>NC_141547.1:86700000-87038750 GCF_021556685.1 Rattus norvegicus
GATGTGTTTATAGGTAAGCAATAAATAAGCAACCTCTCTACATGAATTTACTTCATCATTTAGAAGGCAGGAGACTCAGGCTGGGCTACATCTTAGCAAGAACCTGTTGAAAAAATAAAGATGTGAAAATGTGAGCCATCTTCCAACTCCATGGAGCCCAGCCTTCTGGTGTCCAGTCCACTGGATGTGCAACACATCTTTGCAGGAGCAAAGGGAAGCTGGTGCTACCACATCGGAGAACCTGACTTTCTTTTCTTTTTAATGAAAGTAAACACACATACACATTTCTATTTCAAATTTAAATCTACAGGTCTGCCCTACACACTTAACCAAAATCTGTTCAGAGGAAGAGTGTCCCAGCTTTGTCACACCACGTCTTGCCTGCAAAGTTTCTCTGACTTGTCTGTACCTGGATGTTACAGCCAAGGAAAATGGAAAATTACTCATTCACACAATTAATCTGAATATCATCTATACAGTGTTCATTCTAAGAATCACTCTGCCTGATTCCTCTTATTTGAAGAGAGGCGGTGATAAGTGTCAGACAGGTTTGTGATGAGAAATCCTGATCTGCCTGAGGTGAGCTTCTTGCTTCTAACATGCTTATATGCCTTCCTGTGAGCAGAAACCTATATCCACTTTTCCATTTGGGACCGTTTTGCCAAACTCTTCCTTCTTGAGCCTCAGTGTTCCAAAGGGTTTGTCCTGGCATGTTCTGACTTTATTTAGCTACTAGTATATAGTCCTGCTCTGGATTAAGCCATGTTGGGGGTAAAATTTGTTCCCTTGATGACCTATTTTTTATCATTCATCATTTAATGACTTTAAATCTTTCATGGCATGATGCGACACCATCCTTCAGTTCTCCCTTAGGCTTAAAGCTAACTCCACCTACTAGATCTACTCTCTATGGATGGATGCCATAGTCATCTTTCTCTGTCTTGCTTATAGATAGATGTCCACACCTTGAATTTCTTAGAAACTATCCCAAACCTCCCGTTATTGTCCTGAGGTCAATTCACTCTCTCACCCACCCACCTATCCCATTTTCATCAAATCTACCTAGAAAATCTCAGCTCTGGCCTGGAGATGGTGATGGGTGGGGAACAGCTATTATTCTGAGCCATTGATGGTGTTGTGATGCACAATGTATGTTCACGTATATTGCTGTGCTCATATGTATGTGTTTGCATGAGTGTTGTCATGGAGTAGGAGTCCTTGTGTTTATAAATGCAGATACATGTAAGTACGTATGTGTAAATGTGTGCATGCATATTCCGTGTACACACAAGCATTTATATGTGTCTATATTTACATAGACACACACTCTTCCTGGATCCAAGTGATGTATTTCACTTGTATGTCATCTCCCCACTAATTTGTGACCCTCCCCTCAGACTGCACAGGCTGTTCAGATCTTGTTTACCTCCTCAGGCTTGAACTTGGAGAGCTACATCAGCCTTACGGGTTTAAAACAGACACATCTGTGATGGGCTATAGCTGCTAGGTATGAGTTACTGGAAATAGAAGTTCTGCCAAGAAATGGAAATTTACCTGATTGGATGCCACCTGCTATCACTCTACCCCTCTAATCATGGGCTGGGTTTTATAGTTTTTCCCTTTATACACTCTTTGGTGATCATTAAACTTTGAGCCTTGATCAGAACAGTTGTCTTGGATCCATGCTTTTCTTGCCCCTGTCTTGCCCAATTTCAGCCTATTCCTTAGGTGATCTCTGTTCAATCTAGAGCTGGTGGACTGCTACACTAATTATTTAACGATTTCCATGGAAGGAGAGAACCTGGACGACTCTTGCCCACTGTAGACCCTCTTACTAAAAGTTGGGAAGTATAAGCATGCAGATTGCATACAAAAGGTTGATAGAACTGCAGGTGCACCGGTAACAGGCCGGCAGGCACCTCTTAAATTCATATGAAGCAGTGTAGAAGAGTTACTGGGGAAGGCAGTGTTGGCTTGACTGTTCCTTTGCTTGCCTGCTGCTCTTTGCTGGACTACCTGACCTGCCTACCTCTTCTGTCAGAATGTGCCATGCCTTTCCTTAAAAGCCTTCAATGGTTCTCTCTTGCTCTGGGGATCGAATCCCATCTTGTTTCTTAGATCTCTTTCATCTGTTCTCTTTCACTCCCACAGAATATAACCTGCAGAATGTTCTAGAAGAAGCCCCATAGCTTGATGTTTCTTGTGGCTACTCTCAGAATGTTCCTACTTCTGGTTATTTTCATGCCTTTTTTCATTCCAGAAAGCTCTTGTCGATCATCCGTGACTAGTATTCACCACCTCTCCCTCAGGATGCTATTTCTAGACCCTTTTAAACTTTGTGGTAGAGCCCCCATCTTGCTTTTATTGGAGTCATTAATGCACACATCTGTTTGTCCTAGCAGACAGAATCCCAAGATGCTATTTATTTTAAACTCTGGCTTTCACATCATCCCACCCAACTAACACTAAAGCCATCATGAAACACCCTCAGGGACAGCTGCGCCTCCCATCATGGCTTTCACAACTGTCCTTCCAGACACTGCATGCATGCTAAGTTCACACCCGCTTCCCGTGTTGGCCCAGATGTCAAGAGACACTGAGGAGATGCAAATCTGTGTCTCTCAACTTCTAGGCTCCTCGCCCACAGTACTGTTCTGGGTTATGCTCAAGCAGAATAGCATCCATGGAGGTATGAATATGAGCCAGTTAGCCCAGGGCACTGGCTTCTATCTGCCTCTTTGGCTCTTTATTCTGAGACCCTTACAGAATTATCTGGAATGTTCCAAGGAAATCAGGGACTAGGAACAATATTCAGGATAGGTTTTAAGTCTGGGTAATAAGACCCCGACATTAACATTGTGAGAATGATTCCTTTATAAGCCTTTAAAGAAGCAGTCTGTACCTTGTTTAAACACAATGGCTTGGTTTGGATTAGTGGCAAGGAAGTACCGGATTCCGTCTTAATTTTCTAAGAACTAACTATGTATTTTAATCAACTTTGAGCATTTTTTGTTTGTGGTTCCTCTTTAATATTTGAACCACAACACACTCTTAAATAAAATTTAAACCCTTTTACTGGCCCTGTATCTGAGCTTCATGATCTTAAAACAGTCAGTCACTTGCTTCAGGTAACGAGATTTTTTCAGACAGGCAAATGTATATATGTCTGCAGCCTTCTTAAACAACCTGATAGATGACTCTAGAGAGTTCACCATCTTCTCTTTGCCAAAGTCTTAGCTAATTCTTCCCAGAAGTGTCCACCATTTCTCTCCTGGGGGCCTCACACCGGGCAGTTCCTTTTCCCTAGGGACTAAAACAGTCTGCTTCTTTCATGTATCAGAACTGGAACTTTCTCGTTTCCTTGTCGAGCTCGGGCTTTTTGGGCCCACTGTCTGACATTCAATAGAATCCAATGTCCACCTTCAGGTCAGGGATGAATCTTTCCCTGTATAGCATTTTGGGTCAAATCCCATGTGGCTATGTGAGGTTGAACAAGACTCCTGTGTGTCCTAAAACAAGAACACTGATTTTGAGCTGGTAAGTGGACTCAACATGTTATGAATATCCATTGGGAACCTGAGTGAAATGAGAGAGGAAATAGACAGGGAATCGATCACGTCCTAGTTGGAATACCATGCTGTAACATGCCACATGGTTTCAAATACTGTTTTTAGTTTTCTTGTTTATTTGGCAAGATGGGCTTCAGTAACCTTTGGATTTGATATGATATCCAGCTTTGGGGTGCTGACCATTCTTCAGTGTAGGCCCGACACTTAACCAGGACTGCCTTGCCATTTCTCTCTACATGGCTTGTGCCCACATGCTCCTGATGACCTGCCAGGGTACTCCTCTATGCTTCCTCACTTTGCATTTTCATAAAAGACTTCATAAGTACTCTACCCTAACTTTCACGGGAATTCAGCAAGTGAACATTCACTTTTTCTTCTTATGTGATGAGTGAATGTTACTAAAGATGTAGGAACTTTTCTCTTTACAGAAAGGGAATGCTAGACCTGATGGTATGAGCCTGCAATCCCAGCACTAGGAATACAAAGGGAATAGGTCAAGGCTAGCCTGAACTAATTAGTGGGATCCTGTCTCAAAAAGTTTAAAGACCAACTAACCAACCAAACAATAAACCAACTAGCAAACAAACCATTCATCCAACCAACCAGTAAGCCAGCCAGCCAGCCAGCCAACCAACCAAAGAAGGGTGGGATGGGGAGAATTTGAAAGACACCTACAGATCTTCCTGTTTAGCTGCAAATTGAGGAGACTTGCTCAGATAGACACCCACTCTTTGCTCTAGCAGAGCTCTAGTCTCTAATTATCTGGAAATCTATCCAAATATTCAGCTTCTTTGAAATCTACCTCAGGTGTCACCTCACATAGAAAGCTACACAGTGTGTCAGCCAACACATGAACTCTCCTCCTTGAAAGTCTTGCATGCTGCTAGCCATTTGCTATGCCACTGTGAGGAAAAGCACCTTTTATCTAGTAGAGGAGCAAAAGTCACCTAGAAGGAGCGAGGGCTCCATCGTCTATATGAGCAGTCACACCATCACCCACAGACCCGCTGAACACATTAACCTTTGAAGTTTCCAGGGCATTTCAAGACTCACCGAAGGTAGAGAACATTGGTGTAGTGCAAATTTCACTATGGTCATCTTCTCTGACTTCAGTTCAAGTCAGCTAATGTCTGGGGCCATTTTAATCAGGTTAAAGATTATTCCTTGCTCCAGGGCCTAATTTTTTGTTAAAGCAGAGTGACTTTTCTTTAGAAGTGTGGACACTGGTATGTCCCCCATGCCCCAGTTGATACCTCACTCCCATGTGCATAAAGCAAGCGCCAATTGGTTAAGAGTGCTTACTGCTCTTGTGGAGAATGAGAATTCAAATCCCAGCACACACGTCAAGGAGCTCATACACACCTACAGCGCCAGCTCAAGGGGGCCCGGTCACTCATCTGGCCTCCGTGAGCATCTCCACACACAAACATAGACACATACACATATAATAAAGTAAATACCCTTTTAAAAGACATAGAGTTGGGAGTGGGTCGGGGGAGCTGGAGGAAGGCAGTGGGGTTTACATAGAACCAATACACATTATGTGAAAGTTTCAAAAAATAAACACCATATAAATCTGAAAAACTAAATGTTCTAGTAACCTGCAAAATATTATTGATTCACTTTAGTTTCATAAGGAGAAGGGAAATGCACATTTAAAACAACACTGCATGTGACTCTGATAATAGCTCAGATGTCAGTCAGCATAGGTCCAAGCTTTAGTGGCCTATGGAATGCGGGTTGAACCTGCTTGATGTTCTCTGATTTCTCTTGCATGTAAAACTCCCTGTGTCACCCTTGACAACCACTGGCCAGTGCTCTCCAAGGTCACTCTCCTGTATTTAAAAGGAGCCACAGCACAGAGGAGAAGGGAGAAGGATGTTAATCTAAACTTGACACAAACTACAGTCATCTTAGTGGAGGAAACGTCCTTTGAGAAATTACCTCCGTAAGATCAGGCTGTAGGCAGGTCTGTCTGTAGGATGCTAATTAGTAACTGATGGTGTGGACTCAGACCATTGTGGGTGGTGTAACCTCTGGCTTTGTGGTCTTGGCTTCTGTAGGGAAAGAACGCTGATTAAGCCAGGAGCAACAAGCCCGGGAGCAGTACTTCTCTGTGGCCTCTGCATCAACTATTGCCTCCAGGTTCCCTCCTGGTTTGGGTTTCTGCCTTGACTTCCCTCAGCGGACTGTGATTCAGGATATATAAACCAAATATGGTTCCCTCCCCGAGTTGCATTTGGTCATGGTATTTTATAGCAGCAATATAACCCTAACTGAAATACGGTGTTTTTAGGTCATTAGTTCCTAATGCTCTTGAGCAACAGAAGAAATAATTACAGTGTTGCAATAGCTGGGACTTATCCTGACTCCTAGCCCCGCAATCATGCTACATACACTGTGTTGCCTTGATATGACTTGGAGTGGACTGATTAGAAGCTAAGGTCTTGTGACACTAAACCCAGAGATACACAGATATGAATGACCCCATCAGCATCTTGGTCTGGTTAGTGTCCAGTGTTGGAATTCTTTACATGTTAGAGTTCAAGATTTTGCTTCATTCCACAGAAGCAAGATAAGGTCTGTCTGACTGAGGCCCTTTGACTTGGAGAACCAGACTTCTGTGCCCTAGCCTCTTGCTCCCGAATTCCAGTTCTGCTGGCCTTGACATTCATTGTGAGTATGTTGTCACCCACTGCACTGGTCTCACTTCCCTGGTCATGAACTTCCTTCCTGTTTGTCTCAAACACTTCCAAGGACTTTCTCTGGTCCTCTTTGCATCAAATTCTTTGGTTTAATGGATTTAGAGGAGAGAAAAAATACATACACCACAAACAATATCAGGATTCAGAATGGCTGGTATAAAGCATTTTGGTAAGAGCTGCCGTGTAGGCGGGTGTTGCTAAGTTGCTTAAAGATGCAAGGGTGCTCAGAGTTCGAGACCAGCCTGGTCTACAGAATGAGTTCCAGGACAGCCAGGAAAACACAGAGAAACCCAGTATTGAAAAACAAAAACAAACAAACAATCTAGGCACAGGGAGCCTGAGATCTTGCAGTGCAGGCACATCAGAGTTAGCAAAGCAGATTGTAGGAAAGGAAACTCTACACTGAAAAGACAGGTCAGCCAAGCACAGTGGGATGTGAAACCATGAGTTCAGCATCCCTGGACCTAACATCTAACTATGAGAGGAGACCTATAGGAAGGTTGTAGTAAGCCTTTGAGAGGCCCTGAACTTCGCCTTCCATCCCCAAGTCTCTGAGGACAAGTGACCATTGAAACACTTTTTTCTCTCGTGTGGATTACAAGCTAGGACCTTCACTGTTCAATTACTCTTAGCCCCTCGTAAGGTTTCAAGAGATGCTGAAGATATGTGAGCGATACTGAAGATGCATGAGAGATGCAGACAGCACATGAGAGACGCAGAAGGCACATAAGAAGTTTTGAAGATACACGAGAGATGCTGGATACTCATGGGAGAAGCTGCACCCATGCGAGAGGTGCTGAATGCATGAAGCCCTTGGGCTGACTTCCATCTGCACATCGGCTTTGCCTGTTTCAATCAGGCCGTTTCAGAACCCCCTTGGGCAATGAGAAAAATATGACAAACTTTTCTCTTTCTGGGATCCTTTCCCACATTCCGAGTTCTACATCTTCATCACAAATGAACGAATGACTTGGCCGAAGTCCACGTACATACAGTGTTGATTTATAACTGATAAGCAAACCCAAAGGAGCCTCTGCTAGCCGACAATGGTAAGGCCCATCTTCGAAGTCCTTTCTTATTTTTAAAGACCTTATTTTGTATGAGAGATTTGCTCCTAGTCACTATCTAAATGTTTGGAAACATTTTCTAATTAGTTTCACAAAGTTGTTTTTTTTTTCCACTTGGCAAGCTAAGTTAAGCTATAAAGCAAAAGTGACAGGGAGTAAAAATATTCTTTTCTGTGACAGTCAAGGGAGTTCTTCCAATGGAAGATAATTGCTGGAGTTTTGACAAGTTATTTTCTGTACTTCTCTGAGTGCATGTTTTGGTGTGTGTGCACACAGCCATGCATGTGTGCATGCATGTGTGCATGAATCCAATTCTTGGTCCTAGTACACTAGCATTCACTGGCACCCAAACCTTTTTTTAGCCATTATCAAGTTCAGGGGTCCTTGGACCCCAGGATGCACTAGGGATTCAGCTCCCTCACTGTGTCCCCCGAATCGCTCTCACCATCAGCACCATGGCATTGGTTGCCATGGGCATCCTGTCTCATTCATTCCAGCTGAGCCAGAAATCTTGTCTTCTAAGAAGGAAATCACTGTATGAAGCTCACTCCCTCAGTCCTGGTGGCTTCATCCTGCCCCTCCCCATTAGGGACAAGATGTTTCTCCTTTGTCTCCTGTGGATGCATTTAGTGATTCGCTTTCATAGTCTGAAAATATCAGAGGGCATGCAAGCTCCAAGGGAGGTTATAACCAAGTGCTTAGCCTACAAATCAGGGGCATTCGGAGGTTGTCACATTTCCTCCCTATTATGTGGAAGTACGTGAAACAGTTTATCTGAGGAGAAGTGAGTGTTATCTTTGTTGTCTATTAAGTCATAGGCACTTGTGCCTCACATGTAAGATACAATTTCTTTACAATTCACCACAATACAAGCTTCCCACAGTCCTCTTCTCTCTGCATTTCCTTCTGTGTTGTAATGTTGTTGAATACAGCCCTTCCTCATTAGTCAGATCTCCCAGTTACAATGCTAGCCCTCAGCAGAGGATTGAGTATATACTTGGTAGTGTCTGCACTCAACTATATATTTAAAAGTTACCATTGGTTTTACAACTGGCATTGTAGGAAGATTGAGACAAAACTCAGGACCAAGGGCCATGGCCAGGCTCTGAAAATGGCAGCTGGCTCCTGGGCCTCACCTGTAACTTGGCACTGTCATGGCACAATCTCAGGCCCTGCTTTCTCTGTGTCTAGTTTCTTACCACCATGAACTTCCAAGTAGGGAAGAGAGATTCAGGAGCACTAAGGTGGCCTCTTTCCAGTTTCTCAAGATCTGTTGGGTCAGTGAATAAATTAATGGCTGGACCCTATTTTAGTCATCTCTTCGCAATCAAGGTTGTGCTTTGCCTCCACCTGATAATGCCCCTGATCTCCTGTATCCCACACTGAAAGGGTTCAATTCTCTATTCTGAAGATTTTCTAGCTTCATTTTAACACTTTCCCTCCTTGTTAAATTCCTTCCCTTCCTGATGGTAATACAGTTATTAACGCTCTAATTTTGGTTATGCTATTGACTTTCCCTGTAATTTTCCAATTGCAAATGTTCAGTGGTAAGTTTTTTCAGCCCCTCACCCATCCTATCACAGAGCACCCTAAGTCCTGCACTGGCCACTGACCCCCTCTTCTCATGGCCAGCTGACAGTATTGATGTGGCAGGCTAAGTGAGGTATGGAAAGGTGGCAGAATTCTTCAGTTCTACAGATCCCAGTCACGGTCAATCTCATTGATTAGAGCATCATCTTAGGAGAACATCCTGGCTTTGTGCTGACACAGCTGGGACAACTGATCTTCAAGTTTATCCTTTCTTTCCATCAGGTGACCATGAGGTGTCTGATCAATAATCAGCAAAGATTATTTTGCACTACAAGTGCCCTTTGGACTGGTGTGCCCATGAACTATCACAGCATGGATGAGAGGGTAAGGGTTATCTGTGAACTAACATTATATGAGAACTGCTCTGTCTGTGGCTGCTGCAGAATTCCAAAGTGGATTTTCTCTGAGGACTCCCTCTATCGGAAGGAGAAAAGGAGGCATTAAATCTTGAAGAAGTGTGAGGATTAAAGATAGACTTAGGGACTACCGTAGGGTAGTCATAGGGTAACCACACACCACCATGAAAGGATTGTGGATCAGTGACCACACATTATTTCAAGAGGACTGAAGATCAGTAATCAAACACCACCTCAAGAGGACCATGGGTCAGTCACCACATTTGACCATGAGATGACTGTGGTTCAATACCAGCGGTGATGTTAGACAGAAGGCATGTGACACAGGACTGAAAACTATCTTTGCTCTTTGGGCATCTTTTATAGATGTTTGTAAATAATGCCTTATTCTCTACTTGATTTTATTTTAAATCAAAAACCGAGTTTCATTGCCGAAAGTCTTAGAGCTGTCATATTAACTTAATTTAGAAACTGCTTGAATGTAGCTAATTTTTTTTCTGTTAAAAAGTAATAATGGTGGCTAAGTAAAAAGCTGGTTGTTTTATAATTCTTGCTTTATAAATCACAAAACAGTGATAAACAGTGGGCAAACTCCCCAGTTTTATCCTGTGCAACCTCAGTGTTCCTTAAACAACACCAAGCACCTCAGATTTAGTGTCCTGGGATCGAAGCAACACTTGCTTTCTGTCTCCCTGTCCTTTCTCCTCTTCCTTGCCTTCTTTCTTTTATTTTCCACTTGTTAATATCCAATTGAAGTTGCACATAGTGCTCATTGGGCAACTATTTTCTGTAAAAAAAGAGAAAACTATCATTTTGACTTACCCTTAAGGTACCAAGATAAATTGCAGAACCATGTAAGGTTTAAACTGGCATTTAGAGGAGCTGGAAAGATGTTTCCAAAATTTAAGGGCACTTGTTGTTTTTGCAGAGGATTCAGATATGATTCTTAGAACCTACATTACATGGTGGCTCACAACAATCTGTATCTCTAGTTCCAGAGTCTCTCACACGCACTCCTGACTTCTGTGGGTACTGCAGGCACAGGGTGCACATACATGCGGGCAGACAAAACACTCATGCACATAAAATTTAATCAAGTGTGTGCATATGTGTGTGTTTTCATAGCTTATAGAATTTAAGAGTATATGCTTATCATTTTAATGCTGGGAACTTAAACCAGGGCTTCATGTATGCTAAGTTAACACTCTACCACTGAGCCATCCCGCTAGTTCAGTAGTCTTAGACAGTTCTAGATAGTTTAACATTTTAATTAGTCTTCATTTTTTTCAGCATGCTGAGATACAGTTGGAAAATAAAAATCATGTATCTTTGAGATGTTCAAGGTATTTACCACAACCCAGCTAATTAATGTTTACCATTTTGTTTTCTTTGTGAAAACATGAAAGTTCTCTTCTCTTGGTCAGGTAGGTTCAGGGACACAACACAAAGTCTTTAACTGCACTCACATGCTTTGAACCGGATCTCCAGAAGTCATGTGACTATTTAACTCGAAAGTTTGCTCCAGTACAAATGCCATCTGCTCATTGTAGCTGAGGACAGAACAGAACCTGCTTTTACGTTTCTAGGGAGCCTGGCTTTCAAGGCCTGGGTAGATGTCAATGACCATGTGAATGCACCTTATGATGACAACTGTATGTACACATTGATGATGACAACTGTGGACACACCCTGGTCCCTACATGGTGACAAGCCTTGTGAAGGCCTTCCAGAGCTCCATTTTAGCAGAGGTTGATTAGCCAAGACTGGCATTTGAAAGACTCACTTTTCTATTGCTTTCTAGTCAAAATCAGCATACATGACTTAAAGGAGAGTTCGACCAGCAAAAGAAGCATTCCAAAAAGATCTTGTGTTGTACTTTGTTTCTATTGCTGTGATTAAACAGTATGACCAGCAGTAACACAGAGAAGGGTCTTAGTTAGGATAACTATTGCTGTGATAAACCATCATAACCAAAAAGAGGAGCTAAGGGGTTTATTTCGCTCACAGTTCCAGATCACTATGTAGGGACCTGGAGGAGGCAGGACCCGATGCAGAGGTCAGAGAGGGATGCTGATTGCTGGCTTTATCCCCATGGCTTGCTCAGCCTGCTTTTTTTAAAAATAGAACTGGGGACCACCAGCCCAGGGATGGAGTCACTCACAGTGGGCTGGGTTCTCCCCCATTAATTACTACTTAAGACAATGCTCTGTGGGCTTGCCTACAACCTCTCCAACGACTCTAACTTTTCATCAAGCTGGCATAAACTAGCCATTACCAGGGATAGTTTGTTTCAGCTTAAAATTCCCAGGTAATAAGGCATCATTGATGTTGGGGCAATAACTCAAGGCAAGACCTGAAGCAGAAACCATGGAGAAATGCTACCTACCATTTCACTCCCAGGCTCATGTTAACTTAGCTTTCCTGTATAGCCCAGGCTCACCTGCCCAGGGATAACACTTCTCCTGGTGAGCTGGGCCCACTTACATCAACAAGCAATCAAGAATATGCCCCACAGATATGCTCACAAACCAATCTGACCTGGGCAATCCTCCAACTCAGATTCCCTTAGATAACTCTGGGTTGTGTCAGGTTGACACCTGATGCTAACCAGGATACCATGACTATGTACTATTAGATCAGAAAGCCAGTGCCAACGATGCCAGTTTTCTGAATGTCCCTCTCTGGGTAAGGATGAGAGGCTTGCTACTACCAGGTATCAGTGGTTTATCTATGGCTACATAGTAATACATCAAAACTTTATTTGTCATACTTGGAGGAGAAGTTAAGGATGCCTTGATACTTTGAATGTGGTTGCCATTTTTTAAAGTTAGGTGGAGGATATTGCGTGTGTTGCCAGCCATTCATTTATAATCCAGAGTTGCCAAAATATCACAAGGAGAAACCACCCACCTAGATAATAGTCTTCCAATGTGCAACTATGGTAAATTCTCTGATAAGGCAGCAAGAGTTGTTAAAGAAGCATCACTAAAGGAATTTTAGTCTGGGGTAGGTGCTGGGGTGGGAATCAGACAGATTCCCCACAGACTCATGTTATCTGAACACTTGGTTTCCAGGTGATGGTGCTGTTTGGAAGATTATGGGATGTATGCCACTGGGGTTTGCCTAGCTTCAATTTCTGTTCTTTCTCTTCTTATTCTCTAGCATCTATGCCTCCCTGATATGATGGACTATATCCAATCTGGAACTGTGAACTAGAATAAACTCTTTCTTACCAACGTTTCTTGACCATGCTTTTGATCATGGTCTTTAAAATATATTTATTTTATGTGATATGAATGCTTTGACCATATATATATATATATATATATATATATATATATATATATATATATGCACCCTAGGTGCTGGCCAGTGGCAGAAGAAGGCATCAGAATCCCAGGAACTGGAGGTATATATTTATGAAGCATCAGTTTTGTGCTGGGAATTGAACCTGGGTTTTTGGAAGTGCAGCCAGGATGCTTAACTTCAGCACCATCTCTTCACCCCCCTGGTCATGGTATCTTCTCACAGCAACAGAAAAGGAATAGAACAAAGGGCAGAAAGGAAGTGGGTAAGTCAGTATGTGATAAGGAGTCCCAGGAGAGAGAACATTGTCTAAATAGAATGTTCTAGTCTATCTATTGCTGTCCTAAATGCCATGACTTTGGAGAAAAGGGTGTATTTGTGTTATACTGTCAGGTCACACAGAGTCCATCATTGAAAGAAGTCAGAGCAGAAACTCAAACAGGAATTGAAGTAGAAACCATGAGGAATGCTGTCTACTGGCTGCTCAGAGGCTCCTACTTAGAGCACTTTCTTCTATAGCTCAGAACCCCCTGTCTAGAGATGATGTCACCCTCAGTGGGCTGAGTCTACATTCATCAATCATCAACCAAGTCAATGTCTTATAGATATAACTATGGACCAATCTGACCTCAACAGTTCTTCATTCATGATTTCCTTTTCTTAGGCACCTTTCTGTGTGGCAACTTGACAGTAGCAACCAACTTTGATCAATTCCAGGGACTTTGTTCTAATTCTCCAGTTCTCTTATTTCCAAACATGGACTTGGATTTAGGAATGTCAGTGGCTATTACAGATGTGATTGAGCTTTTTTGTGTGATACAGAGTGGATTGATTGGCATCAGCAGTAACTTCTGCATTAACTGTTAAAAGTTTGGTTTGAAGTTGTAGAGATGAGTACAGGGTTAGTCAATTCATATTACTACAACTAAATACCACAGGCTAGGTAAACGATGGCAATGATGAGTTTCCCTCAGATTTGGAATTTGGACGTCTGTGGTCAGTCAAGGATGCAGCTAACTTAGCATACAGTAGACCCACATCCTGGTTCATAGATTTTGTGTGTGTGTGTGTGTGTGTGTGTGTGTGTGTGTGTGTGCGCACGCGCGCGCGCGCGCAAGCACACATGCACAAGTGCGCGTGCGCACTCATATATTTGTATGTTGCGTAGAAATTTTCCCCAAAATGAAACTCTAGCTTTGAGGGAAGCTCATTAAATCAAGGATGTTCTAAAGAAAGGTGAAATAGTCTGCCCTATAGGAAGTAAACAGCTCAAAAGATTCAAGAAGTCCTTGAAACTGAAGGGATGTGCCAAGCTTCTCCATTCCTGAGTTTATATAAGCAATAGTGACTGCTGAGAGACACCCTTGAATAGCTGAGCTGCCTGAAAGTGATGCTTGCCAAACCACTGAGCTGCCTGCAGGCTGGGCACTGAGCTCCAGGTTCCCAGCTGTGTGACCTCTCACCCATGCTGTGGTACACTTTGGTGATGCAGTTATCTTTGTGCCATTTTTACTCTTATATATTAAAACCTCATCCAATTTCATGTAGTAACCCCTGTGAACCTTCTGGTTCATCAAATTGTACTTCAGTGGTATCCATATTTGGATCTGTCATCGATTACTCCCAACATGGGGGTCAGAAGGTGTTTCTTTACATCTCCCTGGAAATAGTGTCATATAACCTGTGGGAGTGGTGAGGGGGGTCTCTTTTATAAAGGCACTAATCCCACTTTGAAATTCTGCCTTCATGATTCATCATATGTCCAAATCTCCATTTCCTAATATTACCTTGAGTATAAAGAGTGAATAAATTCTGGAGTCATAAACATTTCAACCATAGTATATCTGTCTCCCAGGAGAGCCAACAAAACCCTCAGTTTTCCAAACACTGACATATAGGTGCCAATTCTGACTTACCTGAGAAGGAAGAACTCATCAAACTCCATGAGTTCTCCTGCTTCTTTCTGTGCACCCACAGTTCACTCATTGCTTCTGTTTGTCATGGTAAAGAGCTGGGTCTCTCTGAGGAACATCAGATGAACAGGGAAGGTCCGTGTTCTGCAATGCTTACCTTCCTATGCAGAAAAGAGAAAGCCTGCTCTGGTGCCCTCTGACATGTATGAAAGTAGCCACAGTCCACTGTGGAATCAGTAGCTGAGATAGTGTGGGAGGTCTTTAGGGTTAGCCTGGGACCCCCAGCAGCAGGACAGGCAGTGAGTGAGGATGTGGTCCAGAAGACCCCTGATGTCAGGCTGAGAGGTTACCAAGAGTATTAAACAGCTCAGGTACTGCTGTGATACAGAGCCAGTTCTGCATGACAGGGCTAGTAGTAACCAGTGTGTCCTGAGTGGCTTTCATACTATATATATCATTCCCAACACTCTCCTCTCTGTACTAAGCAAACTCTTAACTTCTTTCCCAAACTGCCACACTAATGGATCAGCCCATAAGTAACCAGACCCCTCTCCACTCTCCCGTCACCCAGAGTAACTTTCAACAGGCTGGGTTTGGAGACAAAGTAGTGCCATAGGAATAGAGCTATTCTTGGACAAAATAAACGTCTGGCAAGGGCATCAAATAAGTCAGTGCTTGATGACCACATGACAGAGTGTCACCTTTGGGGGACTGGCAATGCATTTTAGCACAGTGAACAGCTCTGGAAGAGGGTTTGCCATTGTCTTTGACTGTGTATCCAACAGGGTGCCAACCAGAAACCCATGATCACTTAGCTGGCCTTCCTTAAACTAAGTGGGTCAAAAAACAAACCAAAAAGACAAGAATTTGGCAGAGGGACTCATAGGGAGGAGCAGTTGGCAAGGTTGAGAGGGAGATAAAGAGAGTGGAGAGTTAGAGCAATCAGAATACATTGCATACATGCATGAAATTATCAAGGGATAAAATTAATTTTTAAAAAGATCCCCATTCCTGTTATTATTCAAGACCACTTATGACCTCATAAATTTGTCCAGAATTTCACTGAGGAAATGTGATCAGAGCTTACATCTTATTCTTGGTGATATAAGCATGAGAGTACATGCAGGCCAGCCTGGGTTGAGTCCCAGAACAGTTCTCAAAGATTTAGCATGAGAAAGTTATGTTTATAATCCAGAGGGTTGTGTAAAGAAGTCCAATGGGAAGACCCAAAACGAGGCTACATCATGGTGCCTCTTCACCATGAACATTGTAGTAGACCCAGAGACATGTGAGGGCTGGGGGGAGTCAGCTAGAACAGCTCCTTGAGAGGGAGAGTACATAAGAAGCTAGCATTCAGAAAGAGTAGGGTGCCAATCCCAGCTCTGAAACATGATTGTGTGAAACCCTGAGGGAATCAGTAAATACTCTGCCTCTGTTTCCCCAGGTGTCACATTGGGACAATGAGCAGGAGACTGTGCTCTTCAGTCAGAAACTTTTTTATTAAATGAAATGCAGAATTGATGGTTTGAGTAATATGGATAACATCGTTGTCCTTCAGTAGTCACAGGAAATTGATATTACAATAAAATCTGAAGGTGTTGCAGTCCTTTATCTAAAGAAGTGGTGTTGCATGTAACCCATGCAGACCTCCTGGCTGCTTTAAATCCTCTCCTGACTTATAACACTGGCTAGAATGGGATGCCGTATGTGAGTTCTTCATACTCCTTGGTTGTAGTGGCAATCTTGTAATATTTTTCTCTTAAAAACTTAGAAATATCCTAAGAATTTATTTTCATTTTAATCCCAGGTGGATTAAAATGGGGCTGCTTCAGATTGTCCACAGCAGCTAACTATGATTTGTCTCATGCTGTAGCAGAGGTGTGATTTTGCCAGTAGCAGATAGCATCTGCAATTGTGTGATGTTTGGAATTCTGGAGACTTTTCAGAGGGCTCGTGAGAAATGTGGGATTTTGGTTGTTTAGTGGATTGTTAGTTAAGTAGGGAATTCTCATGCCCTGCTGGGTAGGTTTTGTTGCCCCCATTTTCCAGATGGGACTCACCACCCAGGGGCTTAAGTTATCATGTGTCAGGGATCCTTATTACTTGTGTTCTCTCTCTCTCTCTCTCTCTCTCTCTCTCTCTCTCTCTCTCTCTCTCTCTCTCTCCTTCCCTCCCTTCCTCCCTCTCTCTCCCTCTCTCTCTCTCTCTGTCCCCCCGCCCCACTGAGCTATTGCATTTACTAGGGTTCCCATATAATTTTCAAGTGTAACACACAGCTTCTAGCTGTTCCTCCTGTCTGCAAGCTACTTCAGCCACCTCCTCCTGCCAGCCCTTATGAGCACGGGTAAACCTCCCCGTCTCTGAATTCTAGTTTGATACTGTGTTGAAGAGCTGCTAACTTTAACCATCTGTGGAGTTAATTCTGTCTACCTGTCCTCTCCATTCATCAGCGTAATTGTGGGGATCAGAAGCCTCAGTAGAATCTTTGCTTCTGTCTGTGGTATCAGGTACCTGCTTACATTGGGCTGTGTGGTTTCAGTCAACAGGCAAGGATAGTCAGTTATAGAAGTCAGTTCCATGTAGTTCAGAGACAGTTTCTTCCTGCTGAAAAAGCAAATAATTTCAGCTGTAGATGTGCAAATTTGATTTAACATGTCAACTTGACTGTCAAGATATTTAGCCGAGCAAGCATTATTCTGGGTGTGGTTCTTATTGCATTTCTGCATAAAGTCCAATCTGAACCAATGGACTGAGTGAGGTAGCCCTCTCAATGGAGAAGTCTTAACCAACTTGTTGGAGGCCAGAATGGAAACTGACTGAGTAAGAGGAAGCTTCTCCTGCATGACGGTGGGATGGAACAATATCCTTTGACACTCTTTGGATTTGACATGTAGCCATAGCTCATCCCTCCTTACTGGAGACATGAGCTTATGAGCTTCATAATCATGTGAACCCATTTGTATTGGTTATTTCTTTCAGGTCCTGATTGACACATCAACTATGGAATATTAGTAACACTGGGACACAGCACTTCTCCTTAAGCATTGGCACCATTTTATGGACTTAAGGATGAGTTTAACATAATACAAGAGATGCTAAGAGCACTGAATACATGCCACCTACTGTTGCTGGGTGTTGGGATTTCCTCTAATCCAAGTTTGGCTAAAAGAAACAAAAACTTCAGGAAGACTCTAAAAGCAGTTTCATAATCACTGAGACGGGCATGTCTCCAGAATTCTGTCTCTGTAATTTTTGTATTAGAAGCAGAGGCGTTACTTGTGGTCTGTTTCTCAGATATTTGGAGTTTCCTGACTTGCCATAAAGTTTCTTAGCTCAACATGAGTCAGTCAAGTGATCAGTGACACCACACTGGAATTGTCTTGCTGGTTTTCGGGGTAGTGCAGAGAGAGAAACCACAGGAAGAGGGAAGCTGGGGTATAAGTAAGTTCCCAGCCATTCTGTCCTAGAGACAATGGTCTGCAGGTGACCATGACATATAGAAAGCTTCCTCTCCACTGTAGACTTCAGCTCCACATGTGCTCTGTCCTGAGAGAACACTCACGCCTGACCTTACAGTGGTCCTTTTGCTTGGGTCCCTTTATTTTACTCTATGATTCTGGGCTATCTTCAGTGGCAGAGCACACACTACCTAACCTGATTATCTTTCATTTTCTCTCTCTTTCCTTCATGTGCTATTGCCCCTGTTACAATTACCTGTCTAATACACAATACAAACATAAGCGCCATTTCTGCCCTACAAATGACCTTGACCATGATCTGAAGGCCATAAGAGAAGTTCTCCCTTAACTCTATCTACTCCCTTCTGTGGAAACAAGCTTAAGGCTTTCCCTTCTCCCATACATTGTGTCCTCTATCCTGGCTCCTCCCTTCCTCACCCCTCTTTCTTACTTCTCCCCAGTTTTTGCTTTAGGAGCTTCAAATTTTATTGTCTGGACTTCCTTCCAGATTCTTCTTTTCCCTCGCAATAGAAATTGTACAGAGATACAGTATCTTTATCCATCTGCTCTGTATCAAGGCTTTGGACCTGCCATCCTCTTTGGAGGCTTAAAAACTATATTTTGTTGGATTATAATTTCCAAAAGTTGTTTGAGGCAGCTTCATATATCTTAGTCTGGCCTTGAAATTCCTATATATCTGTGGACTCTTGGTCCTCCTGTCTCCATTTTCTCAGTGTTGAAGTCACAGGCATGTACCACCATAACAAGTCTATAGGATGCTTCAAGTATCCTCGGCAATCACTGTACCAACTAGGCCCCAGATTTTGAGTAATTCTTTTACAAATGTTCAGTTATAGAAAGTTTCCTTAATCCTCATCTGGGTAGCATATGCCCCCCTTTTCCATTCCGCATCCCCTTCTTCACAGGGCTGATGGTTGTATAAATAGTAGTAGGCTCACAGCCTTTTACCCAGTGGGTTCCATTGTGCTTTTCACTAATGGTGCTGACTTTTTGAGCTAGTTTTATTCTCATTCGTGTATGAATATACTAGCTTCCCCAGACATTTCTGGAAGTGTCTCTGTTCCATACTTCGTAAGTCTCCTTATTTCCAAGTTAGTTATGTTGCAAGTTAGATCGAATGTGAATGCAGAATGGGTACTTCCCTGAACACAGGGTCTGTGATGGCTGAGAAGGCAGGCTTTGGAAATGGGAGGAGCCAGTCTGCCCTGCACCCTAACCTCAGAGAGACAGTAAAGGAGTGAGGGAGGAGCCTTTGCACAATTGCTTGCTCTCATCAGGCATGGAATATTTTAGGAAGGCCCAGCCCCAGGCGAGGGTAGGTTTTCCTACAGCTCAGATCCAGAGACCCCTGAGGTTGAGCAAGGTCCTTGCAGGCATCTGGGAGATATAACTGGGTGGGCCCCGAAGCTGCTGTTTTCAGCGTTAGTAGCTGTCGGTATGGGGAAGCTCTTCACATCAAGGCTCCTGAGTCTCCACTGTGGGACATTTTTCTTTATTGGAATTTTGTGTGCAATTTCCATGTGTGTGTGTGTGTGTGTGTGTGTGTGTGTGTGTGTGTGTGTGATCACGTGTCCCTTGCTTGTGTGTGTTGCCATTGTTATTGTTGGTTAGCTTTTTGCTGTCGTAATAATTTCTACTTATTTTCATCTCTTTGTTCTGATCTCCCTTGATCTTTTAGCTTTTTATTTATTTTTTTTAGATCTGGGTTGGGGCTCATTTATTGAGTTTTAAAAAATATTTCTTTTGTTTGTAGGATTACTTGATGTGTGTACATTTTTGTGTCTGTATGTACATGTGTTTTGTATGAGAGAGAGAGAGAGAGCGGGAGAGAGAGAGAGAGAGAGAGCGAGAGAGAGAGAGAGAGCAGCTTGTCCCCTCAAATCCCTTTGAAGATATTAATCTGAATTCAAATTTCAAGTGAATTATTTCTGTGGCGATGTGCATCACACATACTGGTTTCTGTCAAACTTGTGCTGACTTGACTGTGACTCGTCTGTGCAGAGGATCTTAAGGGTGCAGTCCCTAGTAGAGAAGCTTCCAGCACCGTGAGACTGCATGCACCCTCCAAGGGAGGGCCTGGCATCTCCAGCCTCACACCTTTCTGGGGCTGGATATTCAGCCTCTTGACTCTTCTTGACTCTTACAGGCTCCATAATGTCTACTCGGTGGCCAAGGAAGAAGCACATGTGTTTGTCAACTGCATTCTCTGGGAGCGGGTATCCACTGCTGCGGGGCTGTCTCCTGTGTGCCCATGGCTGAAATTCAGCAGTCCAGGCTTTCTCCCTCCCTTAGATCCCACTTGTTTTCAGTTCTCTAATCAGGCAAAATTCTTCCCTGCTCCATGATAATCTTGGGCACATTTCCTGGTTGGGCTATATGTTTATTCTTTCCAATGCCTTTGTGTCCTGTTTTGTCACCAGCTTCATGTCCTAATGTCCTTCATGTCCTAATGACAAGAGTCAAGGTCACCTAATATATACGAGGTTTCCTTTTCTTCACCGCTGAGCTTCACACACTGGAGCCTTCTTTTCTGAGCTCTGACGTCTCCACAGAGCATGCGTGACTTTCTTGGAGAAGCTGTACATGGAACGACTTTGATCTCCAGAGGGTGGGCTCCCCAGAAGGGACTAACCTATGGCTGTGGTCATTAGTGTTAGTACCCAGTTTTGTTTCCAGAAACATCTTTTTGTAGGAATAGATAAGGGTGGAAAAGCAAGAATCAGAAAGCAGCCGTGTTGAGCTTTGAAACTAGAGACGCTGAATGTTCACACCCCATCCACTGAGTCATATCAGGAAGCTTTCTCTTCACTTGGTTTCTTTACCCAACCAAGGCCCATGCTTGTGTGGCCTCAATGTGCCCATACCTCCATGTCCTGCCTGACTACCTCTTAGAATTAAGACCCTTTCACCCAACCCAAGCTCTTGCTCTATCCCTAGCATTTACCATTTATCTGGCGAGATGCTGAATAAATTCACCGTTTGCTATGTGTACTGCAGAATGCTTAGCGTTGCTCTGTGGGTAGACATCTGAGCAAGCACAATTCTGTCGGCCTGAGATAATGCCTGTAAATGTCTCTAGTAATGTGCCTGGTCTAAAACTGCCTGCGGGGACAATTTCTAAATTAAGTGGTTTCTATTTCAGTACTGAAACAAAGATAGCGAGTCCAGAACCATATTTTTATGTTCTCTACTTTGCATAGAGAAACCTTTTGTGAGTACTTTCCAAGGAGGGAAGGCCAGAGAGTAAGGATTGAGAGAGTAAGGATTAGCAGGCCTTTGGTTTGGAGCTCTTACATGCTCGTGGTCCTATCTACAGGATATAGTTGCTAGGATAACTGGTTGGAAGGCTGTTAGGAGGAGGCAAGCCTAGGGCCCTGGTTCCTTATGTAACTAACCAAAGGTCAGTTCACTGTGAACAATAAGAAGAAATTTCAGTTTAACCTATAGGAACTGCCGATAACCTTTAGGAACTTTACACTTAGGCCCATCCAATTTTTTCTCTGTCTGATTTCCTGGAACATCTTAAAAGTTTCTCAGTGTACCCCCTCCCTGCCCCCAGTAGAACACCAAGCAGTTTGTGGTCTGGCACTGTCTGACTGTGAATCACTGAGTACTAAATTGAATCATTAGACATTTAAGGAGTCTAAGTTTATCCTTTATCCCTGCAGAAGGGTAAAATCCATCCCACTAAGAGGGCCTTACTATGGTCTCTAAGACCTGTGCATCTTCTCCGCTTCCATTGAGGTGGGGGCTTCTGTGACTTTAACCCCCTCTTTCCATTGCCCATATTCAACTATGCTGCCTCCTCTTAGAGGTCAGCATGCATGGTCATCTGAGGCTCCGTCGTGTCCTGCTTGCCATTCTGTTCTCTGGACTCTGTGCTCATGTCTGTGTATCCTAGTTCCTCCAACCACCTGTGCTGGAGCCTCCCAGGCTTCCTCCCCCACTGGTACCCCTCTGTTCGGTGGTTTTCAACCTTCCTACTGCTCTCATCCTTTAGTGGCACTCTCCATGTTGAGGTGACCTCTCCACACATAAAATTATTTTGTTGCTACTTCATAACTATAATTTTGCTACTGTTATGAATCATAATGTAAATATGTAATAGCACAGACAGGCAATCTGATATGGCCCACAGGGGTCATAACCCACAGGTTCAGAACCACTGCAATATAGCTAGGTTTTGCTTACCATTCTTACTCTTTAGTGAAAAAGCCTGAGGGGGTGGGGCTTGGCTGGGCTCCCTGTCTATCCATAGCGGTTATCAGAAGGTGTTCAACATAGTTGGACCCTCTTTCTTGAGGATACCGAGTCTATTCTTGCCTTCATAATTTTGGACTTTTCCCAAGAGACAACTCTTAAGTCCCAAGTGACATCTTGGCTCCATAGTTTTGTCCAATTTTACCCACGGCCACACTGGGCATGCTGAGGCATGGTGTTGAGGTGGGGAAGCAGCAGTTATCTGAGAGTCAAGAAGGGCTATGAGAAGATAAGGCCATCTACACATACAAAGAGAAGCCCTAGGCACAGGGGGCTCCTCATCATAATGGTGCAATGACTTCATTCAGGTCCCCTGAGATATTAGTGCTTTAAAGTCTCTGGTGGTCTCCAGTGTCACATTTACTCTCGTCACACTATGATCACAGACTGCTGATCTAAGAGTGCATTCAGGCTGTGACATCACTTGCTTGTTTGCTAGATACATATTACTATAATGTAACGTTTATGTCAACATATAAGACTATCCACATTTAAGGAGGACAGCTTTATTTCTAATGCATACATCAATAGTTAGTTGGTCCATTACTTTCAAGCTTGTGCTAAGGTGCCTGTGGCAGATTGACTGATGGGAAATTCTCAGAGTGATGAGTCCACTGTGTCCAGAGCTTCTCTCCTCTCTCTGTATGTATCAATACCCCAACCCCGTGTTCTCACTCTCTTCTTGACCTTCAGATAGCTGCTACTTCCCAGACACGTCCCTCAGCAAGGTGTCTCGCTTCTACTTCTTTACCCTTGTTGTCCCTTTGTTGAACTTTCCTCTCAGATGTCACCTCTGAGAAACCTTCCTGGCTCCACCATGTTCTAACAGACACATCTGCAGAGACTAAGATCCCTCAATCCATTTCCATGGTGGCCTAAAAGTTTCTATCAGGCCTTGCCTCCTATCTGGGGACATTCAATGACCAAAGTACAGCTGGGCTCTACTCAAACAGAGCTGGGCTCATAGTATGTCAGTGCTGTTTGTCTCTGTCAAGGTTTTGAATCCCAGGCTCTTTCCGAGTCTCTCTGCCTACAGAGAAAGTCACCAGTATACCTGAGCAGCCACCTCAGGCTGTGGAATTCTCCTTGAACTTAAGTGCCTCTCCCAACCCTCCTGCATTCTTTGTTCCTCCACCTGCCCCCTTGGAAACCATGTGTGAGCACCAGCACACATAGCATCACCAGCTATTAATAGGCACTGGGCCTGTCACAACTTAGCAAGACCATGAAATGCAAAACGATGCTCTCAAGCTATGCTATTTAAGAAAGGTGTGCCTCTGGTTTTTGGCAGAGTGCAGGGAGTAACACCAGGGTTAAATGGAGCCAGTATTGAGTTCTTAATTGGTTACACAGCCTTTGGGAATCTCCTGTAAGTCACCAAGCTTGGGATGTCTCATTGGAGATGTGAGGACGATCACAGAGCACATTGCCGTTGTTGGAGGAGTTAGAAGAGGGGAGCTAAGACATTTGTAAACTATGATAAAATATGTCCTCGTAACAAGCTGCGATTCCACCAGATAACAGTCATGTTTAGAGTTAAAATCAAGTATAAGCCTCTCACTCCATCTCCTGTGAGACTCTGACTGGCATTTAGGCAGAACTTCCTTAAAATGAAATAATTTGTGCTCCAGGATAAAAGTTGATTGGGTTTTGTTTATGAGTTCTTTAACAGCCAAGGAAACAGAGGCTCGATGTGGCCAAGAATGACCAGTTGGCCTGGGCCTTGCCTAACCTGGATTTTCCATCAGATGCTCCACCTCCTGTGGGAAAGCAGTGATAAATGACACATCATGGAGCTGTGTGTGATACTTGCTCATGTAATCTATGAAGTGCTTTTTTGGAGAATAAAGATGGGTGCTGAATGAAGATGTGGGTCTGGTCCTTCGGAAGCCTTTGTCTGTAGGAATCAATACTGGTTAGGAAGTAGGCCTGTGTGTAGGTAGGATGGTTGATGAGGTTCATGACCCAGTACCCCACATGGTCTTATGTAGTCCCAACTTGAGGTTTCCTATCTTTGGGAACCCTTGGGATGTTGATTTGTAGCCTGTTGCACTATAGACAAATTCTCTGAAGAAGCTATATTGTGTTAGAGATTGAAGATGGATTGACTGCTGAGATTTCGTGACTGTGGAAAGTGGGATTGGGCACATGGAGACCCAGAATTACTGTCATTTATCTTTAGTCCCCTTTAAGACCTATAGCTACCTATATCTGTATCTTGATCTCATGATTATCAATTTGTCATATGTAGTTTCCACGAACCCCAGACATGAATTCTGCATGTTAGTATCTAAAACATACAGGGGTGATTCCCTGCTTTTCAGTAACCTGCAGGCTTGATATAATACCTTTGTATTTGGCCAGTGCAATCATTAATGGATTTTTACTAAGTAACTATAAAAGCTCAAGTCACCACTTCTACAGATGTGTAACGTGAACCTATGCTCTTTGAGCCACAGTCATTCATTTTAAGCTCAGGAAAAGCTGAGTTTCAAGTGATGACTTCTGGCTGCCACACTGTAGCAGCAGACCCCAAACCCATCACTATCAACTTATTGGAAGGACTGAGGAAAGAAATCTCCAGGCATTTGCAGAAGATATCTAATGCGTCATGTGGGTCCTTTCTCAAGGAATGGCTTGAAATCTAGCAGGCAGCCTCCTGCAGACATGTGACCTTTCTAGCTATGGAGACTGTGGGCTGATCATGGCCATGGTGAGCTGGCATGCAGCAGAAGAAGGCAGAATCATGTGGGGAGTGGATGGTAATGTCTGCTGTGGAATGATGCTCTGTGGATCCAGGAAGGAAACACTCTTCACCTTTTAAGTGAGTAGCTATGAGCATCCTTGGTCTCCCAAACTATTCATCTTGTTCATTTCTCCTCTTTCACACCCAACCTTCCTGGTCTTCACAAAACTGAACAGAATAGAAGTTTGCTCCAGGATGCTTGCCTGACCCTTTCGAATCAGGAGGCGGAAGACCCTCCCCTTTCACATCATACTACCATCCTTTCTGCTCTGTGAGAAGACAGATGGCCTCTTGTCCATCACTGGGGGCTTCCGCTCTGCTCCAGCAATAAGGATGGGGATCAATGGGGTCAGCCTGTGATAACTGCTTTCCTTCTTGGTTCTCTTTCTTAGTAGAGTTGGGGTGTGGCCATAAAACTCCTCCAGGAGCCTGGATGCCTTAGTCTTCAGTACAAGCACATGGGTTCTACATCTAGTTTCTCAAAACCTCCTGGCTCCTGGGGAATATAGTCTCCTTGATAGATGCCTATTTAAAGACCATGGCTAGACAGGTGGGCAGTTTCCTCACGGATAGTCATAGGCAAGTCACAGTTCTACTTAGTGAGTATCTGCAAGGCATTGATATTAGGCTTGGCCTCCCTTAACAAAGTGCCATCCACTGTCAGTGCAGTGCAACAGAGACACATTTTTCACATCGCTGGATGCTAGAAGTAGGTGATGAGGGCTTGACAGAGCTGGTTCACTTTAGTCCATTCTCCTCAGTCTGATCCTGCCTTCTAATTCTGCCTTTATACAGGTTCCCTTCTCTGTCTCTGTCTCTCTACCTCTGTCTCCTCTTCTCTGTTTCTCTTCCTCCCTCCCTCTCCACTCCCTCTGTACTTGCCTTCCTCTCTCCCTCTCTCCCTCTCTCCCTCTCTCCCTCTCTCCCTCTCCCCCCCTCTCCCTCTCTCCCTCTCTCCCTTTCTCTCCCCTTCCTCTCCCTGTATGTATGATCTCAACTGATAAGGGCACAAGATCAGATAAAGACCTGTTCTGCAGAGATCGTCAAAATTTATGTTTTAAAATTATCATAGTTATTTTGGGGGGACTAGAGCCAATAGGAACACCAGGAAAAATTATCAGCTGTGCCCCTCTTGAGGAGCAGCAAAGATGTGAGCTCAACAAATGTTGCACGGCTGGTTCTACAAGCAAATCAAGCTCCACCTCCGTGATTGTCCACTGAGTCTAATTTATACCCTCCAAACATCACATGTCCTCCATGGGTCAACACATGAATCTGTCTGAGCTGACCTCACTCTACCAATCAGCCTGAATCCACGGAAGCAAAAAGAAAAAAATCCCAGTAGACCACCAGCAGTTTTGGGGTGCATTTCTCTCTATGGACTCCCCAACAAAAGCAGCTCATCTTCACAAAGTAAGGCAGACTAATGCATGCAAAGAATCCTTCATCATATGTCCTTTCACATACTTGTTTTAGCAGAGCATCCTTCTCATGTTACACAGAGGAAAAGAAGTCGGCCCGTGAGAGAGACTAGGTGGCTCCAAGACTCCCAGCAGTTAATTCTGAGTGAGGTTCTTCTTGTCCTGTATGTGAAGGGACTGTCCAGCACTTGCCACGTCCTCCCATTCCTGCCCCACTTTCTAGGTGGCAGGGTGCTTGTCTCTTCGTGGAAGTCACTGTTCTTAACAGATGCAAGGCTCCCTTCTCTTCCACTGCCCTGGCCCTTTCCTGTTTAGTGAGTTATTTATCCATTAGGAGTTATCACAAGTGCTGAGGCCATCCCCCCACCTCTCCTGAGTGGGGATCCTAGCTCCAGGGACCATCAAGTGTTGCCATAGCTTCTTTGTTTTCTAGCCTGTGCCCATAACAAGACAGACTTTTTCTCATTTGTAGCGTCTGCACGCCCTCTACATCTCTTTTGAACAAGAGAGCTCATTTATTTACAATGTTATTTTCAGAACATTTTTCTGAAGCCTGTTTTAAAAGGCATGCTAAAGCCAGCAAAGCCATTTGAGGGTTCTGAATGATGCCTGCTCCCTGGCTGGCAAGAGGGTCAGGGCCTCCCACAGATGTGGCTGCCTAAGATTTCTCCACTTCAGACACACCAGGATCCAGCGGAATCCACCCTCCTCATTTCCCAGAATTTTGCTATAAATTCCTGACAATTGCCAGGAAATGCTATGGAAATAAAAATAAATGAATTGAAGAAGGCTGTGTCAGTTTCAGTGAGGGCTGGATGGACTCAGGAGAATTTTGATATTTCGCAGGCAGTATACATCCATGCTTCCTGCTTCGGCTCCCTGGTCTGAGGAGAGGAAATTCCTCCATGGCTGGCACCAGAAGCCAAGCTTCTAGAGTGAAAGAGATACATCACAGCAGCCTATGAGGGGGAGCAGGGAACCAGGGCCCCAGGGAGCTGGTGACAGTGGCTCCCTGGAGATGAGTATCCCAGGACCTCACACTGAGATCCCCCTGATCAGCACAAGCTGTGTTGGAGGGTGCCTGCTACTGACCTCCCATCACAGCCAAATGTCACTGTCTGACACATGGTAGTTTTTTTTGGAGAACTTGAGCTTCATTTCCAGGAACGTAAATCCAACAGCATTTACTAAGCAGGTTTCCCTGAAGGACCTCAGGCTCAGGGGCTTTGGCTCCAGACAGATGGTCTTCTTCCACACTCAGATGGGACCTCATTATGGGGTGAACATGTGCAAACACCCCAGCTCACAAGATCCCACTGAGGGGCCAGAAACCTATGTTGTTAGGGAACAAAGACTAACCTGTGCTGTCAGGAGCTAATGTGAGTCTACAGGGATAAGGGGGTCTAAAAAGTCAGACTGGAGGATTCTGGGCAGGATACAGCCTACTATAGATTCTGTTTTGTAAGAATATGGCAGAAATCACCTACGTGCATTATTGGGGATGCCCTTGGCTATGAGAATAATAGAATATGATGATGTGGAACCCAAGCTTCTACACATGCTCCAAAGAGGCTGGCAAAAGGCTGGTCCTGGTAAGAGGCATCCCAGAAAGCACTGTGGCATTCACCATGTGGCTCAAGCACTCCAAGGGCTAATTGTGATGACAGAGGATACCTTGAAACGACAGCATTTTAACCTTGTATCAGGAAATAAATGTTTTCCTTAGTAACTTCTGAACACTAGAGATGCAGCAAGCTGCCATTCGCTTCCTGTTAAGTCCTGGTCTGGGAAGATGGGGACAGCCTTGACCCTACTCTCTCCCAATATAAGGACCCCTGCTTCCATCAGCATCAGGTGTAAGGACATGGCTTGTGTCGGAAGGAAATTAAATGATAGCTCAGAATGAAAATTCAGCACATTTTTCTTACCTTAACCTTTCTCCTGATAGAAGGAGAGAATGATGTCATTCCACACTTCCATTTATTCTCATCCCTTGTCCATGGGATGCTTGGGCCACCTCACAAGCACAGCTTTGTTTTCAGGATGCTTCAGACTGGGGCCAGTGCTTCGCCTGCCTCTTTGGAGCATACAAGGAAGCTTGATCCCTGGCCATAGGTTCTGTGATTCTCAGTCAATGGCATCCCAAAGAATGCACCCTTTCTTACACAATTTCTCAGCCATCGTGTATAAGCTCAAAGAAAGCAGCAAGCCAAAATGGGATTAGAGGGGTTTCTGCCATCCCCTGCCACCAACACTCGGCAACTTCTTACATACCAGTGAGCAGAAACCCATATGCAAACTTGCTAGGCCAGTGGAGGAAGGAAGCCATTGAGTGGCCCAAGGGTCTCAAAGGAATCTGAATGACACTATGGCCATTCAGGCTTTAGTGCTATATACCCAGAGGGCCATGACCCCTGTGATAGTTTGTATATGCTTAGCCCAAGGAGTGGCACTATTTGGGAGGTGTGGCCATGTTAGAGTAGGTGTGTCATTCTGGGTGTAGGCTTTAAGACCCTTATCCTAGCTGCCTGGAAGCCAGTCTTCTGCTAGCAGCCTTTCGATAAAGATGCAGAACTCTAAGCTCCTTCTGTACCATGCTTGTCTGGATGCTGCCATGCTCCTGGCTTGATGATAATGGACTGAACCTCCGAACCTGTAAGCCAGTCCCAATGAAATGTTCTCTTTTATAAGACTTGCTTTGGTCATGGTGACCATTCACAGCCATAAAACTAAGCCAACCTCTCTTGTCCAGTTGTTGGTAGGCATCTCCTAAGACTCAAATGCTCCTACTGGAGCCTGCTTTCTGCTACATCCTTGTCCTGTTCTGTTAGAACAAAGTTCTACCCACTTGAGTGCAAAGCTGAGCCTCTGTTTCTCCCTCCTTCTTTGTGTTTTGACACTCTGGCCATCATCCCGTGCCAGCTTGTGTCCTACTGCTAGCACTAACTACTGTTCTGTGCCTGTATTAGTTACTTTACGTTATGGCCAAGGTAAAGTATAGAAGAACGAGTTGATTTGGGGTTACAGCTACACAGGGATAATATCCATCATGGTGAAGTGTAGAATCGAGAGCAGGAATGGCAGCTGGTACAGGAGTCTGAAATTCATGCTTCAACCACATGCATGGAGCATAGAGAGAAAACTGTAAACTTAGTCACAAAGCTACCCCCAGTGGCATTCTTCCTTCAACAAAGCTACAGCACCTAAACCTTCTCAAACAATGCTAATAACTGGAGAACAAGTGCTCAGATGTCCCAGACTATGGAAGATAATATTTCTCATTGAATCCTCCACAGTGACACCTCCCTGTCTGTGTGGGACCCATTTCTCATCCTGTTGGTTCTTCCCAGCTCACGTTTACCCTCAGCAGCTATCTTCACCAGAGCCTGGACCACAGCTTCCCAGCACTGGAACTTCTACAGGCAAGTCCAGGAATATTGGACTTTGCTTGGAAAGTGATTGTCACCAGTCTTCTGAAGACAGCCCTCATAGGACCAACCCTTGGTTTGGGGGTCAAAATCGGGGGAGTATCCTTCATTGTGTGGATCGAGGTTTCCTTTCATGAATAGGCCAACCATTTTTATGTAACATGTGGGAAAATGGCCTTAGAGACACAAAAGGAGAGCTGGGAGTCCAGAGACACTGTACCCAGACAAATCCCACTGGGACTCTTAACAGGACAAAGCTGCCTACCTGACTGGCATAGAGAAGGATGACGTCAGAGTCAGGGAAAGGGATTCTAAATAGATTCCAACATCTTATCTTCCCTAACAAATGCAATCCCACCAAGGCTTTGTTCCCAGACAGAGGCCCTTGACTGAGTGGGACTTCTTATTGGACCTTTCTGTGAATGTCCTGAGCTAGCTAGTCCTCTTACATAAGAGGATTATAGAAAGAAAGGTTTTGTCTCCCTGCAGGTAATAGGGGCTTATCCAAGAACTGACAGCGTTTACCTCTCCCACCTCTGTACCTACTGAGCCAATGATATGTGGTAGGGACCAGGGCCTCTGTAGAAATAAAGGCCCATTCATAGATGCCAAGTCCAGACTCCCTATTGCTCAAGTTAGACTCTGGCCTGTGGGGTCAAGAGGCAAAACACACCTCCCCTCTGCTCTCAGGCTTCCCAGGGGAATCTGCAATGCCCAGCTGCAGTGGGAGCTCCAGTTGACTTTCTGGCATGGGAAAAACCTTGGGAAGCCTGGGTAAGCCTTCAATCAGAAATAATTCTGACAGACAGGGACCAAATGATTGGTTGGCTAGTTACTCTCAGGTTCACCAGCAGGGTATGGATCTTTTAAGTTTCTTTAATGTCTGAACACACATCAGCGAGGTAAGGCAGTCATGAGCTAGGATGTCTCTATGTCTCTTTTCTGGACTTTTCTCTATGTGGGGGTGCTTGACTAGTCCCATTCTCTTATGTGGTAAGACACCCAACTTGCCATGAGATCCTAAGTCCCGAAAGGGTGCCCAACCCTGTCTTCTCTCACCCTGACCTCTTCTATCTCTGTCTGTGATAAGGTCAGCCTCTCATTGCACTTGAATGAGCTGTGTTCTCTACCTACGGGCTCTTGTCCTATGAGTGACATTTGTACATTCCCCTTTTAATTATCACATATTCCCACCAGTGACACAGAATTGTCTGAGTTCATGAGTTTTCTTCAGCTTAGAAATTATTGCTGAGTACCTGTGGGCTGACCCAAAGCTCCATCTTTCTGTGCCAAAGCACTGTCTCCAAGTAGACTCCCGAGGGTCCCCACAGACAGTGGGACAAGCTGAGACTCCCCCCACCTCTGTCTTTCCCTCTGAATGAGTCCCATTCATTGAGAGGATGGTATTCTTTTCAGTGGCTCAAATAATCTAATTAATGCAGCAGAATTCAGGGAAGAACGAAATCCATTCTTTTGTGCAGTTTGGAGACGGTCCTCCTATTTTTAACTGGCCACTTCCTTCGGCTGTGTGCAGATTTCTACATAAAAGCTCTGAGCCACTGAAGAGAATTAGAATCCACCATCTGCTTCCAGTCTAATGATAATGATCATCAGTCCCCCGTCAAATGCACCCTTCTTAATTAAGATTGCCTCAACCCTTATGTTCAATACATTGGTATCAATGTACTTTTTAAATGACACTAAAATGCCCAGAGGGTTAAGTAACATTTTAATTGGGTCACACCCTGAGTGAGGAGGCAGAGTTGTGGCCCTAGGGCCTCTTGCCTCAACACATTGACCATACCATCAGATCTCCCTCTATAACACTGGGGTACATTTGCAGAAAAAGGAGCAACACATAGTTCCTCAGTTAAATCTTGAAAAAGAGAATTTTGGGGAGAAAATAGTAGACAGCGAAAAGGAATTTGAAAGCCAGGGAAGGAGGCTACTTTGCTGGGTATCTTGGGTAATTGTGCCTATAAGGAAGCCTCTGGCTTGAGAGATCAAAATGTACCTTCAGACAAAAGAAATCCTCATGGCACAGGTTTCAGATGAAGCGATGCAGTGCTCTCCCCAAAGGCAATGCTGGGCACATGTGTCTGGTTATCACGATGGACCAGTGTCCAGGTGGGTCAGGCCCTACCCATCAGCTGCTTTTGTAATCATGTGCACAATGCCACTCACTGTCCTCTTAGGTACCACGATGTGTTCTACACAGGTGACTTCACCTGGTCACCCTGGTCTGGGAGAACCCTTTCCTTCCACAGTGCCACTCAGTGTGATTGTTTGCACCTTTTGTGGGCTCTCTTCACTGGATTTGCTGTTGATGAGTTTCATAAATGTATACTGCTAAGCTTAGCACCCTTTTTGGGGTTCTGTGTCCTGATCATTTTCTCAGGAACTCTCAAGAGTCCCATGCGTGGGAAACAAGGGCTTCTTGTCTATGGATCTGAGCTCCTTGCTGCTCTCTAAGGAAGTCGCCTTTCTCTAGCCACTGCACCAGCGTTTCCATTGCCTCATACTTAATGAACATGTTTCATTCATCTGCTGCGATTGTTGTTTTTTCCCTCAAAAAAAGGCCAGGTTTTAATTTAGAACAGTTCTCCCGCCACTAATTAGAACCTTCCAGCACACTATTCTTAGAATATGCTTTCATAATTTTAGCACCGTATCGATGATCTGGGGCGTAGAATGTCAATTTTATTGTTACTACTGAAATACTTGGAAGCCATGACAGAGAGGGCTCTGAGAAATATGTTGTATGCTTTGCTCCGGAATCCTGGCCCCATGGGGGCATTATTTATCCAGCTTCCAAGGTGAACCCCCGAGTTGAAGGCAGGATGGAAACTGGGGCTTCTTAGTGCATTGACCATCCTGAAATGTCTCCTTTCCAACCACTCTTTAATCTTTTCCTCCCATTCCACATGAGCTTAAAAGCATACTAGTTTCCCCCCCATACTTACATGTTCGATCTCCCTATACACTGTATTGTCTCCTAAGAGTTGAACAAGTAAGGGCTGCATGAACTTCCTGCTGATTCCAACTTATGGTAGAACATCCATTCTTTTCCTAGAATTGACGCCTGCTCAGTGTAAATGTGTAGTGGGAGTAAGAAAGGGGTGTGCAACTCATAGCTTGGCTGTGTCTCTGCTTCTATGAAACTTGCCCTAGACGTAATGGACAGACAGATGCTTGCTGAGAACTCTTGGGGTAGATAGAGTTGTATATGCGAGGGAGGTCTGATGAGAGAGAAAATACCAAGCCTGTCCAAGCCTTTCCCTGGGACCAGATGTCCATCTCTTCTGTCATGGTGAGGCATGTTCACAATCAGAGGTCAGAGTCTGGTTCAGCACCTGTCACCCAGGTTGGGTGCAAGAGGGATCAACTTCTCCTCAAGAGTGTATGGTTTTAGGAGCAGATGTAGTAACAGAGCTGTGGTTTTTCACGTTCTTGCACTGTTTGGCTCTGCTCAGTGAACAAGATGCTTCTGGTCTCCAATTTTTACATCACTGACATGTGGACAATGACAAATTACCTCTCTAGAACTCCAGTTTTGCTTAGAGTGGGAGTGGAAGCCTGTGGGAAGATCAAAGTCTCTCATTTGCTTATCTGGGAACTGACATTGGCTCCCCTCTCTTGCATGGTCTGGTTTGTTCCCTTCTGAGGCAGGGTCTCTGGGCAGACCTCTTGCTGACAGTTCTTTTCTCAGATATCCCTTGGTTACCCATTCACCATCCCTGGGCATGTGTTGGGAACAATGTTGTGACCTGGTGAAGAGATGCAACTTGTTTCTCAACATTAACAAAGAAGGAACTCAGATAGCAGATGAAAAACATAGAAGAGTGGAGGGGGTCGATGTAGGATAAGCCCCCTCCCCCAGAACAACCAAAGAGTGGATTATTGCATAGATAAAGTAGCAAAAGAGCTAAGTCAGAGGCTCTAAAAGTACCAGGGGTGAGTGGGAGGAGATAGGAAGTCACTAGCTAGTCTTGAGATGAGTGGGTCCTTAAACTTTCCACAGTCAATATTAGATATCTACCCCACCAATGAATGGCTGGAGTGCATGAAAAGCCAGCCCTGCAGATCCAAAGCTCAGGAATTTCCATGACACAGGGCAACAACAGGATATCCAAGAGGAGTCCCAGTGAGGATCCAGTATTGATGGTGTAGCAGAAGCCAGAGTTTGTGAACTAGACCATGTGAACACTTGAAAGTAAAGCTGTTTGGGCAAAAACGTGTACTATGTGACACACTGTGACACACCGCAGCTTCTGTGACAGATTTTTATTTTGTTTTGTTCTCTTTGGTGGAGAGGAGGCCAAATATGGAGGGACAAGGAGATCAGTGGGATTGAGGTGAATCAATTAAAAAAAGTTATAAAAACAAAGTTACTTAGTGCCGTACAATTTAAAAAATTAATAAGAGTATGGATTTTACATAGCATATTTTTCTCACAATAAAATTTAAAATAGTATTAGTAACCATTAACAAAAATAATAAAAATGTTCCTTTGATGAAATCATGCTGAATTGTTTTCTGATTTAAAGATATTAGGTAAAGCCCAGTAGGAATTACATGTTCCTTCTATCAGGCCCTGTGAAGGTTTTGTCCTTCAAATGTGTTCAGAATAGCACATAACCTTGGGGGTCTCAGATAAAGGCAGCGTCACCATGGTGCAGCACTGCCCACCTGCAGCCAGTTGACTCTGACAGCTGGCATAAGGTCCTTATGTCTGGGCAAGTTCTCGATGAGGTGGATTGGGTTTCACATCAATCTCAAAGTCTTGCTCCCCATCAGGTAACTACACAGGTAAGTGGTTGAGTGTAGGGAGGTGGTGATTATGGACCCAGGATGACCAACTGTGTAGTTCAGGGCCAACAGTGGCCTCTGAGGAGAAACTTTGCCTGCATATGGATGGAAAAGCTCAGCTAACTAAAATCTCTCTGTCTTGGTCTCTGCCTCTGCTTCTCTCTCTATCTCTCTGGCTTTGTTTGTCTCTCTGTTTCTATGTCTCTCCCTCTCTCTCTTCACATATCTGGGCTGTAAAATTAGTAAAGTTTCCCTAGGATCAAAATCAGAACCTGGACTAAGGAAGTAATCCAGCATCATTAGCATTGGGTAACTTGTTTGAAGCAGTACACACTCATGTACTGAAAGAAAACAGCAGCCACAGTTCCCTGAGAGATGTTCACTGACCTTTCTCTACAGGGTTGGCTCGAAAACCTTCTACTCCCACCTGAGTGCCAGGGCGCCATCAATAACGATCCCAATTCCATGCTTTTGAGCCCCTGTGTCATAACCTCTGGATCTACAAGTCTGTCTGGGAACTTCAACTGTCTCTACAGAGGCTAAGCAAGCCCTCCCGTGGTAGAAGGTGGAGAGAAGGAAGCCTGAGGGTAAGGGAGCCTCAGGTGTAAGCCTTTAGCACTGAAGAGTTTGTCAGAGGAGGGCAGGAAGGTATGGCTAAAACTGCAAAGAAGTCTGTTGTCTGCCTGATTTTCCTAAAAAGAGAAATCATCTTGGAAAAAGACTTCAAACTGTCTTGAGAACCAAGGACTTTGACTCTAGAATTCAGATTTAGTGCTATGCCCACTGTTCTAATACAAGCTCCTCCCCCAATAGTTGGGTGGACATATGGACAGATGGGTACCTGGGAAAAACTCTTTAACTCAGCAGAAACACGGCATCCTGCTGAGAGAGTAGTTCCAGCTATTGATTGTGGACTCCAGGACCAGGTGGACACAGGCACAGAGCTTTTTATCTGATCTCCCAGGAGGTATACAGATGACTGAGGTGGTAGAGGAGGAGACTGAGGTGAAAGGAAATGCTGAGCCTGTCATGGTCGTCAAGATGGAGTACAGAGAAGTCAAGAATCAAAGCAAGATAGAAGATGCCTGATCTCCTCCTTTTTACCCTCCCCCTCTTTCCTTCCCTTCCTTACTCCCTTCTAATCCCTTCTTTTATTTTTTCCCTTTTCCTTTATCTATCCAAACTTGCAGGGCTGGCTGTGTGCTGAAGGGGTGGGTGCCCTTTTTCAGGATGTGCTGTCTTTAGGAGCAGCAGGAAATGCCAGACTAGGATGAGAGGAGACACAGGAAGCATTTACTGGGAGCTGCTGGTATTTCCAAGAGTTGGTGATCCCTCCTGATTACTAGAAGCTAAGGAAGCTGTGCAGACGAAATGGCACTCAGAAACCATAATGAAGGCCTTGGAGAGACACAAGAAAAGCTCTCTAATTGGGAGAGGGTCTCAAGTCTCACACAGATGCCCCTTCCAACGCATCCTAAATTGATCAGATATGAATCTGCCAATCTAACCAGTACAGCATTGCAGGGACTGGCACTGTGGGGCATGTAGTTTTCTCTCCTCATTGCACAGTGCCCATGGTGCTGAGGTTATCTGTAGCCCATGCCTTGAATGCATGCAGCCCTGTCTCATAATCAGCTAACCTGGGAAAGCACCACAGGTCAGAAGTCAAAGTATGATTGGTTTTCACTGCATTTGTATAACGTCTTCAGCATCATAAACTGAAACAGAGCAAACCAACAAAAACTCACAAACTTTGAATAGATTGAGTTGGAGGCCGCTGTATTTAGCAGCATTTGCTAGGCCCCCTGCCCTTGTACTTCTGTTTTCATCAAGCATTCACACAGGGAAATGTGCATGTGGACTCTGAGTATTAAGACATGGGCACAGAGAAATGCCAGCCATGGGGACACAGAGTATGAAGCATAGGGAGATGCTCTGGGCCAGAGGGTGGGGGATCCAGAGAAACTCAAAGAAGTAGGGTGGGTGAAAAGAAGAGTAAAGTTATAAATCTTTATATATACACTGTGTGCGTGTGTGTGTGTGTGTGTGTGTGTGTGTGTGTGTGTGTGTACAGGGGGTGAGGCAGAGAGAGACAGAGATCTTATAAAGGAAATAAGACAATATTAGGAAAAACTTCATGCCAACAAATTTAAAATTTTAGGAGTTGAAAATAGAAAAATCATTTTCTTTCCTTTCCTCCATTCCTTCCTAGTGATGATGATGATGGTGGTGGTGGTGATGGTGGTGAAGTCTTACACTGCAGCTTATGCTAAACTTGAACTCATGGTAAACTTCCTACCTCAGATCTTCTCACTGATGGTTAGGAAATTCTTTTAGGTGGCTTGAAAGGATGAAAAAACACAGACTGCTGCCATTTTACATCACGTGCTGGGGCTGAGGGGGTATAATCAGTGGGGCGCTTGAAGGCTGAGGATTGGAGGGCTCTGCATCATGGCCTTGAAAAGATGATTGAAGCCTCAGGTACAGGACCACGGGGAGAATGAAGGACACACTAGAAAAGCAACAAAAGAAGTCAATATTTCAAGGAGTTATAGCATGGACAAGAGAGTGGGAGGTATGAAATATTTCTAGTGCGGGTTCTAGAGGTACTGGGAGTACTGAGGGCACTATGGATACTGTGAATACTGTAGGTCCTGAAGGTACTGTGGGTGCTTTGTGGGTTCTACTGTAGGGGGTCTGATCCTGTTTCCTAGACACTGATAGAATGTGATTGGATGTTGCAACTCTAAAAGTTCTAGCACATAAAATGTGCATATTCACATTCTGTTTCTGATGTTATTAAAATTCTACTGAATTGTGTGATGAAATTAGTCCTTCCAGAAAGCAGTGATGGAGCATGGAGTCAAGCCCTAAGGTGCTTCTCTCTGAGGTCAGTTCTTACATCTGGTTCACTGACCGAAGACTATGTTGATAGTAAGCCTAGGTCTCAGTCCAACCCATTGGCATCTCTATGCTGGTGTGAGGCTGCCACATGCATTTTATCTATCTCAAGAAACCCAAGATGGCAGGTCAGGCAGCAGCTATAGTCATGCACTAAGGAATGTCTCTGAATGGGCAGGAGACATTTTCTGAGAACCTTATTCACACAACCATTAGGACACTTGAATGGTCTAGCATTTGAGATCTTCAGGCGTTTCTGGCTTAGCAGAGATATTTCCATTCATAAGTTCTTCCACTGCCTCATTATTTCTTAAATAAATGTTTGTGGAAAGACATTGTTAGCAGAAACAGAGTTTAGCAATTACTTCTATTCTGATTCTCCCAAATTTTGTAATATTCTAGTCTGGGCTTCTCTGAATATTTTCATTGTTGATCACCACTAATTATCAGCAATTCATAATTCTATATGGACTAACTTTCATGTGGTCCAGGGCAGACATGGGAGGAGCTTTGGGTTGTTGAAGTTGAAAAGCATCGAATTGACTTGCTGCGTTCTATCCATTCATTGTCATGTCCTTCATGAAGCCAACCATGGGGCAGGCAACATGATTTTTTTTTGTGGATTCAAAGATGCTGTGGACATCTTTAATACTGTTTAGGACTCTGTAGCCTTGGGCTGGAGAGATGGCTCAGCAGTTAAGAGCACTGACTTTCTTCCAGAGGTCTTGAGTTCAATTCCCAGCAACCTCATGGTGGCTCACAACCATCTGTAATGAGATCTGATGCCATCTTCTGGTGTTTCAGCGATAGCTTATTCATATACATAAAATAAATAAATGTATGTATACTCATACACATTAAAAATATATTTTTAAAAAATCAGAGGACTCTGTAGCCTCCTGGGGAAGACTGCCAAAGACACTGATCATAGCAGCAGTGCTAGGGTAAGGATATTGGAGGCAATGTAAAGCAAACAGAGTCCTGCTAAGCAGTCCTCACTGCCAACAGGACATTCTGTCTGTTATTTTCCTTAGATTGTCTTTCCATGTATCCATGGGGAATTGGTTATAGGCCATTTCTACATATACTCAAGTCCAAGAGCAACCAGGTTCCTTTAGAAAATGGTTTGAGTTTGTATAAAACCTACATTTATCTTCCCAAATACTTTAAACCATCTCTAAAATACCTGTACAGCCATCATGAGGACTCTCTGCTGAGAGTCAAGCTGGATTGGCCGCAAAATGACAGTGGTAGCAACAGCTAGAAGCATAGTGTGAACCTGAGTTTTTCTTTTGTCACATACAATCTGCTCTTGGTTCAATCAGTGGATACAGAACCTAAGGATGTTTGAGTATAGTTATTTTTTTCTTGATATTACAATTCCAAGACTCAGAGATACAGAATGACTTGTCCATTCTGTTCCAGACTTGATTAGTGACATTGAAGCAAGTCACTAGATACCACGGGGAATGAGAATGTTACATCTCAGTGAGCAGAGCATGCAGGACCCTAAGCTGGGAATTGGGCCAGGATTTCAGAGGCTAAGAGAATGGCTCGGACTCGGGAATTCCTAGAAGATTTGTAGGAGTCAGGACAAGGAATGTAATTGCAGCCATTGAGAGTCAGGAAGGAAGTGGAGAGGCATGGCCGAGAGGAAACCATTAAGTAGCATTTAGAGTGGTGGAGTGCCCAGTAACAAGGCAGGGAGGATGGGGAGACTGAATTCAGGAGAACAGATCTTTATAATGAAGCTGGGGAGTAGGAGAAGACATAGCACTCAGACATCTGATTTCAATGAACATTCTAGATTCCCTTCCACAGTGACATGATTGCTAAGGGTGAGGCTTGGGTATAGAGGGCAGTGTGGCTTATAGGTCACTTGAAAAGACAACTGGCTTTGAGGGCAGATAACAGGATGGCATGCCAGGAAGGAACATTGGACTAAGGAAGAGTGGGGTTGGTAACACCCTGAGCCCTCCAGGGAGCGTGATGTGGAGGGTGAGTGACCCAATCCTGTAGTCTGCAGTGGCCTTTTCTCTTTTCTCCCTCTTACCATATGACTCTCTTCTGGATATAGGGTTGTTTTCAGTTCTGAATGTGCTGCTCTCAGTCCAAGATATTGCCTTTCGTACGTGCATTCTTACCTTTGTCTCTCCAATCCCTCAATCAAGATCCTGAATCTGCCCTCATGGCTGCTGTCAGACAGCCATAGATGTTAATTTTTTTCTGTTGTTTATTTTCAAAGGTGTTTTTTCTTCCTGCTTGAAATGTGACAACCATTTCTCAGCTCCATGGGTGCAGGACACAGCTTTCATTTCAACCCATGCCAAATGTCAATTTTATAGGACTCCTGGTAATCTGAGAGTGATCGTGTTGCGAGAAACGCCTGTAGACACACCCTCCCTATAAACCTGATATTCCTTTGGGAATTGTTGACTGGGAGAATTCCATCTCTAGTCTAACCTGCAGGGTCATCAAGAAGTCACATCTATCGGTCTGCCTGTGAGAATGTATGGACACTTGAAGGTCACCTTCCTGGCGCAGGTTGCCCTTTATTCATTAGCTTTGGAGCCTATGCAGTTCACAAAGTAAAAGTGACAGTCAGAATTGAGTGAACATTGAACCTACCAACGTCACAGTGGAGAAAATGGGAGCTGCCACCTAAGCCAGGTGACTATGCTCATTGTCAACAGCCACATAGTGTGTTGATGCCACATGCCTCTATGAAAGGATGAGGAGGACTTGCCTTCCCTGTGGTTCTCCTTTATGTTGTAATTTAAGTGAGAAATGTGCCCTAACAGACTCATGTATTTGGGCACTTGGTCACCAGTCGGTGGCTCTGTTTGCAGGGAGGTGGAGCCTTGCTGGATTAAATGTGTCATTGGTGGGTCTATGGGCCTTGAGGGCTATAACCCCACTCTACTTCCTGTTGTCCCTCTCTGTTTTCTGTGTGTGGAATGCTCATACACATCAGCACACATACAATGCACATGCCTGCATACACCCATGCACAAAGAATATCTATTATGTTCTTTCTAGGTTTCAGCACTGATTTGGGGTCTATTTAGACACATCACTGAACAGGGTGCACTAAAAGGAAATCAAGAAAGAACATACTAGCCAAATCTGAATCTCACACCTTTCTACAAGATACCCAACCATGACTCTTCTAACCATGCCTGATGCCATGGAAGACAAAGAAAGAATGAAGACCTGTTGCACACTGGAGGAGAATGTTATAACTGAGTCCAACCTGAGCCCTGTGTTCCTAACAGGGCAGCTCTAAAAGCCATGCCAGTCTCAGCTTTCTGTTTTAAACCATCTGTATTGGCAGTATAGTTCTCTGGTCCAACTGCCTTCAAATACCCTGGATTGTTCATCCCAAGGGTATTCGCCAATGTACTTCCTCTCAAACATCTAAAACTCAAAGACCATATACATGTACCACAACCACTACTTGTATGGACTGGAATTCTCCTATTGAGTAAAAACCAGTAGGGGAAGAATTTGTTTTGAGGGACTGACTTGTTTGCTTATGGGGGCTGAGAGTCTGACATTTACCATGCAGGACAGCAAACTTAGACACTCAGGATAGATTCTGTCTTACAGGCTGGAAGCAGGATTACTTTTCTCTCTGAGAAACCATGGTTTTTGTTCTGAAGGTGCATTTATGACCCAAGTATTTGAGAAGACCCACTCACATTGTGAAGTATCATTTACCCAGAGTCCACTAATGTAAATTTTAATCACATCTAATATACATACATTTGACCAAAAATCTGGGTATTACATTCCAGTCAATCTGACAGGTAGCCTTTTGCATTCTGGAAAAGTGATTGTGGCTATGGGGGGAGGACTATACTGTCTAGGGAAATCTGGTCCATTTCAATGACGCTCAAAATTGTTTTTGAGGGCAAAACTGAATTATTGTGCACAATATGAATGAAGGCAACTGGTCTCCATTTAATGTCACTGAAATGTATCAGTGGTTTTCTAGATTTGCCCTTACTTCAATAGAAATATATCAAGGAGATTCTGAACATGGGTGGATAGTATCACTCCCAGATTGATTTCAAATATCCATCTCATTGTAATCTGTCACTGTTTTTTCAGTATATCAACTTTTCCCCCAGTTATTTGATTAAAAAACTCCAGGAAGATTTAGGATTTTTGGTTCTCTAAAATTAAATAGCATTTGTTACAGAAATTCCAGTTTGTGAAAGAGATCAATGATCCATGTAGTAATTAGTGATTTGATCTTTAGTCAAAGAGCATCAAAACAGAAGAGCTAGGTACTGGGGTGTTTCCTGTAAGTCTGTGGGTTAATAGTTCTAAAAGTACTCTAGATGATTAATATGGGACTGCGTGCAGAGTTGAGGCTTATTAACAGGAGATCAGTTAGTGAGATTAGTAGAGTCATCTAGAAGCCAATTTAGATATTTTTAGGAGAATGATTAAATGTGTCAAATGATATTTGATCACTGTGTTCAGTTAAATAGCATTGTTAATGGCCTGCAAATGAATAATTCTGTCATGCTAAGCATTGAAGCTTAACTTTCATATTAGTATATAAGGAGAAAAGCCTCTCCCATGGTAGGGGCAGAATGCTTTGCAAGTTCCTTAATAGGAGCAGAAAGACCCGGGAGATGCTTGGTATGGAAAATCCAGTTCTGTGTGTGCATGTGTGTGCTTTCAGATGGGCATGATAACATGTTTTTATGTTGATGAGAACCTCACAGGGAAAAGTGTTAATAGAAGAGAAAACTGCAGTAGAAGAGAGGAGAGACTTGTAGGCACATGTTCTCAACAGGGCAGACAATGGTAATGCCCAGGTTGAGGAGCATGGGAGGGAGGGCAGAGTGCATGGCTGGACAGCTGCAGATGTGGAAGTTCACTGGGTGTACTCAGCTCCCTGTCTGCCATTCTTGGTGAAACTGGGAGTTGGACATCAGTGCAGAGCAAGGCAGATTAGAAGTATGACCCAGGAGACTTGAAAAGTAAATGAAACTTGGGACTGTTCTGTGAGGACTAGCTGGCATCACCATCACCCTGATGCTAGGAAAGCACTATTCAAATTCTGAAGGGAACAAAATCCTCCTGTGCTCCTGGAGCTTCTCTGACTCAACACTTTAAGTCCTGGGTCAGTGGTATGTGATCCCCATTTCAAAGTTCTTCTTGCCATTACCTTTGAGACTTTTCTTGAAACCCGACAAGAAGTAATACCTCAGTTATGCCTGGGAGGGAGACAGGAGGCTCTCAGGAGCACTTTCTCCAAAGTACCCCCATTTATATCCATCCAATAAGCTGTCCTTGGAAAGTGTTAAATTTTTCAGTTATGCATTTAAATTTATTTTTACAAAATATGTTATCTTAAAAATACTTATACCAAAATTATCTTTAGAATTTGACATATATTTACAATGTGGGATGTTTTGACACATGTATATATTTAATAATCAAATTTTAGCATATCCATTACATCATACATTTTCAAAGTTTCCTTTGTATTGAGAAGAGTCAACATTTTCTTTTCTAGCCACTTGGAAATATTCACTCTCATATTACTTATTGCAGCTATCTGACATTGACTAGAAAACAGAGAGATATCCCAGGAACCTAGCTGCAGCTTTGGTCAGCCTTCCCTAGCAATTTCTCCAGCCCTTTGTAACCACCCTCTGCCTCATATATTGCCATATGATATTGCCATATATCTAGCTTTTTGAACTGTACCTGGGAGCGCTACCATGTGGCCGTGCATCTTGCTGTGTTTGTCTTATTTCACTTGGTGCCCCCTAAGATCCTCCACTTACCACAGATGATAAAATGATCCCACATTTTTAATAATGGAACAGCGTTCTGTCACGTATGTGTTTCCTTTTTCCACATTCATAGACTGGCGGATTCAGAATTAGGTTGATTCTATAGCCTGGCTCTTGAGAACAGTGCTGCAGTGAACATGGGAGTTCTATATCTGTATGACAAATTATCAAAGACATGCAAATGAAAGTCACAAAGACTCATATTCAAATTGGGATGCATGCTATATAAAAAAAAGAAGATAAAAGAAGAGCTGTCTCATCCTTGGCTGGTTGGAATAAAAGTACAGTAATCCTGAAGGAGGAGGTATGAAAATTCATCGAAAAGCATACTAATGGCTGAGAAGATACCTAAGTGAGTAAGGCACTTGTACATAAGCAAGAGGTCTGAATCTCCAAAGCCATAAAAACCAACCAACCAACCAAACAACCAACCAACCTACCAACTAACCAAACAACCAACCAAACAAACAAACAACCAACCAATCAACCAACCAACCAACCAACTAACCAAACAACCAAACAACCAACCAACCAATCAACCAACCAACCAACCAACCAACCAACTAACCAAACAACCAACCAACCAAACAAACAAACAACCAATCAACCAACCAACCAACCAACTAACCAACCAACCAACTAACCAAACAACCAAACAACCAACCAACCAATCAACCAACCAACCAACCAACCAACCAATCAACCAACCAACCAATCAACCAACCAACCAACCAACCAACCAACCAACCAACCAGTCAACCAACCAACCAACCAATTAACCAAACAAACAACCAACCAACAAACAAACAGAGTACAATAGCATGCTTCTATAACCCTAGTGTTCCTATGGTAAAATTGGATGTTTAGGCAGGAGAATCTAGGAAGTTTGACAGCCAGCTAGCCTGGTGCACATGGCAGCTAACAAGAAAGAGACCCTCCCATCTCAAAAGTGGGGATGTGAGAACTTACAAAGTTTTTACTGATCTCCATGCACTTGCAATGACACTCCTGTGTCTGCACTCACACAAACACACTATACACAGTACACATGTTCATCAAGAAAAAATTTAAATGTTACTACTAGCGTGTACTGAAATGAACGCAAAAAAGCATGCCAAATAATTTTGACTCCTCTTGAAATGCACAACATCAGCAGGACTTTGTGTTTAGAATCCTGCTACAGACATGGCACCCGTAGCATCTATTTAAGTCACCAGCTGTGTGGAGCCATCTATTAATTGTGTGTTACACCCTTGCTTTGAACTATCTTGCCTCGCTTGCTTGAAATTTTGATGATAGTTAAGATGCTTAAAAAAATTAAATGATTATTTAGATGACTCAAGAATAGAGTATTGTTCTAATAACTAGGTTCAACCCTGTTCAGTAAGAAGGATTTAACCAGAATTTTCATGGTTCCCCCAAACCCTTGCATATTACTTAAATCATATGAGAGACCTAAGAGAAAGTCAGCCACTGGCAATTTTAGTGAATCACATGAGAATGTGCCACTGGATAAGCCTTTAAATCCAATCAAGATCCCTACAAAACAAAACAAAATAGACATGAAGTTTAAGACTAAAGTCCTTTCTGTCAATGACAGGTCAAAATCTATAAGCCAATCACGATTTCTTAGATCATTTTGCAAATCTCCTATTTTGGTTCTCACTCTTTCTCTCTCTTTTTAAGAAGGGTGGAGAAAATATGGAACATGACTCAGGGTTGAGCAAATTAGTGTTACACAATTTCTGTTTATCAGCCTGAAGATCTTGTATCGTGGAGGGTGTACTCAATTATTCAAACCATTATGAAAGAGCATCTCCAAACTGTTGCCAGGTAGCTGCTCAAAGAAAACACCTTTTATTTGTCTAAGTTAACTCTTCTTTTCTGTGGAACTAAGATTATATACACTGGAGTTTTATCTTGTTTTTTTTGTTAGGGAGGGGAACCTTCTGACAAGGAATAGAGGACGAAGCACTGTGTCCACCTGACTGGTTATTGACATCATTTACATCATCGGCAGCAAAGACTTCGAAGGTACTACAGCCAAGAAGAGCTTACCACCCAATCTAAACTATGTCATTGTCTCCCCAAAATGAGAATTAAACTGCGTGAATTGCTTGTACATTGTAATGTTATGGTTGTCTCTCTCAGAGTGAGTTGTCTGAGGAGTTGGAGAAAGAAGAGGAGAATGATGCTTGGGGAAGCATGGGTGTCATTCTAAGTCAAGAGTCAGAATTCATCTTCATGTATCAGAATTCATTTTCATGTATGAAAATAATAATGATAATAATAATAGTAATAGTAATGGTAGCAGCAGCAGAAGCAGCAGCAGTAATAGTGATTTCTCAGTGTTTGTGGAGTTAGAACTTGTACAACTTCTTGCCTATTCCCTTGTATTTTCTCCTATGCTCTGAAAATAAGAACACATCCCTATTCAAAGTGGCCTAATCTTCATTGTCAACTGGATTGAATTCATCATACTAGACAGTGGGCATGTCTATAGGGCACATTTTGATTGCCAATTGATATAGGAGGGCTCGGGTCACTGAGGCTACACCACCCTTCCAGGCTACTAGTTTTGCCTACATGATGGACTGTAACCTGAAAGCCAAATTAACCTTTTCATTCTCACGTTGTTTTGCTAAGCATTTTTATAACAATGGCATAGAAACATATTAAGGTAATTTCTATGATTTATTTTTCTGTAGCAATAGGGATAATGACACTTTTCTCACTCCAGTTGAAATATTGATCTTTTAAGTTTTACCTTAATTTGTAGACACAGACATGGCATTATGATGATTTAACTTGGAATATTATGCAAGATCGTTTATCTTTTCACTGTTAAAGACATTCACTCTTTCCCTAAGGAAATACACAAAAACCTTAAGACAGATGATTAACCACAGGTTTATAGAATACTTCTTCTCTTCCTGCTACTCTTTACCTCAGTGTCAGTAGGATTCTAACATACTGAACTGGACTATGTACTGAAGACAGCTGGACAGCTGCAGACCTTAGATTTTTAAAGAGTACATCTAAAAAGAAATTCCAGAACAACAAGAGAAAAAGGCGAATACACTAGAGAAACTAAAACCTCTGATCCTCAGAGGGATGGCAAATACTAAATTCAGCCTATCTCCCAGACAGGCAGACCTACATCTCCAGCTGGTATACTGTTCTTATTTTGTAATACCTGCTGTTTTCACCAACAATAAAATGATAAGATAGATTAAAAGGCAACAGAAAACAATACTTGAAGAGAAAAATAAGCATAAGGTTTTATGATATCAGACAAGGAATTGATAATACCTATGACTACATTGAGTTTCTAGAAGAGGACAGGTAATATGGGAAAGTTATTGGGTTCACTTTGTAAGTTCTTAGCCTTGTTAATGAAAGAATTTCTTTTTTTTTTCTTTTTTTCAGGGCTGGGGATCGAACCCAGGACCTTGAGCTTCCTAGGCAAGCGCTCTACCACTGAGCCAAATCCCCAACCCCATGAAAGAATTTCTAAACAGACATGGGACTTAGCTAATGGACAGCATATTATTAGAGTTTGAGGGGGAAATATAACAAAGCAGGTAGGTAAGCTGTAAATCTTAGCAGCCAGTGCAAAGAGAGGTGAAGAAGAGGAAAGACTTGTTTTTTGCCTTTTGAGGTCAGATTGAAAAGGAGAAAGAAAGGAGGAAAAGATGTGCCTTCTGGGTTAGTTAGAATTCATAAAGGCAGGCAGATTTAGCAGTGAAGTTCTTCAAGCACTGCATAAACAATGAGACTTTGGGGGAGGTATAAGTACATTATTTCTTTACAAGGATATTTATACCTCCCACATCTTTAGCATGTTTCTAGGGGAAACAATTTTCCTGAAAGGTAATGTACTGGAGAAATGATTGTCAGGCAATCTGGATTAACTGTTAAGTGAGGAGACGATGGGGAACCAGAATGTCCCATCTTTATCCAGTGCAAAAAATAGAATTCAGAGTTCATTATTTTGGCTAGCAACAAGATAATTTCTCTTAATGGCCTACAACATAGCCTGAAGGACCCATCTTTCACATGATATCTTAAATTGTAATAAAGTGCAATTGTGACACTTCCCTTTGAAATGATACCAGGAAAACAGGAAGTAGGATTCAAAATAAACTATGAAGGAATGGTGCATTCTTAATTGCCTCCAAACCCACCAATCCTTGTCTAGCTATTCAACAACAAAAAATGAATGATGTAAACAAGAACTGATCAAAAGAAGATGCTTAAAATAAAAAAAATTCCAAACTAACAGGTCCCAAAATAAAGCTGGAGTGGGAATTATAATATCAAATAAAACAAACTTCCAATTATAATTAAGCAAAAGAGATGAGAAAGGATACTTCATATGCATCAAAGGAAGAATCCAAGATTATGTATCAATTATGAATATCTATGCCCCAAATGCAAGGGCATTAACATTTGTAGAAGAAACAGTGCTAAAACTTAAGTCACACATTGAACCCCAAACATTAATAGTGTGAGATATGGACACGTCACTTTCACCAATGGATAGGTCATCAAGACAGAAACTAGAGAATAATGGAACTAATAGATGTTATGACTCAAGTGGACCAAACAGATACCTATGGAACATTTTACCCAAACACAAAAGAATACATCCTTTCCTCAGCACCTCAGCAAATCTTCTCTAAAATGGACCATACATGCAGTCACAAAGCAAGCTTCAATAGATACAAGAAGAACGGAATAATCTCTTGCATCTTGCCAGACAACCATAGATTAAAACTGGACTTCAACAGCAACAAAAACTGCAGAAAGCCTAAAACTCATAGAAACAGAAAAACTCTCTACTTGGTGACCCCGAGGGGCAAGGAAAAAATAAAGGAAGAAATTAAAGACTGTCTAGAATTCAGTGAAAACTAATGTACAACATACCCAAGTGAACTGGACACAATAAAAGCAGTGCTAAGAGGAAAGGTGATAGCATCAAGTACCTTCATAAGTAAAAATTAGTGAGATTGCATACTAAAGACTTAACAAGACACCGGAAAAACAGAACCAAAAGAAGCAGACACACCGAAGAGGAGTAGAGGAAGGAAATAATCAAATTCAAGGCTGAATTCAATAAATTATGAAGAATCAATGAAACAAAGAATTGTTTCTTTGAGAAAATCAACAAGACAGACAAACCCTTAGCCACACTAACTAAAAGTATATCCCAGTTAACAAAATCAGAATTGAAAAGGGGACGTAGTAACAGACACCGAGGAAATCCACAGAATCATTAGGTTAAACAGTAAAAGCCTGTACTGCACAAAATTATAAATCCAAATGAAATGGATGATTTTCTTGATAAATGCTAATTACCAAAGATAAATCAGGATCAAGTAGACAATCTGAATAAACCTGTAATCCCTAAGGGAATAGAAGCAGTCATTAAAAGTCTCCCAGTGCAAAAAAAACAAATGACAAAAAAACCTAAAACAAACAAACAAAAAAAAAACAAATAAAAAAACCCAAAAAGCTTAGAGTCAGATGGTTTTAGTGCCAAATTCTAGCAGACCTTTATAGAACAGCTAATACCAATACTCCTCGAATTAATTCACAAAATGGAAACAGAAGAAAGACTGCCAAATTCATTTTCTTAAATGAATTAAGCTAAACTACACCAGACTCAACAAAGAAAAAGAATTTCAAACTAATCTCTTATGAACATTGCCACAAAAATACTCAAAAAATACAAACTAAATCTACAAACACATAAAAATATGAATCTTCCATGATCGAGTAGACTTTATATCAGAGATGTGAGGATAGTTCAACATAGAAAAATCCATCAATGTAATCCATCACATAAACAAACTGGAAAATTAAAACCACATGATCATTTCACTAGGTATTGAACAAGCCTTTGACAAAATCTAATACCCCTTCACTATAAAAGTCTTGGAGAAATCAGAGATACAAGACACATACCTAAACACAATAAAAGCAATATACTGAAAGCCCATGGCCAAAAATCAAATTAAATGAAGAGAAACTCAGAGCAATTCCACTAAAATCAAGGACAAGGCTGTACACTCTTTCCATATTATCCAATATAATATTTAAAGTTTTAGCTAGAAGAGTAGGACAACTAAAGAAGATCAATGGGAATATGCATTGGAAAGGAAAAAGTCAAAGTATCACTAGTCACAGATGTTATGATAGTATACAAGTGAGCCCCAAAATTCTATGGAGAAGAACTACAGCTGATAAACACCCTTCAGCAAAGGGCTGGATTAACAAAATTAACTCAAGAAAATTAGTAGCCCTCCTTTATATAAATGATAAATAGGCTGAGAAAGAAATAAGAAACAACACCCTTCACAATAGCCAAAAATATTATAAAATATTTTGGTGTAAGTCTAACTAACCAAGTGAAAGACTCGCATTAGAAGAAATTCAAATCTTTGAAGAAAGATAATGAAGAAGATATCCAAAGATCAAAAGATCTTCCATGCTCATGGATCAGTAGGATTGACATAGTTAATAGAGATGGCCATCCTACCCAAAACAACCTACAGATTCAACAAAATTCTGACACAAAGTTTTATAGACCTTGAAAGCAAAATACTCAACTTCATAAGCAAGAAAAACTCTCTAGGATAGCATTTTTATTGTATGATTCTGTCCAAAAGAAAAAATAAAAGAATTGAAGGTATCACCATCCCTGATTTCAAGCTGCACTAGAGAGCAATAGTAATAAAAACTGAATGCTACTCTTCTTTAAAAAAGACAGGTCAATCAGTGGAATGGAATCAAATAACCAGAATAAATCAACACACTCATGGACATTTAATTTTTGACAAAGAGGCCAAAAGCATACAATGGGGGAAAGGGAGCACTTTCAACAAATAGTGATGGTCTAACTGGATATCTGCATACCGAGGAATGAAAATAGATCCGTATTCATTAACCTATGCAAATTCAAGTCCAAGTAGATCAAAGCAAAAAACAGATAGACTAAATCTGATAGAGGAGAAAGTGGGGAATACCCTTGAATGTATTGGCATAGGAAGCAACTTCCTGAACAGAACACCAATAGGCACTAAGATCAGCAATTCCATAAATGGACCTCACAAAACTGTAAGGTAAAGGATGCTGGCAATAGGACAAAACAGCAGCTTACAGATTGGGGAAAGGTCTTCATATAAGCCTACATCTGACAGAGGGCTGACATCCAAAGTATATAAAGAACTCAATGAATTAAGCATAAAACCCAATAACCTAATTAAAACTGAGGTGCAGTCTAAACAGAATTCTCAAAAACAGAGTATCTAATGGCCAAGAAGCACTTACAGAAATGTTCAACATCCTTAGTCATCAGGGAAATGCAAATCAAAACAACTCTGAGATTCTATCTTACACCCTTCAGAATGGCTAAGATCAAAAAATCAAGTGACAGTTCATGCTGTCAAGTATGTGAAGTTAGGGGAAAACTCCATTTCTGGTGGGAATGCAACCTCGTACAACCACTTTAGAAGTAAATTTGGTGGTTTCTCAGAAAATTGGGATTGGATCTACCTCAAGACCCAGCTATACCACTCCTGGGCATATACCCAAAAGACGCTCCATCATAACACAAGGACACTTGCTCAACTGTATTCAAAGCACCTTTATTGGTAATAGACAGAAACTGGAAACAACCTAGATGTCACTCAACTGAAGAATGAATAAACAAAATGTGGTACATATCACAATGGAGTATTATTCAGCCATTAGAAAATGATATCATGAAATTTCCAGGAAACTGGATAGAACTAGAAAATATCCTAAGTGAGGTAAGCCAGAACTAGAAAGACAAACATGGTTTATACTCTTATAAGTGAATATTAGTCATAAAATACAGGATAATCATGCTGCAAGCCAAAGATCCCAAGAAGCTAATTAACAAGGAGGGCCCATTGAGAAGGGGATGGATTAGACATTAGGGGGTGTATGGAAGTAGGGGGCTGGGTGAGGGAGGGGTGTGATGGAAACAGGAGGATTGAGGTAGGGGGAGGACAGAGGGTCAGAATACTAGAAGAGACAACTGGATTGGGGGGCAGGTCATGGTTATAGTGAGCATACAGCTATAGTGAGCACACAGACAAGCGGGAAGTCGATGACAATGGAAACTCCCAGGAATTTATGAGGCTGACCCTAGCTAAGACTCCTAACAATGGAGATATGAAGCCTGAACTGCCCATCTCTTATAACCAGGAAAGACATCCAATGGAGGAATTGGGACCCCAATCCAGCCACAAAACTTGCCTACAAGATATGTAGGGGTATGCCTACAAGATGAAGCAGAATTTGATGGAAGGACCAACCAATGACTGGCCTAGCTTGAGACCGATGCCATGAGTTCTTTGATACTATGAATAATATCCAAAATACACAAAGAACTTACGAAGTTAGACTCCAGAGAGACAAATAACCCTATTGAAAATGGGGTACAGAGCTAAACAAAGAATTCTCAGCTGAGGAATATCAAATGGCTGAGAAGCACCTAAAGAAATGTTCAACATCTTTAGTCATAAGGGAAATGCAAATCAAAACAACCCTGAGATTTCACCTCACACCAGTCAGAATGGCTAAGATCAAAAACTCAGGTGACAGCAGATGCTGGCGAGGATGCGGAGAAAGAGGAACACTCCTCCATTGTTGGCGGGATTGCAGACTGGTACAACCATTCTGGAAATCAGTCTGGAGGTTCCTCAGGAAATTGGACACTGAACTACCTGAGGACCCAGCTATACTTCTCTTGGGCATATACCCAAAAGATACTCCAACATACAACAAAGACACATGCTCCACTATGTTCATAGCAGTCTTATTTATAATAGCCAGAACCTGGAAAGATCCTAGATGCCTTTCAACAGAGGAATGGATACAGAAAATATGGTACATCTACACAATGGAGTACTACTCAGCTATCAAAAACAATGACTTCATTAAATTCATAGGCAAATAGATTGAACTAGAAAATATCATCCTGAGTGAGGTAACCCAATCACAGAAAAACGCACATGGTATGCACTCATTGATAAGTGGATATTAGCTCAAATGCTTGAATTACCCAAGATGCACAGACCACATGAAACTCAAGAAGGATAACCAAACTGTGGATACTTCACTCCTTCTTATAAAGGGAAACAAAAATACACATAGGAGGGGATAGGAAGTCAAAGTTTAGAACAGAGAGTAAAGGAACGGCCATTCAGAGCCTGCCCCACATGTGACCCATTCATATACAGCCACCAAAACTACATAAGATGGATAAAGCTAAGAAGTGCAGGCTGACAGGAACCAGATGTAGATCTCTCCTGAGAGACACACCCAGAATACAGCAAATACATAGGCGAATGCCAGCAGCAAACCACTGAACTGAGAAAGAGACCCCAGTTGAAAGAAACAGAGAAAGGACTGAAAGAGCTGAAGGGACTTGAGACCCCATAAGAACAACAATGCCAAGCAACCAGAGCTTCCAGGGACTAAGCCACTACCCAAAGACTATACATGGACTGACCCTGGGCTCCAACCTCATAGGTAGCAGTGAATAGCCTTGTAGGGGCACCAGTGGAAGGGGAAGTCCTTGGTCCTGCCAAGGCTGGATCCCCAGTGTATGAGATTGTTGGGGGGGGTAGTAATGGGGCGTGGATGGGGAGGGGAAAATCCATACAAAAGAGGAGGGGGAGGGTAAGGGGGTTGATGGCCTGGAAACTGGGAAAGGGAATAACATTTCAAATGTAAATAAGAAATAGCCAATTTAATAAAAATGGAAGAAAAAAAAAGACTGGTTGGTGTCCATGGAACCCCTCCCCTTTTCCTCAGAAATGGGGAAGATGGGTGGACGTTGGGGAGGGGAGAGAGGGACTGGGCAGAGAGGAGGGAGAGACGCTGTAATTAGGATATAAAGTAAATAATAACTTTATCAAGTTGGGCCTGTCATTGGCTGGCCATTCCTTAGGTCTTTGCTCCATCTTTATCCCTTATCTTCTTGTAGGCAGGATAAATTTTGGGCTGAAGTTTTTGTGGGTGGGTTGGTGTCCTTATCTCTCTACTGGGCAGTCCTGCCTGGGTACAGGAGGTGGTCAGGCTCCGTATCCACCACTGCTAAGAGTCTCAGCTAGTGTCACCTTCATAGACTTTCTGGAGCCTCCCCCATTGAGGTCCTAGGTATAAACCCCCTATTTCCATTCACTCTCCTGCCTCTTTCTCCCTCGGTGTCCCCACACCTGATTCCCCCACTGACCTTGATCTTCCTTATCCCCTCTCACAGCCAGTACCCTCTGTCCACCTCCCTATGATTATTTTATGCCCCCTTCTGTGTGAGATTCAAGCATCTTCCCTTGGTGCCTCCTTGTTCTTTAGCTTGTTTGGATCTGTAGCTTGTAATTTGAGTAACCTGTACTTTATGGCCAACATCTACTTATAAGTAAGTAGATGCTATACATTGTCCTTTTGTTTATGGGTTGCCTCACTCAGGATGGTATTTTCTAGTTCCATCCATTTGCCCACACATTTCATGATGTTTTTGGTTTTTTGATAGCTGAGTAGCTGGGATGGATTAGACATTAGGGGGTGTATGGAAGTAGGGGGCTGGGTGAGGGAGGGGTGTGATGGAAACAGGAGGATTGAGGTAGGGGGAGGACAGAGGGTCAGAATACTAGAAGAGACAACTGGATTGGGGGTCAGGTCATGGTTATAGTGAGCATACAGCTATAGTGAGCACACAGACAAGCGGGAAGTCGATGACAATGGAAACTCCCAGGAATTTATGAGGCTGACCCTAGCTAAGACTCCTAACAATGGAGATATGAAGCCTGAACTGCCCATCTCTTATAACCGGGAAAGACATCCAATGGAGGAATTGGGACCCCAATCCAGCCACAAAACACTTGCCTACAAGATATGTAGGGGTATGCCTACAAGATGAAGCAGAATTTGATGGAAGGACCAACCAATGACTGGCCTAGCTTGAGACCGATGCCATGAGTTCTTTGATACTATGAATAATATCCAAAATACACAAAGAACTTACAAAGTTAGACTCCAGAGAGACAAATAACCCTATTGAAAATGGGGTACAGAGCTAAACAAAGAATTCTCAGCTGAGGAATATCAAATGGCTGAGAAGCACCTAAAGAAATGTTCAACATCTTTAGTCATAAGGGAAATGCAAATCAAAACAACCCTGAGATTTCACCTCACACCAGTCAGAATGGCTAAGATCAAAAACTCAGGTGACAGCAGATGCTGGCGAGGATGCGGAGAAAGAGGAACACTCCTCCATTGTTGGCGGGATTGCAGACTGGTACAACCATTCTGGAAATCAGTCTGGAGGTTCCTCAGGAAATTGGACACTGAACTACCTGAGGACCCAGCTATACTTCTCTTGGGCATATACCCAAAAGATACTCCAACATACAACAAAGACACATGCTCCACTATGTTCATAGCAGTCTTATTTATAATAGCCAGAACCTGGAAAGATCCTAGATGCCTTTCAACAGAGGAATGGATACAGAAAATATGGTACATCTACACAATGGAGTACTACTCAGCTATCAAAAACAATGACTTCATTAAATTCATAGGCAAATAGATTGAACTAGAAAATATCATCCTGAGTGAGGTAACCCAATCACAGAAAAACGCACATGGTATGCACTCATTGATAAGTGGATATTAGCTCAAATGCTTGAATTACCCAAGATGCACAGACCACATGAAACTCAAGAAGGATAACCAAACTGTGGATACTTCACTCCTTCTTATAAAGGGAAACAAAAATACACATAGGAGGGGATAGGAAGTCAAAGTTTAGAACAGAGAGTAAAGGAACGGCCATTCAGAGCCTGCCCCACATGTGACCCATTCATATACAGCCACCAAAACTACATAAGATGGATAAAGCTAAGAAGTGCAGGCTGACAGGAACCAGATGTAGATCTCTCCTGAGAGACACACCCAGAATACAGCAAATACATAGGCGAATGCCAGCAGCAAACCACTGAACTGAGAAAGAGACCCCAGTTGAAAGAAACAGAGAAAGGACTGAAAGAGCTGAAGGGACTTGAGACCCCATAAGAACAACAATGCCAAGCAACCAGAGCTTCCAGGGACTAAGCCACTACCCAAAGACTATACATGGACTGACCCTGGGCTCCAACCTCATAGGTAGCAGTGAATAGCCTTGTAGGGGCACCAGTGGAAGGGGAAGTCCTTGGTCCTGCCAAGGCTGGATCCCCAGTGTATGAGATTGTTGGGGGGGGTAGTAATGGGGCGTGGATGGGGAGGGGAAAATCCATACAAAAGAGGAGGGGGAGGGTAAGGGGGTTGATGGCCTGGAAACTGGGAAAGGGAATAACATTTCAAATGTAAATAAGAAATAGCCAATTTAATAAAAATGGAAGAAAAAAAAAGACTGGTTGGTGTCCATGGAACCCCTCCCCTTTTCCTCAGAAATGGGGAAGATGGGTGGACGTTGGGGAGGGGAGAGAGGGACTGGGCAGAGAGGAGGGAGAGACGCTGTAATTAGGATATAAAGTAAATAATAACTTTATCAAGTTGGGCCTGTCATTGGCTGGCCATTCCTTAGGTCTTTGCTCCATCTTTATCCCTTATCTTCTTGTAGGCAGGATAAATTTTGGGCTGAAGTTTTTGTGGGTGGGTTGGTGTCCTTATCTCTCTACTGGGCAGTCCTGCCTGGGTACAGGAGGTGGTCAGGCTCCGTATCCACCACTGCTAAGAGTCTCAGCTAGTGTCACCTTCATAGACTTTCTGGAGCCTCCCCCATTGAGGTCCTAGGTATAAACCCCCTATTTCCATTCACTCTCCTGCCTCTTTCTCCCTCGGTGTCCCCACACCTGATTCCCCCACTGACCTTGATCTTCCTTATCCCCTCTCACAGCCAGTACCCTCTGTCCACCTCCCTATGATTATTTTATGCCCCCTTCTGTGTGAGATTCAAGCATCTTCCCTTGGTGCCTCCTTGTTCTTTAGCTTGTTTGGATCTGTAGCTTGTAATTTGAGTAACCTGTACTTTATGGCCAACATCTACTTATAAGTAAGTAGATGCTATACATTGTCCTTTTGTTTATGGGTTGCCTCACTCAGGATGGTATTTTCTAGTTCCATCCATTTGCCCACACATTTCATGATGTTTTTGGTTTTTTGATAGCTGAGTAGTATTCCATTGTATAAATGAACCACATTTTCTTTATCCATTCAAATTGAGACACATTCCAGGGGCAAGAACCAGTCCCTGAAACTATTAAAGCTTGCAGACAGGAGCATAACTGTCATTTGAGAGGCTCTACCCAGCAGCTGATCAAAACAGATGCAGAGACACACAGCCAAACAGTTGACAGAGCTTGGGGGAGTCTTGTGGAGGAATTTGGGGCAGGATTGAGGGATCCAGAGGGGATAGGAACTGCATAAGATAATCAACAGAGTCAACTAACTTGTACCCTTGGGGGTTTCAGAGACTGAATCAGCAACCAACGAACAAACATAAACTGGACCTAAACCACCCTCCCCCGCATATATGTAGCAGATGCATAGCTCGATCTTTATGTGGGTCCCCCAACAAATGGAGCAGGGGCTTTCCCTGACTCTGTTCCTACATGTGGACCCTATTTCCCTAACTGGGTTGCCTTTGTGTGGTCTCAATGGGAGAGGTTGTGCCCACTCCTGCAGGGACTTGATGTGCCAGGGTGGGATGGTACTCAGGGGAGGCTTCCCCCTTTCTAAAGGAGAAGGGAAGGGGTATGTAATATGGGCTGTGTGAGGGGGGGACTGGGAGGAGAGATAGGATATGATTGAGATATAATTGGGATGTAAAATGAATAAATTAATTAATAGAAAAACTTAATAAAAAGTAATTGTACCAAATAGAACACAATGTTCAAGAATAATGGGACAATATCACAAGGCTTAACACACACACACACACACACACACACACACACACACACACACACACACATACACAGAATGTAAGAATACAAAGCAAAGGAGGGCAAGGAAAGAAAAACAATGGAAACAATAAGGTTCAATTTCTCTAAAGTTTGATATCAAAACACAGGTCTAGGAAATTCAAATAATATGAAACATGATGCACATCAAGCTAAATGGCATGGAGTGAGATATTTAAAACATCGAAAAACAAGTCAATTGAAAAAAACCAGCAACCTAGAAATTGTTAAAAAAAAATTCTTTAAAAGTGACGAGCGAATTCTTAGATTAAAAAGACCTAGGGCAATCATTGGTAAAGGACCTGAAAGTCATCTGAAAATGTGTTATTTAGAATAAAGAAATAAGATAATATCTGAGGAAACAATATTTTTAATATAAATAAGATCTAGAGACTGAGAAAGAAAAGAGTATTAGATCATATTAATAATCAAGACCAGAGGTCCATAAAATGTTGGGGCCACATAAAGGCAAGCAGAAAAGCTAGAATAAATGGAAGATGGCACGAAGAAGTAGACATTAATTTAAGTTTAAGTATGATCACTTAGTGGCCCGGATAAGACAAGCAAGAAGCATGTACCACAGTGGATAAACAAAATCAGCGATATTCCACCTAGACCAAATCCATGTCACATTGAACGATTCTGCTAAATTAAACATAAAAGAATGGAAAAGGTCGTGCTCTGCTCATTGTTATCAAGACAATGCTGGATTAACCAATTAATCTTACCAAAGCAAATCCAAGGCAAAGGGAATTTGAATATGAACATACAAGTGTGTTGTATAGTAATTAAAATGTCCATTATCCTTAACATGTAACTATCTACCAACAGCATCAAAATACATAATGCCATTTTCAATAGGACCTCAAGGAGGAAATGACAAAGGTGCTTTTCTAGTTGGTGATTTTACTACTGCCCTTTTAGACAAAATAAAGATATTGTTGGTTAGAGCAGCAGCATCAGTTATTTTGTTTCAGTTGGTATCTACCCAATATTTTTCAACAATAACTGCACAGTTATTCTTCTCAATGACACATGGGGCAGCCACCAACATAAACTATATTCTGAGCTAAGCCATGCAACTGGAAGTACTTTGAAAACAATGAATGAATAAAAAGTGAACCTCAATGGTTAGTGTTGTCACCTTGTCACCTACAGGGTGAGCACCTGACACTCTGGTGAGGGATTTTCTTGATTTTGTTAATTGAGGTGAGGACACATGCTCCACAGCGGGCTATATCATTCCCTGCCTTAGGATTCTGGACAGTGTAGGCAGAGGAAGAGGGATGAACAACAGAATGAATTCACCCCTCTCTGCTTCCTGGTTATGAATGTGATGTAACCAGCTGCTTTCAAGTTCTTGCCCCTTGACACACCGGCCATGAGAAATTATACCCTGGATCCAAGTTCCAGAATCAACCTTTTTCCCATTAAGTTTCTTTTCTCAGAGTACTTTACCACAGCAGCAGGGAAATAAACTAAGATAGGGGCTAAGAAACAAATAACTTATGTAGAAACATTCAGAGTGTCCATAATTTATATGGATACTTTGTCCTTAAGGTGAAACACAAATCCATAATATTTTGTGTGTTCTGTGCATAACGACTTTCTCCCATATAGTATGGAAAGAAAGAAAAAAAAGAAAACATTGAATGTACATAAATCTCATTAAACATAACCTTGACAAGATGCCTGAGGTCAGAATCAAGAGTAAAGTGTCAAATTAATAGCTTGCACAATTGTATGGTCTGATCATAAAATGATCAAGACTGCTCCTCAGAGCTGTCAAGGTCATTACATATGGGAATTATGAGAAATTATCAGAGCCAAAGACATGTCAGGAGAAATGCTGATGTGACACAGTTGTGTATGATTTTGTGCTTGGCTCTGAGAAGAGAAAGAAAAGAGACATTTGATAAAGAAACTAAGCTATGGATAATTCATAACACACAAATGTTTTCTCATTAAATATAGTAAATGAATCAGCTAATATAAGATATTAGTAAAAGGAAAAGTGGTTGTGAATTACAGGCATTCCCTTCTCAATTTCTATGTAAATGAAATCTTTTCTAAAGAGTAAAGTCATTACAAACATTCAGTTACTCTACTAAAAGGCAGAGAAGAATTGCTACGAAGATAGAACACAGAAATAATCAGAGTTGGAAGTATCATCATGCAGAATACAGAAGATAATCAGAGAGCAAGAAGTATCAGTATAGGTCTCAGATCATTCATGCTAATAGATAAGGATATAGATGGTCCTCTTGCGGCAGTTAAGGACAGGGGATAAGACTTTTACTATGGGGCACAGGCTAGGATGTAGTTTTCCTAGTGTCCAGTAAGAACAATCTCCCACATCAGCCTCATCCATAAGGCAAATGGGTAAAACTAAAGAAGACAAATCAGCCAGAGACCTCTGGACAGCACAGCCAAAAGAGGACATGTTTGAGATGAATGCAAGCTTCCTTTTTGTCTCATACATTCTGGGCTTGGAGCTGATAAAGCTAGCAATCTAGAAATGCTAATGGGAGCAGACAAACAACAGCAACAACAGCAAAAACAACAACAACAACAACAAAACAGAGAATCAGGTAAAGTGTTGACTACAAAGAGATCCTTAGGGAATGATCTTTTGACTGTAGTGAAATGTTACGGAAGATCAGAAAATAGCATTGCCAACCTCTTTGGTGTCAGTGGTGTCAATGTCTCCATACCTATATCATGGCTTTCCAGTCACCTTGTGGAGCATGACTAGTGGAGAACCAGGCCATTCACTACTGCTTGGCCGTCACTAGGCCATACCCCAAAGAGGAGATGAGAGCTATGGAGTGAGTTTTTCTTTGTCTGTGTCTTAGTGTAGTGTTCCCTTTCCTTATACCTAGAATTGTATTAACAAAGATTTGCTCACAAGAACACAGTCAACTTCTACATCCATGGAGGTCACATAGCAAGAAGTAACAGGAAAGTCTATTCTGTCAACCTGTGATCAGGGAAGATTTTTTGGGAAAGACACCTCCAATAACCACTTTAAAAGTATCTTACGGGGCTGGGGATTTAGCTCAGTGGTAGAGCGCTTACCTAGGAAGCGCAAGGCCCTGGGTTCGGTCCCCAGCTCCGAAAAAAAAAGAACCAAAAAAAAAAAAAGTATCTTACGTATCTTGGTTTTTAATGGAAGAAAATAAGATAGAACCAGTTATCTTAATGAGGCAGCAAGCATAAGGTATCTTAGCATGGGATTTTCATTTGGCTCAGGGTTCCGTGCACATTTCCTATTGCAATAATGCACTTGGCAGACTAGATTGTTCCTTCACTACCACATATGGTGTACACACACCCTCTCCAAATAATGTACCTATGTAATTGTTGACTGCTTCCTACCTGTATCAGGCTACACGTACTCTAGTCCCTTAATGATCACATAATTCCCACCCCCTGACAACAGTCAAATATAGACAGTTTATATTCATGTGTATACTCAACACATTCTGGTATGAACTGGTTTGGGGGCTTATGCAGCGAGATACTCTTGGAACCTTTTATCACCTTAGAGTTATGCATAACTTAGAGTGCATCGGAGTAAAAGTAGATGCACATTGGGAATGAACATGTGCATCAGAAAGGTGAGTAAATAACTAAGTCTAGCAATAAAACAGATAACCACCAAGATTGTACTGCATTAGTAACCATCTCCTGTCTTTAAATCCCATAAAAGGAACCCTGAACAGTAACATGTACGCAGGTGTGCAATCACATTTGTGACTCCCCCCATTGGTCTAGACCATGCATCTCTATTTAATTTGCACTGTTGCTTCCCTCCAAATAAGGTTACCATACTTCTTTTATAAGTCTGTGTAGGTCTTTATTTTCAATGTTTTAAAGAGACCAAGAACATTAAACTCCTAGACTTAGACTCCCAGCCATCAGTAGCATTATCATACCTGGAGTTAATAAGAAAGTGACCTCTCTAGCTAGTTGCCTTACCAGGGTCATGGCAGTGACACCTAGCTGGTGAAGAAAACTTCAGTAAAGTGCAGAATTTTGTAGCCTGATGACCCATGTGTCAAACAGCAATTACTCTCAATACAAAGAAGCATGACATTGAAAACCATGTTAAAATGGATGATCATACGCTGGTGAAGATGTAAGGATTGAGGAATACACGAATACCTCTGGGAGGAATGTTAAGAAGCAGCCATTATGAACATCCGTGTGGTGGTTTGATAAAAAAAAAAAAAAAAACCGCCAACAACAACAGAAAACAAAAAATCCAGAAACTAAACTGAAAAACAAACCCAGAAACACTCCTAAATATATACCCAAAGGATTCTAAATCAGCATACCAAGAGGATATTTGCATTACATTCAACTTCAAAGAAAAGTGAAATAACATTTGTAGAAAGATGGGTGGAGCTGGAGATTATTATGTTAAGTGAAACAAATGACACATAGAAGGACAGCTATCAAATGCTTCCTCTTACACCAAGTCTAGGTGTGTGTGTGGGTCTCTCTCTCTCTCTCTCTCTCTCTCTCTCTCTCTCTCTCTGTCTCTGTCTCTGTCTCTGTCTCTGTCTCTCTCTCTCTCTCTCTCTCTCTCTCTCTCTCTCTCTCTGTGTGTGTGTGTGTGTGTGAGAGAGAGAGAGAGAGAGAGATATCATGGGGCAGAGATCTAAAGAGAAGAAATAATGGGGGAAGGAGAAGATGGTGGACTGCTGGAAAGAGGGGGACCTACAAGAAACAGAAGGAGCACAGGAACCAGGGAGCAGCACACAAGACGACTACGGAGCTGCTGCATCAATACTCTGTGAATTATTTACTACGGAAGTAAATGCATGAGGAAGGAGAAGCCTAAAACAGGCTTAAGAAAAGAAAGACTGCCAACTTCCCAATTTTAGCGAAACATAAACTAACAGGCTTCAAGGCACCAAAGGAAGCTTAATTGTGACACACCTAAGGAAATCCATAACAGAGAAGATCATAATCGTCTTACTAAAAATAAATCACCAAGAAAATACCTTAAAAACTGAGAGAAAACAACACCTAGAAGAAGCAATTTAATTCACATTTTAGAAGATTTCTCCCCAGAGGTTATAGAAGCCGGAAGGAAATGATAATATTTTTCAAGTGCTGCAAAAAAAAACCCCACTCTTGAGCCAGAAGTTCCTTCATGGGAAATATGCTTCCAGAGGGGAGGAAATGCAAAAATTCTCACCCAGGAGAAAACTAAGAATGTCAGTCACCATGCTACCTACCTTGTAAGAATGACTTAAGGAAGTTCTGAAAATAGAAAAGAAATCACAAACCCGGATACTTGAACACCACTCTCCACTGAGGGCTCTAAACAATTGTGGGAAGTGAAGCAGAACGTGGTGTTGTCAAATGCGGTTTTCAGGGCACCTTACATGACTGTTTACCACATCCATGTTACAACAACATGACGAAGGAGAGAAAAAGGACCAAAGATTTCTAGATGTCACATCGACAAGTGATATAATGGCACACATAGACTGTGATCTTATATACATAATACACAGAAAACTGCTAAACATCTTTAGGGAAGACTGTGGATTCCTAGAACTACAATTCTTCAAAAAGAAAAAAAAAACAACAAAAGTGAGATACATAGAAATGCAAAGAGAAGAAAGCTGAGCCGTGAGTAGCAAGAGAATAGACAACACAAATGTAATTGTGCATTCAAATCTTAACTTTTCACCCAGGGAATTGTGCAGACATCATTTTAATATAGTAGCAAGAGGTCAAATTTCTCAGACTCTAATTAAAAACCTGAGCCATCAATAAACTTGGTGCAAAAACTCCCCATTTTAGATATACATATATCAGCAGTTAGAAAAACAGTACACACAAAGATATGTCATGTACACCAAAAGGAAGGAGTGACTACAGTATATAAACTAAAGCAGACATTAAAGGGAAGGAGACTACCCAGAAAAAGAAGAATGCTCAACATGGTAAATAAAAAAAAACCAAATAATTATTATAACAGGGCTGGTATACCAAGAAACTTTATTAGTCACAATACAATCACTAAGGAAAATGACTACAGTTTTCACACACACACACACACACACACACACACACACACACACACACTGACAGACTTATAACTGGGAACCTCAGCGAACCCCTCTGTAATTGATCGAAGAAATCAGAACATTGCTAATGTCACAGAAGTCATTACACTCCCACATAAAATGATCCAACCCACCTCAAAGGAAGAGAACACACATTCTTTCCTTCTACCCATGGGAAACCTATCAAGAACAAGGCACTATCCTGGACCACAACATACATTTCAACAATGTTAGCAAAATTGAAATTGTGCAACTTATTCTCTAACCACAGTAAAGGAAAACTAGGTCTCCACAATAGAAAAACAATATGAAAATATTCACCTGATTAAATACTAATGAAATTTTAACTCATACATAGATTACTCAATAAGGAAACCCCAAAGGAAGTATGGTGGTTTGAATGAGAATGTCTCCCAGAGGTTCATATGTTTGAGTGTTTCTTCCCTATTTAGTAGAGCTGTTCAAGAAGGATTAGGAGATACGACATTTTGGGAGGAGATGGGACTCACTGGGAGTGGGCTTTGATATTTTTAAAGCCCACATCTTGCCCAGTCTCTCTGTTTCACTATCTCTGTCTATGCCTGTGACTCTCTGACTCTCTTTCTGTCTCTCTGTCTGCCTCTGTGTCTGTTTTTGGGTCTCTCTCTGTCTCTGTCTCTCTGTGTCTCTGTCTTTGTGTCTGTTTTCGTGTCTGTCTCTGTCTTTCTATCTCTCTCTATCTCTGTTTCTCTCTCTGCTTGCTCTCTCTCTCTCTCTCTCTCTCTCTCTCTCTCTCTCTCTCTCTCTCTCTCTCTCTCTCTGCCTGCTGCTTGTGGATCAGGATGTAAAGTTCTTAACTATGACTCCAGCACTATGCCTGTCTGCTCCCCACCATGAGGATCATGGACTGATCCTCTAAAGCTGTAAGCCCTAACTAAATGCTTTTTTGTGTAAGAATTGTCTTGTTCATGGTGTCTCTTCATGGTAATAGAACTGTAACTAAGATAGGAAGCACAATGAAAATATATTAAAGTGAGTTAAGATGAATGCACAATACATTGAAATTTACAGAATTATGCCAAAACAATGTCGTGTCTGTTTATTACTTAATGAATACCTTAAGAAGTAAAATCCTCAAATCAATTACATAACAATAAGAAAAACAAGGACACCTGAAGGCATTTCTTTAGCAAAAAATTATCGATAAAATTGACACTTTCTAAGATGGTTGATAAAGGACAACAGACATAAGACCTACATTACAACATTGAAGAGTTAACCAAAGTCTATCACTGGTTGACTTTGAAGATATGAAGTACCAGAAGAATTGGAAATAGCACAGTGTTTGCAAATTTGACTGCAGATAGTAAACCACTCTCCCAGAATCACAACTCCAGACCTTACCCAAGTTAAAGTTGATAATGAGAGTAGCCTTGTGGTATGAAGAGAATTGAACTGAAATCTCTTTTCTCTGAAACTTGAGTTTGACTTTCTTTCCTCCCCAAATCTCCACGGTCAAGGAGCTTCACTGGAGATCATTCTACCAAATGTTCTAAAATAATTAATGTCCACTTTAGTCCTTTGCAATCTGGTCCAGAGAGGAAGAAAGAAAATGCCCTAACCTGAATAATGAAAAAAAATTATCTGCATTCAAAGATAGGAAAAGACTGTTGTGCGTGTGTGTGTGTGTGTGTGTGTGTGTGTGTGTGTAAAAGAGAGAGAAAGAGAGACTAAATTCTATCTTAACACAAATGCAAAATTCCTGTACTAAACATTAGCAAGTAAAATTCAGAAATACATAAAACATAAAAGCAATTTAATGCTATGACCCAGTGGGTTTTATTACACTGTTGAAAGACTGGTTAAATATTTGTATAATAATTATTGCAAAGTACCACAATATTTTTCCAATTGCAAAAATCATGGCCCTATCAATTAACATAGAGAAAAAAGTTGACAATATGTAAAAAAATCCATTGATCATAATAACTTAATGAGTCAATGAAACATAACTTGTACTTTTTCAACTTGATCAAAAATATTAAAACAAGAAGTCAGCTAACTTAGTACTTACTGGAAAAAAATAAAAAAGTTTTCCTGCTAAAAGCAGAAGTATGTAAGTGCCTGCTTTCAACATGCTTATTCAACCTAGTACTAGAAATTTAAGCCAGTATAATAGATGGGAAAAGTAATCCAGTAAAATTTGTCAGAAAACATGTTATTTGCCCAGGACCTTGCCCATACAGCCACTGGACAATTCTAGTAAGCCCCCTTGGTTCTGCTTGTGGGATACTAGTCCATGGGTCTTACTTAATCAGCCCCACTTGCAGACTGTAAACCTGTGACCCCACAGTTACCATTAACCTGGAATCACCCTGCTTTCCCACACACAAATCAACACCAAGTTTCCGAAAGACCGAGCCTTCAGCACCTCCCACCTGATCCCAAACCAGCCAAGTCCGGATAAAATCAAAAACAGAACCAAGCAATCACTCAACATAGATGATCATAGCCAGCAGCATAGCTACAGATGCCCAGATTTTGCCACAAAACCACAAGTGATATGAAAAACTGACCCGTTAGATCCACCCCATCGCCAAGATCCTCAGTTCTCTAGTAATGATCCCTGATGAAACCAACCCAGATGTATCCCAAGACAGACCAAAAATAAAACAAAACAAAAACACAAAAAACAAACAAAAACCTAAAACATGTTTAAAGATTTTAAGTAGCGTAGAGAGAACACAAATAAACACCCACCTAAAGTTAAAGAAGAAAGGAGTAGAGTTCTGATTGACATCTGAGAAAACAAGTGGCTAATGGAAATAATGGCCATAACTAAATATACACAGAAGTGGATTCAGTAAATAGAGACAACGCCAGCTGAAATAAACTTCCACCAATCAACAGACCAACTGGACAAGGAATAAACCGAGAACATCAGAGTTCAACACTGACATATATGAGTAGAATGTTTCAATCGGACACTATAGAATTTGCATTCTTCTTAGCGGGCCATGGAAATATCTCTAATACAGGCCATATATCGGAGCTCAGAGAGAGCCTCAGAGAATTGATGAACATTGAGATGGTGTTATGTATTTATTCTGTCTTACCATATGGAATTAAGCCTGATGACCTCTTCTGACCTCTAAGGCCACCAGACACCCATGGGTGCACATATATACTTGTAGGCAAAACATTCATAAACATGAAAATAAAATAATCTAAAAAGTTTTAAAAGTTTGCTTGAGGACAGTAAGCCTGGAAGCAAACCAGGGAGGGGCACTATTAGGAGGTGTGGTCTTGTTGGAGTAGGTGTGGCCTTTTTGAAGGAAGCGTGTCACTGTGGGGGCGGGTCTGTGACTTCCCTCTTTGCCACATAAGAGCCTGTCTTCTGCTTGCATTTGGAACAAGATGTAGAACTCTCAGCTCCTCCTGTGCTGTGTTTGCCCAGAGTCGGCCATGCTTCTACCTTGATGATACTGGACTGAACCTCTGAGCCCATAAGCCAGCCCCAGTTAACTGTTGTCTTTTATAAGAGTTGCCTTGGTCATGGTACCTCTCTATAGCAAAGGAAACCCTAAGACACACGGCATTTACTCAATAATTAAAGTGGGAAACCGAAAATCAGAATGACGTAAAAGAGCTGTAGTACAACCTGCAAATTGATTCAATCAACATTTATGGATCAGTTCACCTGATAATAATAGTTCATTCTTGTCAATTACTAATGATGTAGCACCTAGGAATACTGCATGGCCAGCCCCTGTGGATCGAGACTATGAAGATTTGCTTCAGAAAAGCAAATAGTTGAATAATAATTAGGTGTCTATAACATGCTCACTTATTCTTTAAAAGTCACTATTTTCTGATTTTCACAAATGGTGGAATTTCCACAGATGAATTTATAGCTTTAGCATCCTCCCTAATTGAAGAGGAGATTCTAGAATTTATACAAATGTTCAAAGGGCTCAGTAAAACAATGCCCCCTCCAAAAAGCCCCAAACCAAAACCACAACAAAACAACATTGGAGGATTCATACTTCCTGGCTGAAAGCCACTCATAAATGTATAGCAGTCAAAAGGATGCTGTATTGTATTGCTATAAACTTTGCCATAAGTATGAAAGAACAAGCTGGTATCCATGTCCACAAAATCTTTCCTTTCACATAGCATGTAAAACTTAACTAAAATCGACCGCAGACTTGTTTGCAACTGCTTTGTCTTGTCCAGAAAATACTGTCTCACTAGAGACATAAATGACTGTGTGTAGGAGACTTGAACAAGATTACACCAACCCAGATCTAGATTGAATGGAGGAGGGGGCAATCGACTCCTACTATTGGCCATTGATAGCTGCTGTGAGAGGGAGAGTCACCTTTCTTCAGGGATGCAGGCCCTGAAAGGCTAACCATGCTCCAGGAGACTGTCCCACACCCACGCACAGACACGGCCCTAGATGAATAAACAAAGTGCCTTTGAGAAGGCAGATGAGAAAATATTTGAACTTCTCTAAACAGTTTGACATCAGCCAGCCCATGCATGTATCTAATATCATAATGTAGCCCATAACGATGCACAGATATAAGGTCTTAGTAGATTAAAATTGATTGCACTGTAGTCTAAGCTGGGCTCTCAGAATCCACATATTAGTTAACACACTTAATTCATGAATGCTCCTAACCAGCACATCAGGCACAAGGCCACACTGCCCCCCTCCTGTGTGTTCGGGTTCCAGTGTGGATGGAGGGAGTGGGTAAACTATTATAGCACAGACTTTTCTATGATGGGGGTCTGGGGAGGGAAGGTCAGGGGCCCACAGAAGTAAGAATTTCAGCCTCTGTGACTCCAGTCCTTAGTGCCAACAGGCCTGGCTACTGTAATATCCAGGTGCCTGGCACAGGGCACCTCACTGCACAAACCTGGGCTCCACCACAGACTCGGACTTGGGATTGGAAATCACTAGTATTTCTCTTGCTCGCAGCAGCCAGGGCAGTCATCCGAAGCAGTCTTATGAAAGAGGAAGCCCAGCCATTCATAACACAGGCTTCCCTTTCTCTCCACACGCCACGCACAGGCTTTATTAGGATCTTTCCCTTTTCTGCTCAGAAAATTCTCTCTGGAAAGAAATGTGACTGGAAACCAAATGTCCATTGTCTCCTTCTGGGAGCAGGTGCTCCTTCACTTCCCTTCTGAAGAAATTCCCAGCTTCTCAGGCCTGGGGTCATGGCCAGCAGCTGTGGGAAAGGAAGGTGAGGAGAAACCCCTGGTGTAGCCCTGGGCAAGCTCTTGGGGGGCGTGGCTGACCACACCTGTGTACCCCGTGACCTCTCCCATCCCTTGACCCATGGGGACGCACCTCAGGATATCCTGTCCGCGAGGGCCTCCCCTCACAGTATAAACATCCCCAAAGGAATATGCTTCTTTCATTGAGTGGTTCATTTTCTAGTCTAGTCCCTGGTGTTTTGTGCCTTCTGCTCAATTTTAGGAACGAGTGTGAACTGTGGGGAATCCCATAACACAGGCAAGATCATGAGGGTCTGTAGTTCACGTTCACAGTTGGCCATCTCACGGCGCTCTATGGCTGGCTTTGCCTTGATCGGTTCATGTGGCGGTCTGCCAGCAGCTTGCAGGCACTTGAGTTCACACTGGAGACTATGAGCTGACACCTTGTCCCTGAACTGTTCTAATTTACTACAGTCGATCTGTACTAAATTCGTTATCAAATGCATATGTATGGAACCTTGCATTATTGAAAACTGTAAAATCGTTTTATCAATTCGAGCCATTAATTCTGGTGGAACTTCTTTTTTTAAAATTTTTTTTATCTTTATTAACTTGAGTATTTCTTATTTACATTTCGATTGTTATTCCCCTTCCCGGTTTCCCAGCCAACATCCCCCTAACCCTCCTCCCCCCCTTCTGTGGGTGTTCCCCTTCTCATCCTCCCCCCATTGCCGCCCTCCCCTCAACAATCTAGCTCACTGCGTGTTCAGTCTTGGAAGGACCAAGGGCTTCCCCTTCCACTGGTGCTCTTACTAGGCTATTCATTGCTACTTATGAGGTTGGAGCCCAGTGTCAGTCCATGTATAGTCTTTGGGTAGTGGCTTAGTCCCTGGAAGCTCTGGTTGCTTGGCATTGTTGTTCATATGGGGTCTCGAGCCCCTTCAAGCTCTTTCTGTCCTTTCTCTGATTCCTTCAACGGGGGTCCCGTTCTCAGTTCAGTGGTTTGCTGCTGGCATACGCCTCTGTATTTGCTGTATTCTGGGTGTGTCTCTCAGGAGAGATCTACATCCGGTTCCTGTCGGCCTGCACTTCTTTGCTTCATCCATCTTATCTAGTTTGGTGGCTGTATATGTATGGGCCACATGTGGGGCAGGCTCTGAATGGCTATTCCTCTGGTGGAACTTCTACTAGAAAATGTCGAATAAGCATCTATCAAGAGGGCAGTATGACTTAGATTTGAATCCACTAACTCGTAAGTTTGGATATAGTTTGATCTATAACTTTTCTCAGGGTCATTAATAATTTTTAGTGCGAGACTCTGAACATGCCTTTTTTGAAGTGTATTCCTGTATGAGATGTATTTATATGCTGCCATATATAACATCTTAAAAATCTTATTTTTAACTAATGCTACTTCGTTCAGCTAATGATCTTTCTCCGACTTTATTTCAGACTGCTGTGATCTTAAAATTCATAAAATTTAGGCTCCATGTGACTTCTATGGATGTAATTATTACATCTAGAAAAGTGTGCTCATTTTGTATGCCTTTTTACCTTTTTATTAAGACCAGCTCGGATACAAAGTGAAGTGCTAAATAGCAGTTATATACATTCAGCTTTCATTTCTCTGGAAATGTCCTTATTCAAACTCTTTGAGCGTAATTGATAGATCTACACATTTTTGCTTGATCCTATATTTTAGCACGTTAAAGATATTGTTTCAGTTCCTTCTGATTTATAATATTCCCATCAACAAGGAAACACTGACTTTTATCGCTGGGCACCTATATGTAGCATTGGTCCTTTTTTAAAATGGTAGCTTTTCATTTTATTTCTTTCTGCTTGGATGTCTGCATCTTATCCTGATGTGTTTTGCAGTCACGTGCTTCTTGTTCACTAAGATCCTGATATGTGAGAAAATATTGTTTTAGTAAGCTCCAAAAAAAGCCATTGTTTTAAATCATTTTTCCTCTTTCTGGAACCCCAGACAAGTGTATGCCCAATCACTTGGCACTGTCTAATCCTGGAGAGTCTTTGTGCCTTAAAGATTACTTTCCCCCTCTATGTACGTTCCGCCATTGGTCTGCTGCTAACAACCTTGGCCAGCAGCATTTTATTCCTCCACTTCCTCACCTTACGCTCACCTACTCTTTCTAATTTCTTGAGACTATTAAAAAAAAGAAAACTCCTTCCATTCTGCCACTGTGGACTTTATTTGGAGATTAACCTGTTCCTGGGCCCACTCTCCACACCCCACACCCCGTACCCCAGCCTCCTGTTGCAGTTTGTAATTCTCTGTCTCACTGCACATCTAGGAAGTTTGGGTTGGAGTCTGGAAAGCATGACCGTTACCTTCTCAAATGACCGGACTTTGTTTGCTTTCTTTAAAGTGGTCGGATTTTTCTTTGACAGGCTTTGAGTTACTGATGGTATAAACTCTTTTGAAGTGTATCTGTGTGCAGCCTGAATGGTGGTACGGGATTGTTTTGGCATCCCTGAGAAATGCCTGAGCTTGGAGTGGGTAATTAGCAAAATCATGTCTGCAGAGACGTCAGGGAGCATCCTGTCTGTGGTATTTAGCCAGAATGCCTCTCACCAAGGTCATGAACAGCCTTGGCTTTGGAATTCAAGGGAAACTCTGTTTTTCTTTTCCCAGGCTTCTCTGCTACCTTTGATCCCATGCCATTTTCTCTGCCTGGAGCAGCTCCTGGTTGTAGACCTCTGTAAATTCAGCTTCTTCCTTCTCTATTTCATGCATCGCTCCGTGAATCAGTGCACTCCAGTCCACCATGTTAAGTATAAACCCTCCTTATGAACATATCAAGGACTTCAGTAAGTGTCACATAAGTACATCTTCTTCACACCCCTTTATGGCTTTGTCCACACCTTCAACTGGCTACTGGCTATCCCTCAGTGATGTTTCAGACCAACTGAATCCCAGACAGGATTCAGCTTCGACATAAACCCTATCACTTTAGTCACTTTAGTTTGTGTAGTTCTGTCTCTACAGGTTCATAGTCCTGACTCCCCATCTCTATCACAAGGCCCATCTATTTTATTTCCCAAGATTTTGGTAGGAGACTACCTCCTCTTCATCTTCACTCCAAAATTCTTGTTCAAACTTTGCCCAGACTCTTGAAACTCCTCTGACTGTGCACACTGTATAAAATCCAGCTTTAGTAAACCACTCACTGAAGTTAGTTTAGCAGGAACCCCTTCATTTTCTAATCAGCCTTGACATCTGATCACATCTCATCCACGACTATCCGGATGATACCCTGGCCAGTTTTAAGCAAGTGTATTTCTTAATTTTCGCTAAAATATTTTTTTACTATAAATGATGCTTTTATTTCCTCCCATGAAGGGATGAGGTGAGAGCTGTACCAAAGCTGTGTGAACACATGGCTTGAGCTGAGCCCAGAACATTTCTTTCTCTGTTCTATCTCTAGGCCTAGGCCTGGAAGCTTCTAGCCACCATACGATCCAACCTTCCAAGGTGAGTGATTCAATTCAGCTTCTCTCGTCTTCTCACTGATTTTCTCTGCCTGGAATCATAGTAACTTTGGAAATGTGTTCTAATCTGGAAATCTGGAACCTTCTCATTTTCTGGCTCATTCTGTCTTCACCTCTTCTCTCTGCTAACTATCCTGGTAAAACACACTCTCTCTCTCTCTCTCTCTCTCTCTCTCTCTCTCTCTCTCTCTCTCACACACACACACACACAGCCACATTGCTACATACCACACACCACATCTCTCCCTATCCCTGTCCCTATCCCCCTCTTTCTCTCTTTCTCTTTCTCTTTCTCTCTCTTTGATTTTAAGTAACCTCTCTTTCTTGTACTTTTCTCTGGAGAGTTGGTCATAGCCTATTTCTGACTCACTCTGTCAAAGCTTTCTCTGATTCATCACTTTGTCTGCTTCTCAATTAAATGTCACTTGCAAACTTGGGTGTTTTGGTCTACAAACTAACCTTACCTCATTGTTAGGGATTAAAGATGTATGCTAAGGGCATGTCTGTATTTTAGTCAGATCATACTGACATCTAGGGCATATCTGTCTTCTTTCCAGCTCATATAGATCTAGAAGCAATTTGGCTGTGATCCCTTGCCAGAGCAGCCCTGTTGCTGGTTTAAACGTCCTGTATATTATATCCCTGTATATTTTAACCTCCTTCTATTGACTTGCACCAGATCTTTGACCACAGATTCCCATTTTCTTATGCTCTGTTGAGGGTTGAGCCCACTTTTCCTCACTGAAAAATCCCTTCATCCAGAGGCAATCTCCTACTCCTATCACAATAACCCTAAGTATTTCTTAAGGCATTTCTATGAGTTCCACTGTGTAATTATGCAGTTGGAGTCTTTATCATTCCTTTATGTGTTGTTAGAACAACCTAAGCTTCACATCTCCAAAGTAATTTGATACAGTATTTGTATCACTTTATGAAGTCTGAATGTTATACTGTCACTCTCTTAATTAAATCTTTCAAAAGCCATCTTGTTACCTTGGAGATGCAGCCCAGACTTTGAAGTATGGCCTCAGTATTTTCAACAATATGATAGCTGTTCTTATTACCACACTTGTGTCACACTTCTGTGTTCAGATGGAGGATCCTTCTTCCATCACCCTCTACTTGTAGGTCTTTGAAAGAAGCAATTTGCTTTTCTTCTTGTTTGACACCTATCCTTGAGCCTCATCTCTCTTTACACATTGATTTTGAGACAATGAGACATTCTGATGACTTTGTTTCTCCAACCAGAGGGCATCCTGTACTGTCCTAGCGCCTCATCTCACTTCTGGATGTACTGTTATGCACATAGTATCATAATTTGCCTGTATTTCCTACTGGGCTCTGAGTTTCTTCAGCATAGGCTCAAGGTCAATAGTAATAAATCAGAGTTGGCACGCACTGCGAGGGTTGAGGATGAACAAAGACACCAGGGCAAAGCTTGACGTCTTACACACTATTGAGTAATGAACCCATTTGCTGTTAATTTAGCATACAAGATATAGAACAATGATAAGTGAAATATATCAGCAGAGATAAATGGTGGTCAGATGAGAGCCTTGATGTCAGATTAGGGGTGAATTTGGAGAACTTTAAAATTAGTATCATTAGAATTGCATTTTGAAAAGAAAGGTCTGGAGCAGAAATGCAGGGTGAATTTATTCAGAGAATGAGACATACTTTAGAGTCACAGAAGGAGCTAGAAGGAAAATAAAGCATAGAGAAACATTCATACTTCAAATGCTCGTTTAGGATATATGTTTGGGTGAGATTCTATGTATGAAATTGAGGTATATTTGGGCTTTCCTGCTTGAGGGGCAAGCCAGTCTGATGGCTGACACTCAATCCTTGGGCTGGGTGCTCAGTACAAAGGAAGGGCTAACCTTTGCTTGGGTCCCACTTTCTTTTGCTTAAGAGGGGCAGATCAGCGTCCTTCAGAATCCCTGCAACACTCCTCTGTTGATTTCAACAAGGGCAGACAGGTGGCTTCTGTTGCTGGGTAAGTGAAAGGAAAAGTGTGGGGGGGGAGGGGGGTCATTTTCCTTAGCTCTGGCCTGAGGCAGTTGTTGAGACTGTCAGTTTTGGATGGCAATGAAGCCAACACCCTTCTGGGTATCATCTGCCTCCAAACTGCTAGAAGATGGGGTCATTCATATTTCATTTTTTTCCACGTAATTGTTAGACACCGCATTTTTGAAAATGGCTTCTCTCTTCTCTCTCTCTCTCTTTCTCTCTCTCTCTCTCTCTCTCTCTCTCTCTCTCTAAGACTTTGTAAATTTACATCAGACTTTGTGTTAAATGTATCCTTTCTCAAAGTATTTATGAGGCTTCTACTTCGCTGAACGAACACTCACCGATCTATGTGTTTTTCAAAGGAATTTTTAGGTAATGGAATGAAAACCCAGGTTAGGTTATCCAGCCAGGTAGGATTTGAAAGCAGAATTAATCTTACGCCCGTGGTTATCTGGCCACTGGCAGCTGTAAGCATATGGACGCATTAACTATGTCTTTCAGCTGCCTGGAATGCATTCCTGTGGAAGACAGTGTTTTGGGAGATGAAGTTATTATTACAGTAGAAAGGTCATGGTGAGGACATCGAGGATACGAGGTGCATAGGGTGAGCTGTATTGTCCTGAGACAAAAAAACATTTATAGAAAAAAATTATTTTGAAGATTTGGATTTCCTGAAATTCGAGAAATTTTGTGTCTGTTCTTGGAATGTCAACATTCCAAGCTTTGCTCCTTGTTCCCTAACCTCATCTTCCTCTTAGGGTGTCCTTTTCTCTTTGGATTTGGATTTATGAGGAAGTCTCTCAGAACATATGTTTTTTATGAGCAGCCTACACCTCTCCTGTACAGGACTCTGTTTTAAGAATCAGTCTGGCCTTCTGTGCTGATCCTGTCCCCCCACACACAAAAGCAGGACACGAGGACAGGAACAGGATCTGTTTGTGCCGTTTATTTAATATGTATAAATTCCAGAATTGCTTTGAGAACCTGGTAGATACGGGGTGATCCGTCGGGGACTGAGGATACAATAAAAATGAGAAAGAAAATGTGCTCTCATTCCACAGGGTTTATCTAGGACGGAGCATAAGGTAGCTGGGGAGGGATCTGAGGAGGTAAGGAAAACCTCGGGCAGTAGGAAGAGAGACATCGTATTTCAGCCGTTTTAAGGGAGAAGGTGACTACTCAGAAAGCTGTGTAAGAAGTGATTCCATTGAACTTAGGGAATGAATGAGACCTTTAAGCCCATCTGGGGTTTAGTCCCTGTGAGAAAAACCCAGTTCCCACTCCGTGCACACTATGAAGAGTGTGAGTCTTCCTGGAGCTGAAGGACCATGGAAAGCTGAAGATGAGTGTGGTAGGAACCAAGCAGGATTATGAGGGAGGAAGGCCAGCTCTGGAAATCGGACTAAGAGGGCTTTTAACAGCCTGGCCACAGAACAAAGGACCTCCATGAACACAAGGGGAGAAGGTGCTGGAACTCATGCTCCTTAAGCTGCAGCCGAGTGGTGGTTCCAGAAGTTGGAAAGAGAATCTTCTGCAGCTTCCTACCACCTCTGCATGTCAGGAACTAGGATGGGGCCATATGTGAGCCACTGTCCTCATGGTCCCTTAGGAGACCAGTGCAGTACACACTTACACACATGCAGGCGATCAGTGACAGGACCACAGTGTGAGCTTCTGGTCCTCTGTGGAGCAAACGTGGGTTCTAATTTTTATAGAAACACATTAATGCTGTAAGGTACCTGTGCTCCTTAGAGACCTTTGCTCCCTGTGGTGCTGTAAGGAGATAAAAACCTTTAGGAGTTGAAGTTAATTGGAAGGAGGTTGGTTTATCAGTGATAGACTCTTGAAAGACATTTTTAGGGCCCTGAAACCCTCTCTGTCTGCTTCCTGGATGTGATCTCTGCCTTGAGCTGCCACAGACCTGAAGTAACAGGGCAAAGAAGCTGTAAGTCGAAAGCTCTAAATCCACTGAAAATACATTTTCTTCCTTAGAACCTGACTGTGTCAGACACTTATTACAGCAACAGTTGTACACCATAGCCAACTTTGCTAGAAACTTCTCTGTTTCTGGAGAGCTGCATAAAAGGATCAGGAACACAGGGAGATGGGTAGGGTTAATTGCTCTTTAATTTATTCTGAACTTGCTGCCGAGGTGCCTGTATTACAGAACACATACATTTAGCTTACTTAGAATATATAAAGGGCCACTGCTACAATGATAGAAATGGATGAATCAATTTAGCAAAGGCATACAGAAACCATGAGCAGTAGTAAGAAATAGTTGTATCTTCTATTTTTAAAGCTCTAAATTTTACCCCGAGTAGGGTCATTCGGTTTTGTTTTGTTTTTTGGAGACTGGAGAGATGGCTTGGTGGTAAAACTCACTGACTGCTCTTCCAGAATACCCAAGCTTGGTTCCTAGAACACATCCAGTGGCTCACAACCATCTGTAACTCCAGTTCCAAGCATTCCAAAGTTCTCTTCCAGCCTTTTAGGGAACTCACATGATGTACACATGGGCATGCAGACAGACATTTATACATATAAAATAAAAATGCAAACACAAGTCCGGTCATTTTGAAAACTCTTTATCCAGTGTATATGTGACTACTATATTATCAAATATTTATGTTATGTATGTGTCTTTGTGTGTCTGAGTATAATGAAAATATTTCAAAAGAATAAAATACTGGGACAGCATGATTGTCAACATTTTATAACTTTAAAAGCCACAAGATATGGGGCATGGGCATAATGTTACAATGACCAAAGGAACACAACCAAGAACCCAGGGCAGAACAGAAGCTAAAAGGCTATATGACAAATGATTAAAGTTCTATTCAATAAAATGTACATGGAAAATTGGTGTTTTGTATAGGAGAGATGCAATGATTGGCATATATGATTACATATGGAACTGATATATATGCAATGTTAGGGACATATGTGGCAAGAGTGGAGGCAGGAGGTATCCATGCTGCCTTCCACTGTTGTTTAGCCATAAGGAACCTCCCTCAGCTCTAGGCTACTTTACCTCAGCAGTGACTATCGGGGCAAGTAGGAATTTGTTGAAGTGGCCTTGCTCGAGTTTATCATGTTATCACCCATTGGTCTCAGTAAGTCATTAAGGAAAGGACACTGACTCCTCCCTGGCCAGATCGATACAAATGGGAAGATTTGCTGACTTCGTTGACATATTACTTATTTTCCTGGGAGTATGACCTGTATTTCAGAGCTCTTGGACAAAGTAGTGCTAGCCATTGCTGATATTCCGGCTCCAGCCATCAGGAATCCCATCCACAACATAAAACTTAAACTAATCTTTCTGAGATAGAGACCAAAGGCAGGGCAAGGTAAAGCACCACAGGGCACACAACTCGAACCAGTGAAGAAAGCCAAGAGCTCAAGAAAATACCAAGAAGGCAGAGAGAGAAGTGGATCCTATGCAACCAGGAGAAGTGTGCAGTCTTGAGGTAATCATGGAGCTGCTGATGAAACCAACTAGAGGATACGTGGAGTTCCTCAAGAGAAATCATGGCCCCTTCTTCACACATGAGAGGGATCAGAAAGAAAGGACCAGGGCTGGAGAAATGCTCTGCAGTTAGGAACACTTACTGGTATTCCACGTCAGTTCCCAGCAGCTCACAGCCTTCTGTAGTTCCAGGAGATTGGGTGCCTCTAGACACCCTGTATTCATGAGTACATACAGGAATGTGTGTGAATGCACACACACCTACTTAGAATCAAAAACAACAAAAATAAGTATCAGATAAAGAATCAGTTTTCCCTCATAGCATGAACGCAGCATGCACTAACCTACCAGTGACTCCCATGCCCACCTAGAGCAAATGCACTGGCTGTCATTCGTTTGTCTCTGAGCCCTTAGTGTCCAGCAGAGCAGAGTGTCCTCTACTTGTGCAATCAGCTGCTGGGAGTGAAGGAAGTAACTGATTGAGCAAATGTGAATGGTGGTGCATGTCCGGGAAGGTATTCTATTTCATACTGACTTTTATTGGCTGCATTCTTTATCTACCATTGTCTGTAAGAGTAGAGCTATTTCTTAATACTTTATTCCTGAAGTCTTGAGGCTCACTTTAGAATCTCAAGACAGGAAACTGAGGTTAGATCTTTCACTTCCCAACCCCTCAGACTGGTTATAGCCCCCCAATCTCCCATCTGTGGAGGGAAAGCCATAGTGAATACCGGAAACCACCAGTAGTGCTGAACCTTCTAAGGCCTACGTCTTTTTCTATACATGAATACTTGTCGTGAAGTTTAATTGATGAATTAGCCACATTAAGGGAAGAAGAATAACTAGTAATGAAATAAATGTATCAATATACAATATTCACTATTGATACATATGAAGATTTTACTATTGATACATATGAAGGTTCTGTTCAGTGTTTCTAGACTACACTGACTCTGGATAACTAAAACCTTGGAAGGAAAAACTTCAAACAAAAGGAAGCAAGTATATTTCACGCTGGATTCATGAGGATGATTGTAAGTACATGGGAGATGGGTTAAGGTTTACACATGCTCTGCAAACATGATGTCATTGTATATAAAGGACAGAGCATGCTCTGACTTTGGGATGCAAATTCAGAGAGAGGAATTCCTGGAACTAGGCCCTTCTAAATACTGAGGGATGGCTGAAGATTTATTCAGGGCATTAGAGATAAAGGAAATTCTGTTCAGCTGCTAGTGGTGTAATTGAGCCTAACAAGGAACTATGGGCTTGTTTACAGCCTAGAAGTGCAGACTTCCTCATGATGGAGGAACCTTTCCTCCAGAAGTCCTCAGGGAAAGTTTCACACACTCACTGATCACATCTAAAGAAGCCCTGGACAGTACCACAACCTGTGGGCATTGACAAGTGTATGAACTTATTACATTTTCCACTGTCTGGACTCCACATTCTATGTGACTGTCTACACTAAGAAATGTGCCTGCACGCTATCCAGAAAGACTGACAGCTCTGGAAAGAGTCGATCCCAGCTGCCAGTTTCCCATTGGCCTCCGTGTCTCTCAGCCTACTTTGATGTGGGCTTGGGCAGGAGAACTTCCCCTTGAAAGATGTGGAAATGGTCAGGCCATTTCCACATTTCCACAGCAAGTGGAATTCGGTCCTGGCTCACTCTTGGATGAATGAAATTCTCACTTAGAAGTTCTTTCCTCTTCTGAAAACACTTGAAGCATTTTTTTTTCAATTGCCAATTCCAGGGTTTTTAACAAGCAATGACAGAACCCAATCACATTAAGTATTCATAGCTGTTGGTAATATTTTATCTAAGCTATCTGGGGGGGGGGGGATCAGTGACCTGATGACTGGTGTTGTACAGGATGTGAACATTTTGAGCCTCATCCGATGTTGTGTGGGTATCAGCCTCAGCATATTGATAACCTATGAAACAGAGCTATTGATAATTTCTCATGAGATAGACAAACTTAGAAAGATTTAACAAGTTGTCCTGTCATCTAAGACTCATTAGAGGCCCATCACAGCTTGAATCCAAGGTATCTTACTAAATATTACTTGTCTGGACTCTTGAGCATGTATTTAGAAAAGACACAGAACTCTGCCCTGGTTTGATACCCATTTTCCCTTGTTCAGGATGCCTTACAGGACTGAATTTGCCTTTAGGATGCCGTTCATTTTCTGCAAACTTAGCGGTGCACATAGTGTCGAGCCAGGCTAATGGTAAATCTCAGTCCCTTGCTCTCTGTTGTAGAGTATATGTCTCTATCACAGATTATATGACTCATATTGGGTTGTCCACCTTTTATTCATATTTTGCCAACTCAAGAAATTGTTTTTCTTTCTCTGTGAACATCTTAGTCTAAATCTGCATTACTTTAAATGCCTTAAGTCCCTCCACCTTTAATTTTTCTTGTACTTTAACTTTTCTGAACTGTCACTTCCTACAACTCTCTGCACAATAGTCCTCCCATCGTGTGACTTACAAGGCATGGAGCGTTTCTCTGTGTTCAGACCAGTGGCCACCGGCTACTGAGTTACATTGTGCATAATCTTAGGAAAAATGAGTACTGAAAGACAGGCCAGTCACATAGTCAGAACAGCTCCATCCGTCTGCATTCCATGTATCTGTCTGCCTAAGTCCGTCAGGCTGGAAAGCTTAGCAAAGCCAGACCCTAGAGGGCAGGGCTTCTTATGTTCATTTGTATTCCTAAGAACGGAGTGAGCATTTGCATATTGATTAATGATTAAACATGTCTGTGTTGTCAGCACAGGGTATCCTGAAAAACATAGTAAAAGATGACGAAGATGGCTGAGTATATAATCTGATGGAGCTTAGGATCTTGGCATTGGGGATGTTGCACTGAGCATCCAGACATTCTCTGTGGTTTGTTTGTTTGTTTGTTTGTTTGTTTGTTTTGGTAGGGGCAGTGAAATGGACTGTGGATGATGCTTTCTATAGGCGCTTCCTTGACAAGGACTCTGTTGACCACTTTACTGACATTCTTAGGGCAGTGCTTGACATGTGTGGATGGCAGTGGGTGACAAGTGACCACTCTCAAGGAAGATCAGGCAGCAAGGTTCTAGCTGAGTAGCTGAGATCAGATGCCAAAACTTGCAGTCCTGCAGCTCTCCTACAGACTGTTGGTAAGCCCTTGTTTACCCTGGGGAACATGGATCAGTATTCCCTTGATAAACTCTTTGGGCTTTTATCTCCCACATCCAAATATAGGACTCTGGATATGTGGGGTCTTGAGGGAGAACATTTCCTGCCTCGTTTTGACTTTTAACTTCCACTGTGGCCTATCCCCAACTCAAAGTCCTGCTGTATAATTCAGAAATCTCTGTCCACTCCCTGGATGTATTCCTTCAGCTTTCAGAAGCAACAATATAAACACACTCACAGTGGTCTCTTGGGGATTGGTTCCAATGCTTTGAATTAATCTTGCCCCCAAAGTCAGGAATCTGTGTGTCCAAATGCTGAAGGTCCTTGTCCCCAATTGGTTTTAGATCAATCAATAAGAGCCAATGGCCAATAGCTGGGCAGGCAGACAGTGGTGGGACCTTTAGATTTGTGCACAGCTAGGAATTGGGTGAAAGGAAGGCAGAGAATTACCATGACTGGGAAAAGGATGATACGTAAAAGCTGTAGGAGAGAAAGCCATCCACCATGTAAGAGCTCAGGTAAGTGGTTACTGCCCATGTCCCAATTGGACCTGTGGTATCAGGGGGCGGGGGGGGGGGTTAGGAGTTTCAGGAGTACTGGAGGGGAACATTTGGTAGCAGGGGAAGGTTTAGGAGTGCCCAGCCTTTGAACAAGTCACAGCATGTCAAAAATTATCTGGTGTGTGTGTGTGTGTGTGTGTGTGTGTGTGTGTGTGTGTGTGTTCGTTCATGGATCCAGATTGCTCTTTGTACATTCCAGTGACATTTTATAGAGATATTAGCCTCTAGTGCCGCTTTATCCTGATCTTGTTTTAATACGCTTGGTGTTCACATGCTTACATCCATCTACTGTTAATTATGCACTCCCTATTCATTTGTCGGAGCCTGGGCTCTGATTAAATGCCATCTAGGGCAGCACTTTCAGGGGATGTTAAAGATGAAGCCTTCATAACAGAATTAGTGGCCTTGTAAGAAAAGAAAGAGGCACAGCGCAGAGACCAACTGTGTCTGTCTTTGCCTTTCTCTCTTGTCTCTGTCTCTTTGCCTGTCTCTGTCTCTCTGCCTCTGTTTTTGTCTCTCTCTTTTTCTCTCTCTCTTTCTGTCATGTGAAACTTAGCAAGGTGGGAAGAGGTCTTGTCTTAGACATTGTTCTCTTGGTATGAAGAGACTCATGATCATGTTAACTCATAAAAGGCTTACACGGAAAGCATTTAATAGGAACTTGCTTGCAGTTTCAGAGGTTTAATCCATTGTCATTGTGGGAGAGAGCATGATGAGATATGAGGAGGTACTCAGGCAGGCATGGTGCTGGAGAAGTAGAGAGTTTTACACCCAGATTCACAGAATCGGGAAGACAGCAACACTGGGCCTGGTTTGAACTTTGCAAACCCCAAAGCCCAACCCCAATGGCACACTTTTTCAAGTAAAGCCACACCTACTCCAACAAGGACACGCCTCCTAATCCCTCTCAAATAGTGTCACTCCCTGATGACCAAGCATTGAACATATGAGCCCACTGGGGATCGTTTCTATTCAAACAACCACAGGTCCTCACCAGCAGCCTGACTACAATGGGCCATAATCTTAGACTTGTAGTTAGCAAGAACTGTGACACATAGATGTTTACTGTCTATGCTGCCCCGCCTGCGGTATTTTCTTAGCCTTTTAAAATATATCTTAAGAGACTTTCTAGTGTTAAAACATCTAGGCAATTTCTAAAAGGAAACAAACTTCTGAGCCATGGCTCTATTTTCAAAAGAAAGTAGTCAAATGATTGTCAGGGTCATCTTGTCTCAAGCCCTCCACTTTTCTGAGTGAAACTGAAATTGTCACTAAGGTGGGTGCGCAGGTCTCTATCTCTACATCTGGAGGCTCGAGGAACAGCCTTTGTAACTTTCTAAAGCTGAGTTTTCTTCACTGGAGATCAGTGAAAATAGACAGAAACTAGAGTAGACACTTCTTCTCTCCAGATGTCCAGAGGGAAAATTGCCCATGCAATGGGGCCAACTCATGAGACCATTTCCAGAGCCAAAATTCTCTGGAGTCCAATGGAATCAGATGCCTCTCATGCATGGCTCCATTCCATAAACAGGGACCCCCAAGGTTCCAAGCCTGGTTTGTGCTTTTGTAGGGATAGGAAACATTCCTGCAGGGTCTGGGCTCCATGGCACAGTGAATGCTTAAGTGCCAGTGTAGGCCCAAGGCCCAAGACACATGGCCATCAGGAAGATATTCCATAAACGTCACTCAGGTATGCCAGCTCAGCAGTCTTTTAGGCATTGGAGAAGCAGGACTAGAAATGTGAGCTGAGGGGAACTTTCCACAGTAGCTATGCTGGAGTGCTCTGGCATATGGGTACTGGCAGCCTCTGGCTGCAGAACAGCTAAGAAGGTAATATTTCTCCACACAGGTCGGACATGCTGACTTACCACATTCTGACTTTTCATATGGACCCTGTTCAGCATGCATAGTTGTGTTCTATTAGTTTATGGGTAGATTCATGATGTGGTTATTAAGCTCTTTAAAAGATGACTTCTACCATGTATTTTCCTATAAAGTAAGCCCAGTACCACTTTACGTAGCCCACTCTTACTTTTAGAATTCTACCTCTTCTTGACTTGTTTTTCTATACCAATAAGCTGTGGCTGCATTCCTGGGGGTATACCAGCTGTGACATCTGGTCTTTCTGAAACCTTTTTATAACAATATTATTAATATTGTACACCTCATCATCAGAGCAAAACTACCTTGTATTGGCAGATTTTTCACATTTATTTTCAAATCAGTTCTTGAGTGTTTTTATGACCATCTTCTTTTATGTGATTTACCCTCGGGCACTGTTTAGATGAGGATCAGGGTTTCCTGCATGGGTAGCATAGGAGACTGTTAACTGAGTCCCTTGTGGATTCCTACAGGACATGGAAGGTATTCCAGCCCACTGTTTTTGCAAGGAACAATATGCAGAAATGTACATCTAATCCTCACAGCAGCTGAGGAGGAGACACCTGTGCACCTGTATAGTAGGGGGGAGGGCAGGTGTAGCATCTTGGCCATGGTTAAGTGCTGAAGAGATGTGGACGGAGACGAGTACCAGCCATGTAGCTGAGAGTCTGTGCCTATAATCACAAAACAACTGGGTCATTTATTTCCAAGGAAACCTAAATCCCAAATATTTCTTTTCCACTGTCCAAAAGAATCAGTGTGAAACTTTCAAAGCAAAATTAAGTGTTTATCAACTGTGGAAAGTTTTGAACTTTGTACTCAAACACCAGAGGTCCATACTCATCAGTCTGCCACAGTGATTTCATGAGCCATTGGGCATCCAGTCGATGTTGGGTTGACTCAGGTCTTTTCACCAAGGTTACTAACACCTGTGCTCTGTAACAAATGTCAAGAAACTGACCTAATTTTGTTTATTTTGTCATTAGAAACCCACAATAAAAATGCCTTATAGTTTCCCAACACTTTTCTTAATATGGTTTATTTTGGGTCACAGGGCAATTGACCTCATTAACATCCAATGGCCTTAGACTGCCTTGATTATATTCTGACATTTTCCTTAGTTAATTCACTGTGTTTATTTGTGGATCATGGGACAAGGCCTGGGAGGGAATTGAGGCAAGTCTGTTTTCATTTAGTCTGGCTTAGATCTAGGACTATCATCACTTGCTTCTGTCCCCTTGTGTTTCATCCCTGTACTGTCACTCTCCTAGGAGTACAGACCTTGTGTAAAGATTACTTGTACCAGGACTTTCTTCCCTATAACAATGTTCCACAGATTTTACGAGTTAAAGGTTGGTTGTAGTAAGTCTAGATCTAAACACACTTTGCCTGGGACTTCTAGGCAGACCTGATGGCATGGGCCTATACCCCAAGCTACTTGGGAGGTTGAGGAAAGAGAATCTTTCATTGGTTAGATTATTTTCTGAGATAATCATGTCTCATGAGTTTCATGGGTGAGAGACCTGAGTCTCATAAAGGCTCCTTGACTTGTGTTCACCACACAGCTCATTTCAGCCAATACAACTTTCCTACTTGAGAGTGATACGGAGGGACTCTCACTTCATGAATTTTAGGTTAGCAAAGCACATCCATAGTTCAAATCTTGTCAAGAAATCTAAGATGGGGACATTACCAACTTCATTCTAAAATACAAGGACAGTGGTGGTGAGAGTTAAGGAATGAGGCCCTGCCATAGGCAGCAAGAACAGAGCCATCATTTGAGTCTACAAACATCTTTGTGCATTGTGTGTGCTTCCTAGCACCAGGTTTGTCTCAATGTGTCTGACATCCAAAGACAGGCTGAAACGTCACTGAAGCTATTATGCAGGTTTTAATAACTGTTTTTCCTGCCATTAATCATTACTTTACACGGTCTAAATGCTAGTGAAATCACTTATTCCATGCTCCTCTCCCAATAGTATAGGGTTGATTGCTTGGCATCATTCCTTTCTCCCTGCCCTATCTCTATCCCTATCTCTGTTTGTCTCTTTCGCCCTCCTTCCCTGTCTCCCTCCCCCTTCGTCCTTGTCTTTCTTCCTTGTAGTGAGCCATATTGGATTTGGGCCTGGCCATTTTGTAACTGTATAGCTCAAAGTGGCTACGTGACTCTTGGCCACACATACTCCTCCAAGAGCCTCTCCCATGAATTTACGGCACAGGAAGATAACATTCACAGGATGCATCAGCCTAAGCAAAAACCAGTTCTCTCCTCAGTCTACACCCGGTGTCTCCACTGCCTGACCTCTTTGCCTCCAGCTATCACTGCCTATACCCTCATCTCCCCCTCCTTCATGTTTCACAAAGGTCACTCCCCCTACCTGAAAGCTTTAAAAGCTGTAACGTTCATCCCAATAAAGGAGACCTTGACAACAGAATCTTGCTTGGTCTCCTTCTCTTCACCCTCATTTGGCCCACAGGTAGAAAGCCTCTTTGGGATCCTGAATAACTGGGTCCCCGCTGGCGGGGACACTTCCTTTCTTTCTTCAGCACTAGAGGCTGAACTCAAGGTCTCACATATGGTGGACTAACACTGAGTGACACTTCTACCATCTTTTCATTTTTATTTTGAGACAGAGTATATTGAACCCATTTTATAGATGGGCAGGCAGACCTTGAACTCCCTACCCTTCCTGTCTTAGCCTCCTGGCTTTTGGATTTACAGGTCTTATGTCAGAAGACCTGGGTAGAAGCCCTGTTTGAATCTTTCTGATACTGTCCATGTCTGACCTTAGAATTGATCCTGACTCCAGCTTTTGGAATCTATGGACGGCAGATGTAATAACCATGCTATTGTCTTTGTTTTTTTCCTCCGTCAATTATCCCTACATTTGCATATTACTCCTTCATGTGTCTGAACACTTTTAGTACATAAAACTGTGTCTTGCCATTGTAAAGTGCTAGTCCTAGGTAAAGTAAGAAACGATGACATTTGAGCACTGTTCTGGAATGGAATAAACTCCTTGAAACAATTTTATGATTTTGGATAAGATTTTATATAAAAGGTATATTATTCAGGATGAGACCTATTTCTAGAACTACTAATTTTGAAATACAAAATGGTGCTTTCCCGTATTCATACAGAAAATTCACCATGGTTTTTAGCAGGATATTTTATTTTATTGGTTGATTTTATAAATTTTTCAACTTACCATACAAAGAGATATATTTTATTATAGCATTCTCTCTCTCTCTCTCTCTCTCTCTCTCTCTCTCTCTCTCTCTCTCTGTGTGTGTGTGTGTGTGTGTATGCATGTGCATGGCCTCTTATGGAGGCCAGAAGTTGACAGCAGGTGTCTTCCGCAGTCTCTCTCCAATTTAATTTTTGAACTAAGGGTCCTCAAAAGAATAGGAGAATCTCATACAATGTATTTTGATCATATTCACCTCCCCCAGCTCCTTTCATACTCCCACCATCACCCTCTTTTCCACCCAACTTTGTGGTTTCTTTTAATTTTTGTAAGGACACGAAGTCCAAGTTTGCTCAAATACTCCAGAATATGTGTTCAGCCCCTAGAGCATGGCCTTTCACTAGGACCACATCTTTCAAAACACCAGACTCTCTGTCTTTCAGTAGTTGTCAATTAGTAGTAGCTCCTCCGAGAGGGGTGAGACTGAGCATATACTCAAAGGACTTGGTCTATCCTTCCACAGATACTTGCTTGTCTAGGTTTCTCGTTGTCCTTGTCACAATAGTCAGGAAATGGAAACAACTTAGATGCCCATCATCTGATGAATGCCAAACAAAAATGAGCTACATTTACACCATGGAACATTATTCAACTGTTAAAAAAAAGAAACTATGGGGTTTGTCAGTAAGTGGGTACATCCGACAATCATCATCCTGACTGTAGTAACCTCTATCCAGAGAATGTCTTTCTGAGACTGCTGATCTCACTCTTACCTCTGGTAACTAACACCTGAGATATTTCACTATGTCTTGTGGGCAAATTACCTTCTCCTATGAACTTTGGGACTGTTTATGTCATGGGCTGTGTATTGTTTTGGTTATGTTGTGGATCTGTGCTCCTATGGACAAGAGTCCTCTGCATCCCCCAAGTGCACTCTTGGAGTGGCTCTCTCCTCCTTGGGCCTTTACTTAGCTGTGCTATGACGTGTGCTTTTCGATTCTGCCCGACTGAATCCATTCCTGCTTGGGCATGATCCTGCCCATGGGCTAATATGTTTTTTTTTTTTTTGAGAGCTGGAGATTATGCAATTCAGGGGAATCCTTCTTTTGAAAAAGAAGATGAGGTCATAGCCACGAATATCAAATGGCAAATTTGTAATCAGTGACAAATAAGGACACTCACCCGAAATGAGGAGAGAAATCGCTACAAATTCTAAAACTCTAAATAATGCCATTTACATTTAGTTCAGCTTGTTTTCTTTAGAAAGATTATTGTAGTCATAGTCGTATTTTCATATGATCATTAATTTAAAAATTAATGTCAGATTATACAATTATGATTAAGTCATACTTTAATCTGCTGTGTTGCCTGAAGCCCTAAACTGCATTATCAAGTTTCTCTTTTTTTGCATGTCATGATCTGGCAATTAGTTCATTGCTGAAGCTCTGGCTACATCTGTAATCTCTCTCTCTCTCTCTCTCTCTCTCTCTCTCTCTCTCTCTCTCTCTCTCTCTCTCTCTCGTGTGTGTGTGTGTGTGTGTGTGTGTGTGTGTGTTGACCAGCTTTACTGGTGGTCCCAGCCCAATGATCTGACATTAGTCAAAGTAAGATGGAAAGATCCTCTTTCTCTCAGGATGAGAAACCAGAACTCCTCCTAATGTCTACCTGCTCTTTCCTTTCTGGACATTCCCAAGCTCCATTGCCCTCCACTTGGTAGCTATGTTCTATGTGAGACACTTTTTAAAACTGTATGACTTTCCTTCTTTATTGCAGATATAGATAGATACCTCCCGGAAGGCTTGCTGGGCTCTAAGTTGATTCTGAAAGACAGTCCTGTTTGAGTCAACTAGAAGTGACTTGGTTATGTGAGAAAAGAATAAGGAACCACACAATTATATCTCATTGAGCCCAACTAGCATGTGGCTCCTGCCCCCATAATCCTGCTAATGCTATTGCTATCCTTGAAATGTGCATGAGGGACTGAAAGGTTAACAGAGCTGGAGCCCTTCTCCAAACACTGCTAGAGTAGACGGGTGTTGAAATTTTGCAACACCGACATTTAAGTGAGCAAGCCTGGAGGACTGCGTAAGGCAAGTCTCTGGAGCTGTCTTTGCATGGTCTTGCCATACCCAAGAGATAAGCTCCACATCTAGCCATTTATGACTGCCATACTTAGAGAGATCCCAGGGTGATGTTGAGTGTTCGCAGGCCCTTCGACGACTTCAGGGTACACATTCTAGAATGGGCTCCTCTAGAAGGGAAGAGGAACCTGACTGGAGATGGTGCTGCGTGGGAGAGTTTCCCTAAAGCTCAGGAGGGGTCTAAACAAAATAATATGGGATGTATTAAAATCGAATATAATGTTTCAGAGGCAAATGTCCCTACCATGGAGGGTTTTGTTCTGTCCCTTTCCTTAACACTAAGTAGTGATTAATTCTGTTGTATGGGGAGAATTTCTTTGGCTTTGCACTCAGGGCAGCCATTCAATTGCTCTTCTCTCCCCTTGACTCTCAATTTTATTTAATGGATGGCTTCCCTTTTTGAAGTAGGTACAGCAGAAGCTCCTTGAAGGCAATGATGTTAATAAACTCCACATTCTATTACACTTTGTTTACTAATTTTAAGATTGTTTTCTCTGTGCACATACAGGCCTCCAGTTTCTTTCTGCTATTACTTGACTGTGCCTTAGTTAAAAGTTACTACATATATATGTATATTTTTATCATATTCTTTCCTGTCCTTCAACTCGTTCAAGTTTATCTCTACCTGCCTACCCACTCAAGTTCATGCTCTCCCCCTCTCAGAAGTACAAAACAAACAAAAAGACAATTGGAAAAAAATGCAAAACAAAAGAAAAATGACAAAAAAAAACAGACACAAAAAGGAGTTGAGATGACTGATCTGTGGGCGTAACAGTATGTCATTTGGAATCATTTTATTGCATATTCCTTTAGCAGAATTGGAGTATTAGGTTTTCCCCCTATGGTTTATGACCTTCAGGGTCTTGGCCACTTTAACAGTATCACGTGTGGGTTCCATGTAATGGAATAATCCTTTAATCCAGTTTTTAAAAAGAGGCTACTCGCTTCCGTGTCATTTATGCCACTATAGCACCTTTGTGGGTTTTTCACTCGTGAGTTGCTGTGGGGTTCACTGTCAGCACTGAAATGGTCTGTGACGTGGCAAGAAGGAAAACTCAGTTCAGCCCCCCTTAGTCAGCCAGGCTGGATCAAACTTCTGGAGTCTGATGTTAGGACGTTTATTACCAGCATATTTATACAAAGTACAGTTTAGGAAAAACTTTCCTAATGTAGTACAACCCCTGGTGCATACAGAGACATAATTATATGAAAAGTCAACTCAAAGTACACTTCAGATTTTTGTCCCAAGAAGATGGATTCTAGAGATAACCTACCTCTTTTAACTTAAGGGCCTAGGGAAGGTCCTGGCCATACAGATAGCATAGAGGTCATATGGGTGACTAGCTACACCCAGTCCTGGTTGTGAAATCTTGATATGACCTGGCCCTACGGATAACACAGATCATCATGCTATAAATCACCTTCAATTCTCAGTCTTCTGGATGGAAAAACAAGGCATACGGATTTGCCTTTGAGAAAACAACCCTGAATGCTTAACGGCACTAATTTTCCTGGTGCTCTGTGCGCCCAGCACTTTGCAGGGTTAATAGCTAGATAATATTGTTGATGATTTCATTTTTGACTCTGGTGGCAGGTAAAGTGCCTGCAATCACCATGAATAGAAGTATGGGTGAAGCTTATAATTGAGTTCCAACTCCATATTTCTCTGTGCTTGATGATGTAAGTTAGTGGTGGTTTGATTGTTTTGTTAATTCAATGGGTACTTTTAAAAATATCTGTTTTTTCAACTTCACGTATTAGAAAGTATTATTATTACATTTTCTGACGTGTGTGTGTGTGTGTGTGTGTGTGTGTGTGTGTGTGTGTTCGCGCGCATACATACATACAAGGGTCCAGAAGACAACTAAAATGGGTTGTTTTTCTCCTTCCACCATGCAGATCTCAGGAACAGGTTAGGCAGCAAACAAGTGAACTCAGGTCATCAGGTTAGGCAGCAAGCAAGTGCCTTTACTTGCTATCTTGCTAGTCCCTCTCCCTCTGTATTTGAGGTATCTCAAGGTTTTTGTTTGTTTGTTTGTTTGTTTTTTTGTTTTTTGTTTTTTTTTGCCTCAAAACAGTGTTTGATAGGAGACTTCTTAGTTTTCATGCATTGTATGAACGGACATATTTAATTCTACTCATTAAAAATAAATGTTCCAGGAAATTCCCAGATGGTTCTGATGGATTACTCATCCCACTTCCTCTTCTCTGTCTTGCTGGGCTCTGATCGAATTGGTGATAAATTTGTGACTAGCCATTTGCACAGCCCATCAAACTTGTCTAGCAGATAGCTTGTACCTTCTTCCAGATGCTTAGGTCAGGCCTGATTCTATTCAGTGACCTGCAATGATGACCACTTTCCAGCATAGGACATTGAATTGCAAGGTAAACCTGTCTGAATGAAGTCTTCCTTCAGTTGAGATGAGAAATGGCATTGTAAGTGTAGCCACAATCAGAGCTGGCCCCCCAGAAAGACATTTGGCGATGGCTTCATAGAGCTCAGAAAGGGTGAAGAGAGTCATATTTGCCACATTCATATCTTCAGTGCTTAGAGACATTGGAACTTTTTTTCTGATGCAGCCAAACTAAGAATCTTTTCATCTACTCTCTGTGGCCATTACCTTCATTTCAGATTATTTTCACCAACCTCCCACTTCATTACTTTTTAACTTGACTTAATTACAAATTAATGTATCAGTTACATTTTATTTTCCTTCAAATTGTCTCATTCTAGTCATACTATAGAATTTTTAGTCATACTATATAATGTCTTCAGACATTGGCATGCTGATGCTTTGTTCTTTACCAGACCTCCCCTTTTGCCCTCAGCTCTACACCTCTCGGAGATCTAGTCTGTCATCTGTTGAGTCTGGGGACATCTGATCCTAACTACCTGTTCTTCCTTGGATCTTTTGAAATATTTTGTGACTCCATTGTCCAGTACACCATAATTGGATGTATAATCTGTATGGCCCAAACTTCAGGAAAATCAGAAAAATCACCTCCTATTTTCTACAGAGGCTAAGAGTACTTCTTCCTTGATCGACAGTCTAGTCATACACCAACTATGCACGACTTTCATGAGGGCTGGGTAGGTACCATGTTTGTCTATTAACTCCAAATATGGTATCAGTGATGGAGCAAATAAATATTTTCTGCCCAAGACTATTTTGTGTGGAGCAATGTAGTTATTATTTTTATTCCCAGAGACTTGGGAAACTCAAAGACAGCTTCATTACCCAAAACCTACCTTAGTATGGCTGATGACACATGAGCTGCATCTTATTCTGCTCATAAGAGACTCCTCTTCCACACAATTCTTTACTTATAATCTTGTGTTCTAGCTTCATTATGTTCCTGAGATAATATATCCTGTTGAAAAGAAACTTAGGTGAGGAAAAGGTTTATGCCATTTTATTATAATTCCAGACCACAGTTGGTCATTGAGGGAAGACTGTGGGAACTCAGGAGTGGGACCTGAAGGTTAACATTCCTTGATTGCTATTCTATCCAGCTTTACTTCTAACAAAAGCTCAGACACAGCCAAGAGAATACAACCTGAACTATGAATGATGCTGCTTGCTGCCTTGCACAATGGCTCAGTTTGGCTTAAGCTGAGCTAGCTTTCTTATATAGCCCAAGACCATCTGCCCAGGAAATTGTACTGTACTCTTCTTGTATCAATTGTCAATCAAGACAGTTTCCAACCATCATGGCCACAGATCATCAGCAGCAGTGAGTCACAACTTCATGTAGCCATGTGATTTCAGGAAAAACTGACCAACCTAGGCAATTCCTCAACTGATACTTCTCAGATGACTTGAGACTATGTGAAGCTGGCAATCACAACTAACCAAAACATTTGGGGAGAGGGCTTTGTGAGTCCAATAACTTTCTGAGTTTCCTGATCCTGCTAAGTTTCCAGAGTTTCCTGAATCCCATAGGTTTCCAAGATCTCTGAATGTTCATTTCCAGGAAGAAAGTGTCAATCAGCTCACAGTACTTAGTCACTGAACTTCTTGCTAGGTTCAGCTTTTGGATACTGGTCAACCCTGCTTTTATGGTCCCACAATATCAGCCCATTTATTTGTACATGTGCATGTGTACATGTGCATGTATGCATGTGTGTACATGCATGCATGCCTGTTTGTGTGTATGTACACATGTGTACATATGTATGTACTAGTGTGTGTTGCTACTGTTGTTACTAATTTTGTTTGCTTTCCTCTATGAGAAGTGGGAATGTAATATTTGAAAATAAAATAATAATGTGTCAGATATTATGTCTATCCTTCACTGTGCTGCTTCTTAAGAGAATAGGTTCTTCCTCTGAGGCAAAATCAATTTGCACTGGGCTAGAGCTTAACAATGCTTCAACTTACAATATTTTACTTTTTAGTGTTGTGAGAAACTTATGCATTGAGTAACACATAAGTATATTTTAAATTGGAATATTTTTTCTCATTAATGAGATACTATTCAATCTTTTCTCCTGATCTTGGACAGCAGCAGTGAATCACGACTTCACCTAGCCATGTGATCACTGGAAGAAATGGCCAAGACTTTATACAGTATGTGTTTTTAGGGTGCAATGTCAGGAGTAGCAGACGGCCTTTACTCTGCTCTGATGGTTGATCCTAATGCTCCACACATGATGGCAAATTCTCTACTATCCTTTTATCCCAAGAACATTACTTTTTAATTATTTAGAATATTTTCATTTTACAATGGACAGAACTTAACCCCATCATAAGTAGAAGAGAACATGAATGTGCCTACTTGGTGTTTCTTTACATGTTACTATCTATAGAAGAAATACCATTATTGTGCTGTTTGGATTTTGGGTTTATTTGTCCTTTGTTAACTTGGGCATAAACCTATACATATCTACGAATAAAGACTCGTAGTTGAGAAAATGCCACCAACTCGATTGCCTGTAGAGCTTTTTCTTTATCACTGACTGATATATGATGGTCAATCCCATTGTGGGTGGTAACATTCCATGGGAGACTATAAGGCTGTATAAGAGAGAAAACGGAACAAGCCATGAGGAACAGGCCCATAGGCAGCAGTCACCCATGGCATCTGCTTTACTTCCTGCTTTCAGGTCCCCACTTTGAATTCCTGCTCTGTCTTCCTTTGATGATTGACTGTGATGCGAAGGTATAAAAGAAATAAATTCCTTCCCACATTGCTATTGGTCATGGAGTTTTATCACAGCAGTAGAAACCAACTACAACAACCATCAAGATAATAAATGCATCACTACCCTTAAGTGTGTCTTTGCATCCAGTCAGAGCTCACTCTACCCTCTCAGATCTCACTTCTTTAAGCAATGGTTATCCTTTTAATAATATAAATTAACGTTTACTTTCAAGTATTTTATATTACTGGAAGCATACATACTCACACTTTTCTCTGTCTTTGTTCACTGATGCACTCATTTTGATACTATTGCTTAGTTCCATTCCATTGTCTGGACACATCATGACTTTTTGGTTGTTTACTGGGTTTTGAAGGTTAGAAATGAATTTTAAAAAATCTATTTGTGGAAAAAACTGATTTTTCCCTCTCCTAGGTCTAAGTGCCAGTCGGAGAATACAAACCAACAAAAAGAAAAGAGTTCAGGAGAAAGCACAAGAAACAGAGACCCACTCAACCACCTACTTACCCACTCACATATTCACCCACTGACCCAGAAATCCCATTAAAAACACCAAGTTGAGAGACACTGGGTATCTTCAACCACTCCAAGACAGGCCTCATGTTCAGGAATAGTTTATAAACACATAATGGACTCCACAGCTTGTGTGTGTGTGTGTGTGTGTGTGTGTGTGTGTGTGTGTGTGTGTGCGTGTGTGTTCACACACGCTTTTATTTAATATGGTTTGTTGCTTTGGCAGAAGGCCTGGTTTTATTCTGTTTTCTTAGTTTGGGGAGATTTTGTGGTGATATTATGTTTTATTTTTTAGAAAGAACTTAAAAATAGGGAGGGAGGGAAGGAGGGATCGGGAGAGGATCTGAAAGGACTTAGAAAGGGAAGAGCATTAAGAAATATCTGGTGGGGGTGCGGTTGAGTGTGGTGGAGTCTGTGTTGGCTACCACATCATTGAGGTCAATGGGCAGAGGACAGTGGCCATGCCCATGTGCGCATCATCCAGCTGCTCCCAGAGACAAAAGAAATCCACATCAAGACCATAAGAGCTGCCACCTACTGCTCAATGGACAGGAACAATTGTGATTGCCCCATGAATACCTTGTCATTGCCCCGCCCACATGTGCCTTTGTCCCTGCCACCATCAGCCCTCAGACAGTAGGGACCAAAGGGTCCTCACTCTAGTATTATTTTCTAATGTAAAAAAATATTTTTAAAGATTTATTAAATGGTCAGAAGGCTGTCAAAGATAATAAAAAATAAAATAAATCCTATATACAGTCATGTGCTTTAATTTTTCTTAAGGAATGACATAGGGATGGCTGTGTCACCCACTAGTTACTTTATAGCTTTTCTTTTTTTTTATTTATTTATTTATTTATTTATTTATTTATTTTTTTATTAACTTGAGTATTTCTTATATACATTTCAAGTGTTATTCCCTTTCCCGGTTTCCGGGCAAACATCCCCCTCCCCCCTCCCCTTCCTTATGGGTGTTCCCCTCCCAACCCTCCCACCATTGCCGCCCTCCCCCCATAGACTAGTTCACTGGGGGTTCAGTCTTAGCAGGACCCAGGGCTTCCCCTTCCACTGGTGCTCTTACTAGGATATTCATTGCTACCTATGGGGTCAGAGTCCAGGGTCAGTCCATGTATAGTCTTTAGGTAGTGGCTTAGTCCCTGGAAGCTCTGGTTGCTTGGCATTGTTGTACTTTTGGGGTCTCGAGCCCCTTCAAGCTCTTCCAGTTCTTTCTCTGATTCCTTCAATAGGGGACCTATTCTCAGTTCAGTGGTTTGCTGCTGGCATTCGCCTCTGTATTTGCTGTATTCTGGCTGTGTCTCTCAGGAGCGATCTACATCCGGCTCCTGTCGGTCTGCACTTCTTTGCTTCATCCATCTAGTCCAATTGGGTGGCTGTATATGTATGGGCCAAATGTGGGACAGGCTCTGAATGGGTGTTCCTTCAGTCTCTGTTTTAATCTTTGCCTCTCCCTTCCCTGCCAAGGGTATTCTTTTTCCTCATTTAAAGAAGGAGTGAAGCATTCACATTTTGATCATCCGTCTTGAGTTTCGTTTGTTCTAGGGATCTAGGGTAATTCAAGCATTTGGGCTAATAGCCACTTATCAATGAGTGCATACCATGTATGTCTTTCTGTGATTGGGTTAGTTCACTCAGGATGATATTTTCCAGTTCCAACCATTTGCCTACGAATTTCATAAACTCGTTGTTTTTGATAGCTGAGTAGTATTCCATTGTGTAGATGTACCACATTTTCTGTATCCATTCCTCTGTTGAAGGGCATCTGGGTTCTTTCCATTTTCTGGCTATTATAAATAAGGCTGCGATGAACATAGTGGAGCACGTGTCTCTTTTATATGTTGAGGCATCTTTTGGGTATATGCCCAAGAGAGGTATAGCTGGATCCTCAGGCAGTTCAATGTCCAATTTTCTGAGGAACCTCCAGACTGATTTCCAGAATGGTTTTACCAGTCTGCAATCCCACCAACAATGGAGGAGTGTTCCTCTTTCTCCACAACCTCGCCAGCATCTGCTGTCACCTGAGTTTTTGATCTTAGCCAATCGCACTGGTGTGAGGTGAAATCTCAGGGTTGTTTTGATTTGCATTTCCCTTATGACTAAAGATGTTGAACATTTCTTTAGGTGTTTCTCAGCCATTCGGCATTCCTCAGCTGTGAATTCTTTGTTTAGCTCTGAACCCCATTTTTTAATAGGGTTATTTGTTTCCCTGCGGTCTAACTTCTTGAGTTCTTTGTATATTTTGGATATAAGGCCTCTATCTGTTGTAGGGTTGGTAAAGATCTTTTCCCAATCTGTTGGTTGCCGTTTTGTCCTAACCACAGTGTCCTTTGCCTTACAGAAGCTTTGCAGTTTTATGAGATCCCATTTGTCAATTCTTGATCTTAGAGCATAAGCCATTGGTGTTTTGTTCAGGAAATTTTTTCCAGTGCCCATGTGTTCCAGATGCTTCCCTAGTTTTTCTTCTATTAGTTTGAGTGTGTCTGGTTTGATGTGGAGGTCCTTGATCCACTTCGACTTAAGCTTTGTACAGGGTGATAAGCATGGATCGATCTGCATTCTTCTACATGTTGCCCTCCAGTTGAACCAGCACCATTTGCTGAAAATGCTATCTTTTTTCCATTGGATGGTTTTGGCTCCTTTGTCAAAAATCAAGTGACCATAGGTGTGTGGGTTCATTTCTGGGTCTTCAATTCTATTCCATTGGTCTATCTGTCTGTCTCTGTACCAATACCATGCAGTTTTTATCACTATTGCTCTGTAATACTGCTTGAGTTCAGGGATAGTGATTCCCCCTGAAGTCCTTTTATTGTTGAGGATAGCTTTAGCTATCCTGGGTTTTTTGTTATTCCAGATGAATTTGCAAATTGTTCTGTCTAACTCTTTGAAGAATTGGATTGGTATTTTGATGGGGATTGCATTGAATCTGTAGATTGCTTTTGGTAAAATGGCCATTTTTACTATATTAATCCTGCCAATCCATGAGCATGGGAGATCTTTCCATCTTCTGAGGTCTTCTTCAATTTCTTTCTTCAGTGTCTTGAAGTTCTTATTGTACAGATCTTTTACTTGCTTGGTTAAAGTCACACCGAGGTACTTTATATTATTTGGGTCTATTATGAAGGGTGTCGTTTCCCTAATTTCTTTCTCGGCTTGTTTCTCTTTTGTATAGAGGAAGGCAACTGATTTATTTGAGTTAATTTTATACCCAGCCACTTTGCTGAAGTTGTTTATCAGCTTTAGTAGTTCTCTGGTGGAACTTTTGGGATCACTTAAATATACTATCATGTCATCTGCAAATAGTGATATTTTGACCTCTTCTTTTCCGATCTGTATCCCTTTGATCTCCTTTTGTTGTCTGATTGCTCTGGCTAGAACTTCAAGAACTATATTGAATAAGTAGGGAGAGAGTGGGCAGCCTTGTCTAGTCCCTGATTTTAGTGGGATTGCTTCAAGTTTCTCTCCATTTAGTTTAATGTTAGCAACTGGTTTGCTGTATATGGCTTTTACTATGTTTAGGTATGGGCCTTGAATTCCTATTCTTTCCAGGACTTTTATCATGAAGGGGTGTTGAATTTTGTCAAATGCTTTCTCAGCATCTAATGAAATGATCATGTGGTTCTGTTCTTTCAGTTTGTTTATATAATGGATCACGTTGATGGTTTTCCGTATATTAAACCATCCCTGCATGCCTGGGATGAAGCCTACTTGATCATGGTGGATGATTGTTTTGATGTGCTCTTGAATTCGGTTTGCCAGAATTTTATTGAGTATTTTTGCGTCGATATTCATAAGGGAAATTGGTCTGAAGTTCTCTTTCTTTGTTGTGTCTTTGTGTGGTTTAGGTATAAGAGTAATTGTAGATTCGTAGAAGGAATTCGGTAGGGCTCCATCTGTTTCAATTTTGTGGAATAGTTTGGATAATATTGGTATGAGGTCTTCTATGAAGGTTTGATAGAATTCTGCACTAAACCCATCTGGACCTGGGCTCTTTTTGGTTGGGAGACCTTTAATGACTGCTTCTATTTCCTTAGGAGTTATGGGGTTGTTTAACTGGTTTATCTGTTCCTGATTTAACTTTGATACCTGGTATCTGTCTAGGAAATTGTCCATTTCCTGAAGATTTTCAAATTTTGTTGAATATAGGTTTTTATAGTAAGATCTGATGATTTTTTGAATTTCCTCTGAATCTGTAGTTATGTCTCCCTTTTCATTTCTGATTTTGTTAATTTGGACGCACTCTCTGTGTCCTCTCGTTAGTCTGGCTAAGGGTTTATCTATCTTGTTGATTTTCTCAAAGAACCAACTTTTGGTCATGTTGATTCTTTCTATGGTCCTTTTTGTTTCTACTTGGTTGATTTCAGCTCTGAGTTTGATTATTTCCTGCCTTCTAATCCTCCTGGGTGTATTTGCTTCTTTTTGTTCTAGAGCTTTTAGGTGTGCTGTTAAGCTGCTGACATATGCTCTTTCCCGTTTCTTTCTGCAGGCACTCAGCGCTATGAGTTTTCCTCTTAGCACAGCTTTCATTGTGTCCCATAAGTTTGAGTATGTTGTATCTTCATTTTCATTAAATTCTAAAAAGTTTTTAATTTCTTTCTTTATTTCTTCCTTGACCAGGTTATCATTGAGTAGAGCATTGTTCAATTTCCACGTATATGTGGGCATTCTTCCCTTATTGTTATTGAAGACCAGTTTTAGGCCGTGGTGGTCCGATAGCACGCATGGGATTATTTCTATCTTTCTGTACCTGTTGAGGCCCGTTTTTTGACCAATTATATGGTCAATTTTGGAGAAAGTACCATGAGGAGCTGAGAAGAAGGTATATCCTTTTGCTTTAGGATAGAATGTTCTATAAATATCCGTTAAGTCCATTTGGCTCATGACTTCTCTTAGTCTGTCGACATCACTGTTTAATTTCTGTTTCCATGATCTGTCCATTGATGAGAGTGGGGTGTTGAAATCTCCCACTATTATTGTGTGAGGTGCAATGTGTGTTTTGAGCTTTAGTAAGGTTTCTTTTACGTATGTAGGTGCCCTTGTATTTGGGGCATAGATATTTAGGATTGAGAGTTCATCTTGGTGGATTTTTCCTTTCATGAATATGAAGTGTCCTTCCTTATCTTTTTTGATGACTTTTAGTTGGAAATTGATTTTATTTGATATTAGAATGGCTACTCCAGCTTGCTTCTTCTGACCATTTGCTTGGAAAGTTGTTTTCCAGCCTTTCACTCTGAGGTAGTGTCTGTCTTTGTCTCTGAGGTGTGTTTCCTGTAGGCAGCAGAATGCAGGGTCCTCGTTGCGTATGCAGTTTGTTAATCTATGTCTTTTTATTGGGGAGTTGAGGCCATTGATATTGAGAGATATTAAGGAATAGTGATTATTGTTTCCCTTTATATTCATATTTGGATGTGAGGTTATGTTTGTGTGCTTTCATTCTCTTTGTTTTGTTGCCAAGACGATTAGTTTCTTGCTTCTTCTAGGGTATAGCTTGCCTCCTTATGTTGGGCTTTACCATTTATTATCCTTTGTAGTGCTGGATTTGTAGAAAGATATTGTGTAAATTTGTTTTTGTCATGGAATATCTTGGTTTCTCCATCAATGTTAATTGAGAGTTTTGCTGGATACAGTAACCTGGGCTGGCATTTGTGTTCTCTTAGGGTCTGTATGACATCAGTCCAGGATCTTCTGGCCTTCATAGTTTCTGGCGAGAAGTCTGGTGTGATTCTGATAGGTCTCCCTTTATATGTTACTTGACCTTTTTCCCTTACTGCTTTTAATATTCTTTCTTTATTTTGTGCGTTTGGTGTTTTGACAATTATGTGACGGGAGGTGTTTCTTTTCTGGTCCAATCTATTTGGAGTTCTGTAGGCTTCTTGTATGCCTATGGGTATCTCTTTTTTTAGGTTAGGGAAGTTTTCTTCTATGATTTTGTTGAAGATATTTACTGGTCCTTTGAGCTGGGAGTCTTCACTCTCTTCTATACCTATTATCCTTAGGTTTGATCTTCTCATTGAGTCCTGGATTTCCTGTATGTTTTGGACCAGTAGCTTTTTCTGCTTTACATTATCTTTGACAGTTGAGTCAATGATTTCTATGGAATCTTCTGCTCCTGAGATTCTCTCTTCCATCTCTTGTATTCTGTTGGTGAAACTTGTATCTACAGCTCCTTGTCTCTTCTTTTGGTTTTCTATATCCAGGGTTGTTTCCATGTGTTCTTTCTTGATTGCTTCTATTTCCATTTTTAATTCCTTCATCTTTTGATTGTGTTTTCCTGGAATTCTTTCAGGGATTTTTGCCATTCCTCTCTGTAGGCCTCTACTTGTTTATTAATGATTTCCTGTGTTTCCCTAAGTGTGTTCATGTCTTTCTTGAAGTCCTCCAGCATCATGATCAAATATGATTTTGAAACTAGATCTTGCTTTTCTGGTGTGTTTGGATATTCCATGTTTGTTTTGGCGGGAGAATTGGGCTCCGATGATGGCATGCAGTCTTGGTTTCTGTTGCTTGGGTTCCTGCGCTTGCCTCTCGCCATCAGATTATCTCTAGTGTTACTTTGTTCTGCTATTTCTGACAGTGGCTAGACTGACCTATAAGCCTGTGTGTCAGGAGTGCTGTAGACCTGTTTTCCTCTCTTTCAGTCAGTTATGGGGACAGTGTGTTCTGCTTTCCGGCGTGTAGTTTTTCCTCTCTACAGGTCTTCAGCTGTTCCTGTGGGCCTGTGTCTTGAGTTCACCAGGCAGCTTTCTTGCAGCAGAAAATTTGGTCTTACCTGTGGTCCCGAGGCTCAGGTTCGCTCGTGGGGTGCTGCCCAGGGGCTCTCTGCAGCGGCAGCAACCAGGAAGACCTGTGCTGCCCCTTCCGGGAGCTTCAGTGCACCAGGGTTCCAGATGGTCTTTGGCTTTTTCCTCTGGCGTCTGAGATGTGTGTGCAGGGAGCAGTCTCTTCTGGTTTCCCAGGCTTGTCTGCCTCTCTGAAGGTTTAGCTCTCCCTCCCACGGGATTTGGGTGCAGAGAACTGTTTATCCGGTCTGTTTCTTTCAGGTTCCGGCGGTGTCTCAGGCGCAGAAGTCCTGCCGCTCCTGGGCCCTCCCCCACGGGAGCCTACTTTATAGCTTTATAAGACCCAAAGCCCCAACTTCCAAACTGTTTTTGCCCTTTGGTTTTGTTTGTTTGTTTGTTTGGTTGGTCGGTTTTTGTTTGTTTGTTTGTTTGATTGATTTTAGCAGCAGAGTGAGGGTTCAGATCCTCTGAGAGGCAGAAGATGGAATCTCTCTTTTCTTAGCTACTCTAACGGGAATGGTAGGAATTCATATTGGCTTTGATATGCACTTCCCCGGTGAATAATGACATTTGAAACTTCACCATGTGCTCACCTGACACATGGTCGGATTCAAGGGTTTCAACAGGAAGCCATTTATAACTACAGCCTTGTCTGTGGCTCGTGCTCTCAGTCTTTAAACGGATGAAGCATACATTTTATCCTCTCCTTTGGTATATTCAGAAAGAAAGAGTAAGGGATACTAAAACTCTTTCAAAATGTCGCTGAGGTCTAATATATCATTTATTCTCCCGCCCTGTTCCTTGGTTTTAACTACGAAATAATCCTCAGTTTATCCCCATGCATGGAGTCAGCAGTATACCTTACATGACAGACTATAAATCAGTTTATATTTCCACATTCCTCTCTTTCATTAAGTGAATTATGTCTTTGACATTGTATTTAAGAAACAATTGTCTAACCCCAGGTCAAAAATAGTTAATTTTCTGTTTTTTTTTATAGAAGTTTTATGCCTTAAATTTCACAGTGAGTCTTCCGAATGGAGAGTGTGGGTTTTATTATTTTACTGGGATGTTGGGACCAATTCTCTACACTAAACTGGACTCACTTTTCTTCAAAGTGTCTTAAGTGTCATGGCTATGAGAAGCTGATGGGAGAACAGAACAGGTCAGATTGTAGCACAGGGCATTAGAAACCCTGCTTACACCTGCGCTGTCTGTCTTTCTCTGTGCAGGACAGGGAGATTTCAGTGGAGAATAAACTGGTATTGACCAGTGCAACTCAGAACCATTTAGCTTCAGGAAAAAGGGCAACTTCTTCTCTCTGGGTAGTACGGATGGTGGCTATATGAGCCAGTTTATTTATCTGAATAGTTTAGAATCTCTACCCAGCCTCCCAAAGGTCACTTGTTTAGCCTCTACCAAAGCAGAGAAGCCAGGAGAGAGTAAAAAGCCCCTGAGGAGCACAGACAGCAGTGTCTGCACTTCTTGTAACCTCTTTTCTGCGTGCGTGCAAGGCACCTCAGGATTAAACACTCGAACGCTGTCAGAACAGCAAATGAAACTCTAATTATTTCTCCAGTGACATTTGACTTGTAAGAGCACAAGCACAAGTCCGCCACTCACATGTTTCTCAACTGGGGCATTAGAATCATTTACATTCAGCGATTTCTGTTTGCCAAACGAAGGGAAAAAAATGTAGATGCCTGTTCCGGGAGGTTGAAACTGTGCCGTGAAACATGCAGGAAGTGACCGAGTCTCCATCTTCGCCCTGTGTTACTTCCCTGTGGCTGCTACCCATCCTCTTTTAACAGAACCTGCTTCCTGCTCCATTTGTACACACAGTATGATCATCACCCCCATGGCTGCCCACTCTTCTAATTGCAGAGAAGACCCAGCAGCCATGGGCAATAATCTAAAACATTTAATTTAATGTTTTAACATTTAATACCTGATTTAGAATTCAGAAAACTGAGGTCCTAAGCATTCTGTAAACTTGCTTTGGGTTTTATGGTCCACGTGTCAGGATTGGGGTGAAAATCGGGGCTCTCAACCAGGAACTGGAGAGCAGGATGCGTCAGAGTTATTCAATTATGCACTCCCTGCTCTTTCTCGTAGGGGAGAGGGCCAGAAGGACAACTTCTGGGGGAAATCAAAGAATTTTGTTATGTCAGGAACTGTGTGTCTTGTTTTAATTGTAGAAATAATCAGTATCACTCCAATCAAGGAGCCAGCTGCACACTTTACACGTTAGGCGTCTAGTCAGGTCGTATTTTAACATTCCCATTTTTGTACAAGACTAAGATCTTTCGTTTAGTAACAGTCCCATAATAATAACAATGGTTATTTTCTAGAGTTGCTCGTTAGTTTAAAAAAATCATACTTAAGGTAGAATAGGAGTATTTTATGATACATTTTGTAAGTTGGTTATAGTGGCAACCACCTATGTTCCTAGCACCGTGGCAGTTGGAACTTGAGCATCTCAGTTTCTAAACCAGCTGGGCTAGACTGTGAAACCCTGTCTCAAAAGACAAGGACTGGCAAGATGAAGCAGAAAAGGCGTTTGCCTCCAAGGCTGATTAGCCAAGTTCTATCCACAGAGCCCACATGGTAGAAGGAAAACCTAACTTCCATGGGATGTCCTCTGACTTCCACATGTATATCATGCACACACACACACACACACACACACACACACACACACATACACATACATGCACACACATACACGCACCCCTTCACATTGTAAAATTAACAAAAACAAGCAAAAAAGCAAAACTACTATTTGACCAACTTCACATTAAAATAGACACACACTTTTACCTCACAAAGAGGTCCCAGACCTCCATCTAGGTTTGTGCTCTTTATTAGAAAACTAGGAAGTAGCAGAAAACAAATCACATGTGAAGCACAGAACACAGTGGGCTTCCTGTGCCCTCTTCTGCGTGCGAGCAATGCACATCACAGGGCTGGAGTGGAGTGTTCGCAATGGTCCGGGAGGAGTGTAATGGTCAAACATACGGTGTCATGGCTGCTGATTTAGAGTGTGTGTGTGTGTGTGTGTGTGTGTGTGTGTGTACATGTGTGTGTTACATCCACTTCAGAGTCCTTGAATGTGCACAGGGAGCCAGGAGCAGAATATCTAATATCTTCCCCTCACCCTGCTCTACTGCTTTGAAACTCACCATTTTGTTTAAGCTGGCTAGCCAGCATTCTCCTGAGGTCAAAGACTTGCTGCATTCCCCGCTTCCCCAATCCTAATGCTAGCAGGCTTTTGCTGCCATGGCCAGGTATTTGGGGGAAGGGGACCAGTTAATATGGGACCAGTTCTAACAGCCAAGTAACAGCTAAGTGGCCCCAAGGAACTAGAGGGTTAAAGGCACTGCTGACTTAGAACTGTGGCTTAAAACTCAGAAAGGTGCTGTACCCTTGGGACCACACAGAGAGCTAAGTAGCTGTCCTGATGTTCACCTGGAGGCTTCTGGCCCTCACTGTTTCACTGTAGGTCTAAGCTTTCTGACAAGCTTATCCAAGTATGTAGCTATAGGTGTTATTTTGGTCATAGGCAAGCAACAATAGTTTTTGCATGGGAAGAATCACTTTAATAATGGTGTACTTTACAACTGTAGGTAGGCAGATAATAAAAGCCAGCCTGATCTTGACTCACTTGTATGATTGCATCCGGGTTTTCTGTGAACACTGTACCCCTTATTGCTTACATGAACACTAGGGACACTCCACTCTGGGCCTTGCTGAAACATGACCCCGTTTTTGTGGTTACATTTTGCGAAAACACCCATATGGTTGCAAACCTCAAAGACCATCTTTATTCTTTGTTAATCTGTCCCCAAAGTCATAGTCTAGGTGGCATGGGAGGTCAGGGTTGGAGAGAAGAACTCAGGCTTGTGGGCACCCTTGCTCCATAACCAGCATGCCCTCCTCCTTTTCTCTCACTGGGTAAACATGGGCTCTTATCCAGGTGGGAAGAGCATTCCTCCCATAGGTAAGCAAGTAGAAGCCAATGGCTACTTTCTAGAGATTCCAAGTTTCTGTTGGCTACACAGGGCAAGATGCACAGCCCTGCCTGCCTGCAAAGTGACTTGGATTCAATAATCATGGAGTAGATATTGGCTCTTCATTTAACCTCTGTGAATCAAGGTTTCCAGCCCTTGGGAGGAGGTGGGTTCTAACATTCGCAGAACACTGATAGCCAGCATGGGAACCAACATTCCTTGTTTTCTGAGAGATTAAACAGAAACTTTGGTTTTCAAGGATCCTTGCCTAAGAATCCTTGCCTTTCAAATGTGGAGTCTCAGCCTTGATGTTAACTGGCAGCCATTGATGGCCGACCGGATGGCTCCATGGGCCATCCAGAACTTCAATCCACAGCTATGCCTGGAAGCTGATTTTGGCTTGTTTCACATTAGGGCGTGACGTGGTGTTGATTTAATCTACTAAGCTGCGTTACTGCTTTGAGACTGAGCAGGGACCCACCCTTGGGAGAAATGCCAGGTCACCACATATCAGCTTCTCCTCCTCAGCTGGTTCTCTCCGGCACAGGATTGACAGACTAATGCCATTCGTACTGCCTTACATAGAGACCCTGTTTCCTCCCAGCTGGATCACCAACGTGGCTGTACACGTCTCACTTGGGCCCAACATCTCAAGGAGGCCATGGCAGAAATTTTGTGGACCTGTGAGTGACTGACAAAACAGGTCCCCTGGGAGTGACTCACAATTGCCCATTTTACCTCCTGATACTTTTTCCTCAGAAGACAGAATGCACCAGGCTGTTCAATCCCATAATTTCTGCAAAAAATGAAAGCTTTGTCAGGTTAGATTAACTCATTGGTTACCTTTTTAAGTGCATCATTAGAAAATCCCTAGCTCCTTGTAACCTGATGGAGGAAAAACTATTACACGCCTCTGATTGGGGGAAATATTGACTTAGCAAGACAGAGTTCGCAGGCTTCCAAATCTAACATCAACGAACACAATATACAGTGAATTCGTCAACACAGAGAGCCAGCTGTGCTTTCTGTTTCTGGGATTGTTCGTCTTTGCTATGAAGGAGTGTTTCTATCTCTCATTAGGGACTTAGACTTTGCAGTCTATGTGATCTGGATGTCCATTTCTGTATCTAGAGAAACAGGAGGAGGAATGAAAATCAGTATGTTCAAGTTATATTGTAAAAAAGAAATTTTCCAATAAATAAACTATTGTTTAAGGAAACAGGCTCGCAGATGGTACCACAGATCCAACTTGCAGTTATTGGCTCAGCAGAGTAAGAATAAGAGCCTTATTGTCAGCCATATTACTATTGTTATTGTTGTTGCTTATTTACAGTTATTACTGTTTGTGTCCTGAGACGTTTTGAGTTGACATTTGGGATGGAATTTGAACACTGAAAACCTTTATGGTGACTAGATCAAGGGTGTATTTTATATCAGATCTATGAAACACACACACACACACACACACACACACACACACACACACACACACACACAGCCATGATGTTTGAGGCAATGTGTGAAGGATGTCTCCAGTCTCCAACAGGGTCCTTGTCTTACACTCTGCAAGAGCTGACTAGGCAGACAGCAGAGTCAAGCAGCAGGCATGTTATTGTCTGTATGTTACTCAGGATTAACAACCTTAAACAGGATAAAACAACTTTAAACACACTGGCTCATGCAGTGATGGATTTGAGCTCTTAGTAGCCAGCTGAGAAGCTATAGCTCCTGGACTGTTACAGCTCTGTCAGTTCCTAGGAATGGCAGGTATCCAAGGCCTCTCTCCTCCTTGTGCCCTCCAAGTTCTCCTGATTTATTGCCCCGACTAAATCTCAAGAATTATCCTGAATAAGAGTAATGAGACTGTACATGCTTGTCTTGTTCCTGGTTTTAAAGTAAATGCTTTCAGGTTTTCCCATTAGGAATGCTGACTGGATCTGCCATATGTAATCTCTACTGTTCTGTGTTCAAGTACAATCCTTACTGAAGGAAAACAAGGGCGTGATTGCTCCAAGGTAGAGTTGAGGACAAGGATTTTATTGTAGATAGGAGGCAGAGTATAGCCAGGGGCATCTGCAAGAGTTCAGACTAAACCAGGGTGTGTGTGGGGGGGGGTCAGGGGTGAGATAAAAAGAGGAGGAGGAGGAGGAGGAGGAAAAGGAGGAGGAGGAGGAGGAGAGACAGAGACAGAGACAGAGACAGAGAGATTGAATAGCCGAGAAGGAAAAGGAAACAGTCAGGAGAGAGGAGAGGAGTCAAGATTGGTTGGGGGAAGCCCCTGAGCTAGACTGAGGTTTAGGTTAGGGGGCATGATTAACAAAAGCAGAGAGGAGCCACCCTCACTTGGTGAATCTGAGGGTCAGCATATGCTTTGGTATGTTAATAGGCTCCCCTGTTAGTCCTTTGTTCTTTGTTTCTTTGGGACCTGACATTTATGTTCTTAGTTCCATTGGGGCTTTTGGCATCAAAGTGTCATGGTTTCAATATAACAAGTCTCCTCACAAGTTCCATGTGTTGACAAGTTGGTGTCATAATTGGGAGGGCCTGGAAACTTGAGGAGGTCCAGATGTAGCCAGTGGGTGCGTCATGGGTGGGTGCGTCATGGGTGGGTGCGTCATGGGTGGGTGCATGACTTTGAAGGTATATACAGTCCATGGTTACATTCTTTTGTCTGCTTCTCATTGCTCCACTCTGCTTCCTGCCTGTCACGAGGTGAGTAGCCTCTTCCACATGTTGCAGGCTGTTCCTCTTACCACAAATGCAGAGTCAATGAATCCGGGAATAAGGGCTTAAACATCAGAAATCACCAGCCAAAACAAAGTATTCTTCATTTAAGTTATTCGTGTCAAGTATTTGGTAGCAGCCATAGTAAAGCTGGTACAGAAGGGAATTTGAACCCTTAACATTTTTTTCTGAATCTAATGAAATCATCACATAAATCCCCATCGAAATTCTAATAACAGTATTTAAAAAACTATCCCAAAGTTCACATGGAAATACCAAAGACTCTGGATTAAAAGTGATTTTGAGCAGACAGTATTGCATTTAAAATTACACTGCAAATCCATAATAATAAAAAGCATTACCGGCATATGGACCAATAGAATAGAAGAACCAGAAATACACTCACACTGGAGTGATCTGGTTTTTAATGAAAGTGTCACCATTAAGCATCTACCGCATAAAAGGGCAGATGTTTTAATTGATGGTAGAAAGGACACGGGATAGTCCCTTGTGGAAGACTGTCCTAGTTAGGGTTTTACTGCTCTGAACACATACCATAGCCAAGGCAACTCTTATAAGGACAACATTTTATTGGGGCTGGCTTACTGGTTCAGAGGTTCAGTCCATTATCACGAAGGCAAGAGCATGGCAGCATCCAGGAAAGCCTGGTGCTGAAGGAGCTGAGAGTTCTACATCTTCCTCCAGAGGCAAATGAGAGAAGATTGGCTTCCAGGAAGCTAGGATGGGGCTTTTAAAGCCCACACACTTTCTCCAACAAGACCATAGTGCCACTCCCTGGGCCAATTATATTCAAACCATCATAAAAGATGCAGTTAGTTTTATCTGTCACACTGTACCAAAAATCAATTTGAGATAGTTTAGGAGTCTTACTATAAATCCCCAAACTTTGAGAATATTAGGGGAGAACTTAGAAGAACACCGAAGGTCTGACCATAGCAGGAACTTCCTAAAAAAGAGTTACATAGCTCAGAAATAAGAGCCAGATTGTTAAAGGATATTATGTGACATTAAAAAGCTTCTGCATAGTAGGATAAAATGTCAGCAGGCTGATGAGACAGCTGTGAGAAATAGCTACAGCCATTCTTTCAACAGAGTCAAATGTCCACAAATCATGAATAACCAAAACATTATAGCATTTCTCTCTGCTTTCTGACTGTTGACATGACATGGCTGGCTGCCTCCCGTCTCACTCTGACCTTCCCAACTGTGAGCAGCTTCCATCACTATGCTTTCTCCATTTCCATTTACCCTGTCAAACCATGAGCAAGAATAACTCCTACTTCCTTGTGCTATTTATTCTCATAGTTGTTACCAAACACCCGACCAAAAGCAACGTATGGGGAGTAGGATTTAGTTTGGTTTATGGCTTAAGACAGTTCAGCCCACCATGACAAGAGATGCTTATGGCTGAAATGGGTCACAGTTGTGGCATCCAGAGCTTGTAGACTGGGTGTTCCCCCTTACATCTTGGTAGAACAGGAGACAATTATCAACCAGGATGCAGAGTCCAAGTTTAAAACCTCAAAGCCTGCTCCTCATGGCATTCTTCAGTGAGGCTCTATTTCATAGAAGTTCAACAACCTCCCGAAACAGTGCCACCAGCTGGGGACCAAGTGTTCAAGTCCATGAGCCTGTGGGGGACATTTTGTGTTCAAGCCAAAACCCTAAGTTGTGACTTTTCAATATTTATCACAACAAGAAAAGGAACAAGTACATATTTTTTGTTTTCTCCAATAAGGATTCATATTTTGCCTTCAAAAGTCCACTTTTAAAACACACTACTTAAGAAACTAGATAATTAACTCAGTTGGTAAAATGTTTTCTGCTTAGGCTTAATGTTTGGCTTCGATCACCAGAACCTTCATTTGAAAAGTCCTTCACGAATCAGAGAAAGAACTGGAAGAGCTTGAAGGGGCTCGAGACCCCATATGTACAACAATGCCAAGCAACCAGAGCTTCCAGGGACTAAGCCACTACCTAAAGACTATACATGGACTGACCCTGGACTCTGACCTCATAGGTAGCAATGAATATCCTAGTAAGAGCACCAGTGGAAGGGGAAGCCCTGGGTCCTGCTAAGACTGAACCCCCAGTGAACTAGACTGTTGGGGGGAGGGGGACAATGGGGGGAGGGTGGGGAGGGGAACACCGATAAGAAAGGGGAGGGGGGAGGGGGATGTTTGCCCGGAAACTGGGAAAGGGAATAACACTCGAAATGTATATAAGAAATACTCAAGTTAATAATAAAAAAAAAAGAAAAAAGAAAAGTCCTTCACAAGTATGTCAATTGGAGATAGCTTGAGATTCTTATCTCAGGCTTGGATTTATGCATTCTCTCTTTTTTGTGGGATATTTTATTTATTTACATTTCAAATGTTATCCCTTTAACTGGTTTCCTCTCCAGAAATCCCTATCTCATCTCTCCTTCCCATGCTTCTATGAGGGTGCTTCCCCCCCTAACCCACCCATTTCTGCCTCCCTGCCTGGGCATTTCCCTACACTGGGAAATTGAGCCTTCACAGGACCAAGGGCTTGTCCTCACATTGATGCCTGACAAGGCCATCCTCTGCTACATATGCAGGTGAAACCATGGGTTACTCCATGTATACTCTTTGATTGGTAGTTTAGTCCCTGGGAGCTCTGGGGTATCTGGTTGGTTGATATTGTTCTTCTTCCTATGGGGTTTCGAACCCCTTCAGCTCCTTAAGTCCTTTCTCTAGCTCCTCCACTAGGGACTCAGTACAGGCTCTGGCAGAGCCTCTCAGGAGACAGTCATATCAGGCTCCTGTCAGCAAGCACATCTTGGCATCCACAATAGTGTCTGAGTTTGGTGTCTGTAAATGGGATGGATCTCTAGGTGTGGCAGTTTCTGGATGGCCTTTCCTTCAGTCTCTGTTCCACACTTTGTCTCCATATTTCTTCCTGTGAGTATTTTGTCCCCCTTATAAGAGGGACTGAAACATCTACACTTTGTTCTTCCTTTTTCTTTCTAGAGCTTCATGTGGTCTGTGAATTGTATCTTGGGTATTTCGAGCTTTTGGGCTAATATTGACTTATCAGTAAGTGCATACCATGTGTATTCTTTTGTGACTCGGTTACCTCACTCAGGATAATATTTTTTAGTTCCATCCATTTGCCTAAGAATTTCATGAAGTCATTGTTTTTATACAGCAAACCAGTAGTCAACATCTTACTAAATAGGGAGAAACTTAAGGCAATCCTGGAAAATCAAGGACTAGACAAGGCTGCCTACTCTCTCACTACCTATTCAATATAGTACGCAAAGTCCTAGCCAGAGCAATTATACAACAAAAGCAGGTCAAAGAGATACAAATTGGAAAGGAAGAAGTCAAAATATCACTATTTGCTGATGATATAATAGTATATTTAAGTGACCCCAAAAATTCCACCAGAGAACTCCTAAACCTGATAAACAACTTCAGCAAAGTGGCTGGATATAAAATTGACTAAAACAAATCATTAGCCTTCCTCTATTCAAAGGATAAACAGGATGAAAAATAAATTAGGGAAATGACACCCTTCACAATAGTCACAAATAATAAAAAATAATATAAAATACCTTTATATTATAAGATAATATAAAATACCTTTATATTATAAAATAATATAAATACCTTGGGGTGACTCTAACCAGGCAATTGAAATATCTATATGACAAGAACTTCAAATCTCTGAAGAAAGAAATCAAAGATCTCAGAAAATGGAAAGGTCTCCCATGCTTATGGATTGGCAGGATTAATATAGTGAAAACGGCCATCTTGCCAAAAGCAATCTAGAGATTCAATGCAATCACCATCAAAATTCCAACTCAATGCTTCTTACAGTTAGAAAGGGCAATTTGCAAATTGATTTGGAATAAGAAAATTTCCAGGATAGCAAAATTTCTCAACAATGAAAGAACTTCTGGGGGTAACACAATCCCTGACTTCAAGCAGTATTTCAGAGCAATAGTGATAAAAACTGTATGGCATTGGTACAGAGACAGGCAGGTAGATCAATGGAATAGAATTGAAAACACAGAAATGAACCCACACACCTGTGGTCACTTGATCTTTGACAAAGGAGCTAAAACTATCCAGTGAAAAAGACAGCATTTTCAACAAATGGTGCTGGTTCAACAGGCGGTCAGCATGTAAAAGAATGCAAATTGACCCATTCTTATCTCCTTGTACAAAACTCAAGTCTAAGTGGATCTTGTACCTCCATATAAAACTAGATACACTGAAACTAACAGAAAAGAAAGTGGGGAAGAGCCTTAAACACACGGGCACGGGGGAAAATTTCCAGAACAGAACACTAGTGACTTATGCTCTAAGATCAAGAATTGACAAATGGGATCTCATAAAATTGCAAAGCTTCTGTAAGGCAAAGGACAACTGTCAATAGGACAAAATGGAAACCAGCAGATTGAGAAAAGATCTTTACCAATCCTACATCTGATAGAGGGCTAATGTCCAATATATACAAAGAAATCAAGAAGTTAGACTCAAGAGAGCCAAATAACCCTTTTAAAAAATGGACTACAGAGCTAAACAAAGAATTTTAATTGAGGATTATTGAATGGCTGAGAAGCACCTAAAGAAATCTTCAACATTCTTAGTCTTCAGGGAAATGCAAATCAAAACAACCCTGAGATTCCACCTCACAACAGTCAGAATGGCTAAGATCAAAATCTTAGGTGACAGCAGATGCTGGCAAGGATGTGGAGAAAGAGGAACACTCCTCCATTGTTGGTGGTGTTGCAGACTGATACAACCATTCTGGAAATCAGTCTGGAGGTTCCTCAGAAAATTGGACATTGCAGTACCTGAGGACCCAGCTATACCTCTCTTGGGCATATACCCAAAAGGTGCTCCAACATATAACAAAGACACATGCTCCACTGTGTTCATAGCAGCCTTATTTATAATATTCAGAAGTTGGAAAGGACACAGATGTCCCTCAACAGAGGAATGGATATAGAAAATGTGATACATTTACACAATGGAGTACTACTCAGCTATCCATTCTTTCTTAATTTAGCCTCAACCAGCTTTCAGAAAACAGCCAGGGCATTTAGCAAAATATCACATGATTGGCCACTAGCTCCAGATAGATGTCTTGTTTCCCTATGAAACCTCACAGGCTGAAGGTTCTTCACTGTCTGCATTCCTGTTGATATGAGGGGCTTCCAAATTGCTACCATCAGCATCCAGTAAACATTTCTTACACTGCTTTGTGGTTTCTAGAGCCATATTTTCAAGCTCTTCTACAGTCCTTCCACAAATTAGTTCCAAAGGCCTAAGAACCACAGAGTCAGACACCACAGCACAGCCCTACTTCTGATACCAACTTTGTGTATTTCCTGCTTTTCTCACTGCTGTGAGCACATATCTAACAAAAGAATCTTAAGCAAGAAAAGGGTTGTTTTGGCCTATTGCTTGAGGGGACACAACCCACGCTGATGAGGGAGGCTTAGTGACGGCAGCCTAAAGCACCTGGTTAATTTCCTTCTATCACTCAGGAAACAGGAAGAGGTGAAACCTGGGGCTTTGTTCACTTTCTCCTTTCTGTCTGGGGCTATATCCATTTGATGGTGTTCTTACAATTAGGGTGCATTTGTTCATATATGTGATGGTTTCCCATCTTCAATGGGTGGGAGCAAGGTGGATACAGTAAAATGGGCAACATGCATTGAATAGAGAAGTCATGACAAGTATGTCTGAATTCTACTTAAAATTGACCAAAATGCCTATCTTCCTTTCTAGGCACACAGCTGACGCTGGGATGAAACAGCGCATGTCTATAATGAGACATGAAGGATGAGTCTTCCCTCTTCACTTAAACTTTTCTGGGAACATTCTAACAAACACATCAGCTGTGTGTTATTCTGGTACTTCTAAAGCTCATCGAGGCAATGATTAATATTAACCATGATTCGACTATATTTTTTTGTGTTTTTAACAAAATTCAATTTGCATATAGCTTACTGCTGACATTTTATGTTCTTTCTCCATCATTTCCTGCCATCCTAAATCCTTCCATTCAGACGTATATCTCTATCCATATGAGTGAGTTCTCAGGTGACCGGGTACATCCAATGTCTCTTGCCTATTTTGGCTTATTTCCATCTAGGCTGGGATGTAGTCTCTGACACAATGGCCTATTGTTACAAAGCACAAATATGGTTGATGGTTTTCCATCCAAGAACAAATATTTGTGGTCAAGGTTCCCACTTCCTAAAACCTGGAAAAATAAGGAACATCACCCACCATTCTGATGTCTGATCTAAGAGAGTTCCTGCACTCCTCCACCCAAAAGTTGTGGTTCTGGGTCTGAACTCTGTCCAGATTAGGAGAAATATATATATATATATATATATATATATATATATATAGTTTTATATATATATATAGTTTTATATATATATATATAGTTTTATATGTATATATAGTTTTATATATATATATAGTTTTATATATATATATAGAGAGAGAGAGAAAGAGAGAGAGAGAGAGAGATAAAGCAAATATATTTGTTTTGATTGGAACTGGTAATAGAGAAATTCTACATTTGTCTGTGCCTTGATGATAAGAATGTTGCAAATTATTGAAAAAGGTGAAGCCAGAGGCAGGACAGTGCATCTCAACACTATGTTTTTTTCTGGAAGGCAGGTCTGTCCTTTGATGCCAGGTATCTGTAGTGGCCTCCACTATGAAACTACTTGGAGAATTGTAATCCTTCAGGCCCCACTAGTGTATGATTTTGCCTCATCTTCAGTGATGTACTTGTGGGAAGAGCAGGGCATTTATCTTAGTTTTAAGTGGCATTTGAATTTCTTTCTCTGTCTCTTGCATATTTGAGGTATTTTGCTCATTCTTCTGTATCCATCTTTCCCAACACTTTTGAAGATTTGTCATCAGCACACATGAACAAATGTACTCTCTTCACACATCCCTTCCCTTTGCTCCCATATCTTCAAGAGGAAACAATCTAAAGCTTACTTTGAAAATTGTACACATAGTCTTCAGAGTATGCAGAGAAGTAGATTGGTATATAGGATACATGAATATATGTTATATTGGCACTTATACTCTCATCTCCATCACTGGCATGATAATGATATACTATAGTTTAAATAATAATTATAACACTGTTACCCGGTGACAATGCTTCTAAAAGTGGGGAGGATAAAGGAAGCTAAATGTAGATAGCGCTTCAGGACTTCATTTGAAATGATGAAGAGCTATGGTAGCAGACTGTCAGATTAAATCCAGACATATAAAGCGATCAAGAAAACAAAAAGTGGCCAGAAAAAAGACACACAGGAAAGAAAACCACTATATAAAGTCAGATACTCTATAATAAAGTACTAGACAAACATTATCACAGGACTTACTATCTTAAATACAAATGATGAGACCAAATCCATCCATCTATGTTGAACTTGGAAAGATACAACAGTATGACCCATCTATTTTTTGTGTTTGTAAGCAACTTTCTTCCACCACATAAATACTAGTTTTTAATAAGCAGAGATGGCTATATATTTATATCTGGTAAGGCACACTTAAATGCAAAGAAATTCACTTGAGGCCAAGAGTAACATTTGGTATTCGTGAATGATGAGGAAATCAGGCACTGAGAAGACATATCAATCCTCAGTACTGCACATTATAGGGCAGAGTCTCAAAACGCACTGAGCAGAACCCAAGAGAAGTAGACAGAGAAGCTTATGAGTCAGCAATCATAGTTGACAACTTCAACACCCTTTTATCAGCATCCAATAGAACTTCAAGAAAGACAATGGGCAAGACCACACTGCCATCAGTCACAAGATGAAATTAACTCCCCAAAACAAACTTCCCAAGCAACTCCGGGACACACAATGGATGAAAACAATTTGTCTGTTAAACTTCATCAAATTTAAGAGCCGGCACAATTCACAGAGCATCTTCAGAGCATAATGAAGTCAAATGAGAAACTAGCAAGAAAAGTGTGAGATTTGAAAATAGTGTGAGATTAAATAGTACATTTCTAAATAAGGCACCAGTCAGAAGAAGGTCCCCAATGGAATAAAAATGTGCACAATACTGAATGAATATAAAAGGCGGGATAGTAAAGCAGGAGGGATGCCCTGGGGGCAATGGATGACATTAAATGCTCAGTAGATGTGATTGAAAGTCCTGCTGATACATAAAAAATTAATTCGGTTATTTATTTGAGAGGTGGAGTGTGTGTCACAGAGTATATATGAAGTGCTGGTTCGCAACACTCACCATGTCAGTTTAGGCAGCTGAACTCTGGTTGTCAAACTTGGGGTAAGAGCTGTTACCTGCTGAGCCCTTGTGCCAGCCCCAGGTCAACTGTTCCTGGCCTAGATGCAAAACACCACTAGTACTAGCACAGCTTCCCCAGGGATGCCTAATAGCTTCCATGTATGATGTCATCAGCAACTCACCTCTTAAGGCTCTCATCACAAAACAACCTAAAAAAATGAGTTTATGAACTTTAATGTCAAATTGTAAAACTTTTCAGAGGTTGATATGAGGAAATATTTGAAGTTTCAAACCAGGAAAGATTTTTTCAAACTGGACACCAAAGGCATAAGACATAGGAGGTAATGGTAAAAGTAAAACAGATAAGTCAAGAAACATTACAGGTAATAAAAGTAAGGCCAGTAAATCAGATTTCACCAAAGGCTCTTCTCCAGGAAAGTTCACAGAGAGTATCGAAAGCCAATGCACAGACAACGGGAATGTATTTGCAAACCAAACCCACAAAGGATTGAGCTGTAAGGCATACAGAAAACTTCAACCAACCAACCAACCAACCAACCAACCAACCAACCAACCAACCAACCAACCATAAGCAGTAATTACAGACACAAACCAGTTAGAAAATCAGCGAAGGCTGATCACAGAAGCTTCAGCATTGTGTGTGCAACGATGGTCAACCTCTACCTGGAGAGATTTCCATCACTGCTCTCAGATCAAAGCAAACCAAAAAAACCACCAATACTGTGAGGGTCAGCCACATAGCCGTCCAAATGCTAAAGAAAAGATATGAGTGGGTAGTGTTAGCTGCTGACTGATGGAGACTGAGATTCCCTACGCTCACAAAAGTCTGAAAAGTAACATTCCAAGCCTCTCCACTCTTGGTGACTGAGTGACAGTCATCCAGGTGTTCAGAGCCAGGCAAACCGTTGACATCTGCACGTGTAATATTGCAACATAAAGGGACAGATGCAACTACTTCAACAGCTGCATGGAGGGATTTCCAAAGAGTTATAGTGAGTTTAAAGAATTGAAAGAAGATTACAAACCGTGCCATTGTATTATGATAGAGCTTTTTAAATGACAAAATTAAAATCACGTGAAGACAGAGCCATGGGACTAAGTGTGGGGTCCAACGTGAGTCATCCTTGTAGTCTAAGAGCTATTCAGTCCCTTGACTGAGGGGATGGACATCCAAAATCATTCTGGTGGTGAAACTGTGTGATTGAACATACGCATAAACCTGAAACCTACAGAACCAGCAGCATTTAAGGAGAGTTGGTGGCTCATACTAATGTCATTGTTATTCTGGTGGTGATACGGTGTTATAATTATATGACACTTTTTGCAAAACTTTGAACTATATTGTCCACACTATCTCTGACAGCTGGTGTGGAACTTCTAGTTCTCTTAAAATTTCAGCTCAGTGGAATGAAAGCACAGAAATCTTGAGGTCAGAAGCAAATGAAAAGAAACTGACTTTATATGCTCACAAACTTCTTCCTTTTCTTCCTATATTTTCTGAAATCTGAACCCCACGAACATATAGTAATGCAGCCCAAATCACCTTGTCACTGACTTCTCTGTGTGATGGGGATTATCTCCATAAGGCTGAAGTTGTGGTCATACTTAGTGGTAAGTAACCATAAATACAGGATTCTGCACTGTTTTGTAGGCCTTGCTCGGGACCTCTTAAAATAATTTTTATTTTTAAAAATTTTCTCATATAAATATCACTAAAAAAAGCTTTTGACTTAATTTCCCCTCTAGGTCTTGGTCTAGCTGTTACAATGTGTGCAGAGAGGGAGGGGCTTAGAGAAAAAATAGTTTCTTGCTTTACATGGCACAATGAACAGGGTTCTGTAGGTCAGTTTATAGTTCTATATTTTTCACCAGAAGGAGAGTCTAAGGGTGTGAGCCTGTCTGGGTGGGTTAGGACAATCACATTTTCTGATTTTTGATTTTCTTTTATATGTTTGTGTTTTTTGCCCAAATATACATCTGTCTTCTGCCTACATGTGTGTTGCCCACTGAGGCCAGAAGAGGCCAAATCCCCTCAGACTGGCTGAGGACTGTCAACCATGTGCATGGTGGAAGTGAAACAGGGTCCTCTGAAAGAGCAGCCTTTACTCTTAACTGCTGAGCCATCTCTAAAGCCTCAGGGGAAAAGAATCTCATTTCTTGTTTGCAGATGTGGTACGTGAGCTTGCACTGTGGGCTGCCTGGCTCTAATTCTCTCTGATCTCTTACCTTCCCAGACTAAGACTTTTTCAACATTAATGAACCATCTGAATCTCAGGGTTTTCTTTTAGAAAAGGTCTGGATTGGGGTTGGAGAGCCCAAGGTTTGTTTGGGCTCATTAGAGGAGCTTCTACTTGTCTCACGACTGAACTTTCAGGAGCAAACATCATCATTTCCACATGCTGCACAACCCCCGTGCAAGTAACAGGTGCCATGAAGGATGTATTTACAGGCAACTTGACACCAATAAGAATCACCCGAGTAGAGAGCAGCTCCTGGAAAGTTGTCCTGGTGCCTCAGTGGATGTTGGAGGACCCGCCCCAAATGTGGGTGGAGCCTTCCAGTAGTTTTCCAAACTTCAAAAGAACAACGATGGAAGAAAGAGGGATTATTCATTTTTTGCTCATTGGCATTCCTGCTGGCTGCTGCCTTGATTTATTCTCTTGCTTCTTGCTTTGCTGATATCAGAACCAGCTCTTCCAGACTTTCCTTGTTGACTAATGACCAATGGCTCTCTGGGAACCAAACAGATTTTGTCATCAATTTGAGACTGCTGGGGTGCCAGCCTCTTGATCCAAGCAAAGGCCAGATGGTGAGCTCTTCCAGTGAGAGTCAGACATTGTGGCACTGCTTTTACTACCAAGCATTCAGCCTCAAGGGCCAAGCAAGGACAGAGTTAGCAGATGCTCAGGATAGAGAACAGGTGTTGTTGCTAATTTAGCACACACTAGTTTAATAAGTTAATTATATACACATAGGCATACATATATAAACTTGCCATTTGGTTCTGTTCCTCTAGCAAACCCTAGCTGATATGGGTCGGAGCCTCTACTGCAGTCTACTTAGATGAGGTCAGCCTCATTCACATGTTCCAGTAGCTTTCACAAACAAGCAAACAAAAACAAACAAACAAATAATAAAAAATAAAGAAAAAAATGAAAGGAAAAGATAAGCTGATAGGGCAGAAAGGCAGAAGGGGCATTCCTCAGGTGTCACCAGTCTTAGAAGCAGTGGGTAGGAAGAACCAAAATCCTTCCAGTCCCAGTGGCGTGCTTAGAAGGTATAATTGTGTAAGGAAATATGTATACAGAGAGAAACAAAATCCCAAGCCAGAAGAAACAAAGGAATAGAGAGGCAGGGTGTGTCTTTGAACGTGACACACAGAACATACAGTGGCGCTTACCTGGGGGTTAGAACAAGAATAGGGAGATAGAAGATGAATGGATCCAACTTTTTTGCATCCCTCAAGCAGATGTGCTCATTTAATGAAATTCAGGAACAGTGAAGAAGACCGCTCTCACAATTAACACTGCCTACAGTCTCTGAGCAAGGAATGTTGGAGTTCTGATGCCCCCACCCCTTCCGAAACTTGGTATAATTCCTGAGAAAGCTGCTGCTTTTGCTGCTCACGATGGCAAACTTTTAAAGGGGGGGGGTGTTCAAATAACACATTGTGGCAGTTAAGAAATCTCTGTTACAGTTGGAAAGTAGGAGGTGCCCTCTGCAGCTATGAGAGTATCAGTAGGTATTTGTGGACATGAATAGAAGTTCTGACCTTCACTGACCCAACAAAGCCTTACTCCATCCTTGCAAAGGTTGCTCGGCTACTGAATCCCAGTGCACAGCACCAGTCATGACTGTGTTCCCCAGGAACAGCTCCGTAGGGTGCTGAAGGTCTCACAGGTACCAGTAGAGTGCACTGGCACTTCTGGGTGGTATTTCCTGTGTGATATTCAATGTTTCTTTGCTCAATCTCCTCATTTAAACTGAGACGGTAATTACCTATCCCTGAGGTTTCTCTTAAAAATCAGCCAAGTCTGTTTGTGTAAAATCCTAGAACAGTGTCTAGCATGCAGTCAGTAGCCCCAGATGGAGTCCCGTGTTGAGAATAGTTCTGAGTGTGGGCTGAGTGGCAAAGGATTCTGGGCCATATCGTCATCCTTGTTGGACCTGTGATGGATATTGGTCATCCTAAGCTGAGTGTATCTTTTCTCTTCATGGACAGGGAAATATGATGGTGTATGAGGTACGATAGTGTACTGCTGTGAAGAGACACCGTGACCATGATAACTGTTATAAAAAGAACGTAATTGGGTTTTTTTCTTACAGTGGTTCAGTACATTGTCATCATGGTGGGGAGAATGGCAGTCAAGGCACAAATGGTGCTGGAGAGGTGGCCAAGGGCTCTACATCTGGATCCATAGACAGCAGGAAGAGTGGGAGTCAGTGGGCCAGCCCTGGACTTTTGAAACCACAGTACCCACTAGCCATACTTCCAAATGCTTTTGAATAGTGCCACTTTCTGGTGACCAAAAATTCCGATCTATGAGCCTATGGGGCCCATTCTCATTCAACCACAGGTGGCTACCGGATCACTGAATCACTCTGCTGCAGGACCGGGGCAGCTGTTTCACATCCTAGGCGTAACTTGCATTTTGCTATCTTTTAGTTGTTTAGTGAGCTAACCACAGTGTAGCATAACACTGTACAAGACCATTTTCAGGTAGGTGTGGATATGCAGCTGAGACTCCCCAACAGAGCGTCTCTGAAGATCAGAGCTCTGGATTCTAACTGGAGTCTGTAGCGAGGGTTCATTCCTGCTGGATTTCACGTGTCTTCTCAAGGCACTGACTTTGGCTATAATGTCCCAATTATGAAGTAATTTTTCATGCCTGCACCCAGCTAAGCATAGGGTGACATTGGTAAAGGCCTTTTCTTAGAGGGTGTGACCTCTAAGCTCAGCAGCCATTTTGGGTTGCGAGGCACATTAGAAGACAGAGGTCATATTCTAAAGATAGGAGGACTTAGATTTTGAATGAAATTGTGGAAATGTCTTCTGATTCCTAGGCTTTCTATTTCCAGGTGTCTTTTATATGAAAGAAATTAACCATCATCTTTTCCGTACTAGTATTTTTCTATTTCTTTGGACAAAAAAGTCATATGTATCAAACACTTTAGAAAAATGCTAATGGAAGAGTCAGGTAAGATCTCCAGCTACCCCTTCCTCTCTAGACCCTTATGAGACACAAGGAAAACCTCCTGAATGTCTTCCACAGCCCAAGAATGCCCAAAAGTTGATGAAGTCTGTAATTATTCCTTTTCTAAAGATTTATTTATGAGTATACTGTAGCTGTTAGACACACCAGAAGAGGACATCAGATCCCATTACAGGTGGTTGTGAACCATCATGTGGTTGCTGGGATTTGAACTCAGGACCTCTGGAAGAGCAGTCAGTGCTCTTAACCGCTGAGCCATCTCTCCAACTGTAATTATTTCTTAGTTCATCTCAGCAGGTCCCTTTCTTATCATTGAACTCAAGCCCTTTGCTGTAGGCTGTATGGGGAGTTAGTAACAGCAGGAAAGGAGATGAATTGAAATCCTAACTAAATAAAAGTCAAAGAAGCCATACCTTTTCTGCTGGTAGAAACACCGTTCCCGTGTGTCCATTGAGAAAATGCCTAGAAGCAGGAAATGATTACTGAAGTTCACAGGGCAAAGGAAACATGGTGTAGCTATCTCCTGCTGAAGTGAAGCAGCCTCCAGCTTTCCCAGCAGATGGGGACCTGACAGCAGTGTCACAAATATCTCAATGCTATCATGTTATTTTATGATTCAGCTCAAAACAATCCCCTAAGTTCATATTTAGGACATGGAGAGTTTCTTTACAAAATGCTTGGTTCTTGTAGCCTCTGCTTAGCCATGAGTGGGAGGTCTTCCCTTCTCCCCATTTAGGAATGCCACTCATTCCTCCTAGGACAGTATTCAAGAATGAGGCGAGTCTTTCTTTCAACATATGTGTTTGACGCAATGTTGGACTTTCCAGTGGCCCAAGTGGGACCGGGAGTGCATGAACGTTGGCATTATCCACTTCTCAGCCATTCTCTCTGTGACCGTAGACACAGGATGAAGGATTGACGACAGTTGGATGCATGGATCTGGACTCTGGTCTTGATGTGCTAGTGTCTAGACACACATCTGGCTCATATATTTCTACAGTATTTCTCTTGGAAATTTATGGTCTGCTCATTGTTTCCATGGCAGTACTCTGTCCATCTGCAGCGCTGTCATGTAGTGGGGGGTGACCCATACTGTCAAAAACATCACATTCCACTACACAGCCATGGGACTTGATAACAGGCAGGGCTGGATGTTACAGGCACAAGGTCTGGGATTCAGTGATGTCTTCCTAGAGAGGATAGTTGAAACGAAGACCCACGTAGCCCATATGCAACATGGAGGTCATCAAACCGGAGAACCTCCTCTGGATGGGGAATAAAGGGATAGTCTAGAAATAACAACAGGGATCTGAACAATATGAAAGAACATGGTCATCTAATAGGGTCAGCCCTCAGTACCAGGAGGAACAGGTTCCAGGGGCTTCCAAGTCCTCAATCAGAGGTGCTTGTGTATTTTGCATAAATGGCACTGCCCTTGCATATGTTGAAATTCTTTATTTCATTCTTGGGTTAGCTATAATGTGAAGATCATGTCTGTGCATTAAATTATACAGATCCAATGCAATGTGCAGTAAATTCAAACTTCCCCTTTTTATTTTTAATTTTTGACTTTTTTTGAGATTTTTTTTGAAATCCTTTTGACTCATTTTGTTTACAGAGGACATGTACCCTCTTCATGTGGCTCTCACTACTATGTTGACATGTCGGGCAGCCAGCTTCACAGGCAGTGCCGTGCTTACCCCAGGCTACGAGATTGTGCCGATAAAGTATATCTTTTATTTTTCTACTTGAACATCATTGTTTCCCAGGGGATGCCTTGCATACTTCTCACTATCTCATAATTTTAATAAAAAGGCTTATTTTACATTCACTTCTTCATTTTCTCTTTGTGTACGTGTGCATCTATACCTGTTGTATGTAGTTTTAAAAACGATAGCCTTTGACAGTGTGGCCTGCACTCTGGCCCCTCTTGGCTTCCATTTTGTTTACCTGCAAAAGATGTGACTGCTGCACTACTAACTCACTCCTGAGACCCTTGTGTCTGAGGACAAAAGACACACAGATATAGGTAATTCCTTATAATATGTCTTCTTGGCACAAATGCTAGGTGCAGATATCTCCTGCCTAGATAAACTTGTCCTTACCAATTTGTTATCTCTGTCTCTCCACCTGCCTTAAGCTTAGTGGCTAATCCCACCTGGCCCCTGCCACACATCCCTGGCTACGCTCCTGTAGCAGAGGCTGCAGGCCTTAGCCACCCCCCACCCCAGGCCTTATATGATTGTTGTGTTTTTCTTCCTCCAAGATATGACAGAAAAACCTCTCTCTCTCCTTTCCTGAATCTCCCTTTCCTCCTGTGACCTGGAAGTCCCAACTATAGCTCCTGCCCAGCAATTGGGCCCCTGGTTTTCTTTACTGACAAATCAAGAACCAATGGGGGAACAAGACCTTAGAATCAGAGCCTCTCCTTAGGCCCAGTGCATGCTGGAGACTGCGTGTGCTAGGAGGGGACATGTAGAGGACAGAGGATAACTTGTATGAGTTGGTTCTCTCCTTTGCCCTGTGAATCCCAATGATCCAGCATGGGTCATAAAACTCAAAGGCAGGTGTCTTTATCTGATGAGCTATGACACTGTCTCCAAGGGAGCTTGTAATAGACTAGATACCCACCTGGCCCCTCAGGGACCTACTCAGGCTTTGTCCAGTTTGGCCCTTGATTTTTATCTTTGTTTGTAGTGAACGTCGGATGTACAATTTTAGCTTCATTCATTCATTCATTTCTAGTCTGGGCCCTATGGGCCTCATATCTAAGAGACGAGTACCCTACCCCCGAGCTACATCCCAATCCAAGTACTTCAATTTTATAACTGAATGTTTCTGCCTTTATTATTATGTGAAAAAGTACTAATTCCTCCCAAGGATTTACTTTTCTGTTACTGTAATTGACAATTAACGATTTAATGTTTTAATGTTTAATGTTTTAATGTTTTAATGACCAAACATTTAAACAAATGTTTCATAATGACCAAGCTTCAGTGAACTCTCTAGACCACTGTTAGCTTTCATTAGCATCCAACTTTTACCCACTTTTCTTTAATGATGGTGGTTCATTTCCTTTACAAGAATGGCGAACAGCTCTCCACAAAGGTTCAGACTCTGCCGTTCCTGTAGGCCTCTGGCTGGGAGCAGAGATCCTGGCTGTAGGAATTGGTGTTTCCAGGTGCTGACTGTTTCTTGTTTGTCCATGGAAGGGTCCTGGCACCTCTTTCAGGTGTTTTAGAATTTGGTGAGATGAAAGCCAAACTTCTCTGTATCCTATGCTGGCACAGCTGAGCTTCCACTGTGCTCAGCTCCTCTGGGGAATGTCCTTCCTGTCCACACTTTCCAGAGGGAGCAGAAGATGCCAATTCGCATACCGTTTACCCCTGGATTGCACATAAAGTGGTAAGAGATTTTCCTTTTACTGGGCGACGAGATGGCAGAGTGGGTTAAATCTGCCCAAGTGTGCATTGTGCTTCCTGCCAAGTGCTTTACACCCACGAGAAAAGTCAGCTTCTTACTTGGACAAGATACAAACATTCTGTTCCTTTATGTTTATCTGGCATTTCCTTAACATGTTTAGAGAAATGAAGATGGCTCAAAGCTTCATTTTCCACATCAAATTGCCCAGGATCCTGGGGTAACAGTTTTGTTGCTCTGACTTTGGCTTCCCTCGAAGTGATACACAAAGCAAGCTTGCTAGAAGAATGAGCTAGCACCAGTTATACTCACAAAGAACCAGCCAGTCTGCCCTTTCTTGGGCCCATAGTACATTCCAGTAGGGACTTCACCATGGGGCAGCAACAAGGGCCTCAGTTTTCACGTAATCACAGATGTGAAAACATGGTGAACTATTCAAGCCACTATTCATGAATAAGCAGTTCATTTGTAGACAGAGAAGATAAAAGAAAGAAAGGAAGGAAGGAAGAAAATAAAGGAAAGAAAAGAAAGGAAAAGAAAAGATAAAAGAAAAGAAAAATAAGAGAGGAAAGGAAACCCACAAATTTGATGGACATGTCAGGACCCTTATCATCCAGGCTTGTGGGGTTCACCTTTCATTGCCTTCCTTTCTTTCCCAACTACATCCAATCTACTTTGCTGCTCCTGTCTCACAGGGGAGTCTGCCATGATGGTTTTCCTTGCTCAACAGTTAACCATGGCGTTGTACCTGTGCCTAAATCCTCACATGTATTTAGCCTCTATACTGATAATTTCTGCTCTGGTATCACAGATTTCACTTTGGTTCTTTTAGATTAATATTCTTTTTATTTCACTTGTGTGAATGTTTGGTCTGAGGGTAAGTTTGTGCACCATGTGAGTGCCTGACACCTGCAGAGGGCAGAAGAAGGTGCTAGGTCCCCTAGAACTGGAGCAACAGATGTTTACGCGCTACCTTGTGAGCGCTGGAAATTGAACTTGGAACTTCTGTGAGGAACATCCCTCTAGTCTCTGCAATTGCTTTACTTTTCACTACTTGTCAAATGTAGAACATATAAATAACTTAGGATTTATAGCGTAGGATAGTTCACAGTTAGTGTAGCCATGGAGACAGATGCATAAACAAGATCCCACCACTTTCACCAGGCAGGGTGTGTTGGAACCCAACCAGGCAGAGATTGGGTTGAGCTGGGCTTCTCTGCAGCTCTCCATGAACACTATCATAACTGTTGTATCTACTCCATGGGTGTCAGCCAAATGGGCCCATCCTGGAGGGTTGAAGGGTCACTTGGAGGGGAAGGCATAGAAAGTCATTCCCAGTTGTGCTTTGGAAGCTGTAGGCTCAGGACGGCCAGTTAATTGCCTTCTTCCCACATTTTATTAAAGTCTTCTAGCACATTGTTCAGCATAGAGGTTGGTGGTGGGTGTGGGCTGCTCCTCTGCTCACAGAGTGTGGGAAGGTCCAGGTGCACCACTTCCTTCTCAGTGACTGACTCACCCTGATTGGACACAATGCCAGCCTCTAAGGATATCCCCAACTTACAAAAGAACAATTAGATGCTGCGTCTCCTAACACTTCTAGAATTTATTTTGCCACTGTGTTATAGTTCCAGGAAACACCTTTGAACTTCCCATGACGTGGTACATTGTGTAAAGAGCTACTGTCCCTGACAGCCTTTGTGAATGAAGAAAACCATTCCTATCAATGCGTAAGCAGTTTCTGGACCAGACAGCCAGGGAATACCCTGCACGCTGGTGGGGCATGAACACCTTTGAACGCTGCACAGAGGTTGGAGGCCAGGTTACTCAAAATAGCAAAGGAAGGAACACCGTGCTGGAAACTGATGTTTCCACCTGAGGCTGCACATGTGTATTGTATGTGACTAAAGGCACGCTCCCCTCAGCTTTCTACTGTAGAGACAATCCCTCAGCCACACCACAGTGGGCATGTTCCGGTTCTTTTCTGTCAGTAACATTTCCAACATCACTCTGAAACGTCTAGGAAATGAAATCAAATACAGCAGCAATAAACAAAAATATAGAATTATGAAAAGAAAGAAAATAGAACCATCGTCATTTGTAGGTGATAGTATAATCATGCTGGAAGACTTGGGGGAAAATCCAGAAGCTACTGTGATTAATCACTGTGTATCATAAAGTGGAGCTAGTTAAGAGTAAATGCACAGACACATATGTTTCCTATGTAGAAGTCCACCATCAGTTCTAAACAGGACAATGAAAAGATTCTTTCCACAATACAGAAAACCATAAAATAGCTAAATGTGCACACATGCATGTGTGCACTAGTATATGTGTGAGTACATAGGTATGTGTGTGCATGTGTGAGTGTGTGTGTATGTATGTGAGTGAGTGTGTGTGTGTGTGAGTATGAATGTGTGTACAAGTGTATGCGTGTGAGTGTGTATAACAGGAAAGAAACCTAAAGGATTTGGAAACCCTCTAAAGCAGCCAGCCTTCCGGGTGAGAGCAGTGTGGGATGCTGTCTCTTGGCAAGGACCTGAGGTTGGCACCAGGCGGCACAGGTGTGTGACTAGGGAATGAGGGTGGCCTTGGGAAGGAATTCCTGGAGCTGCCCTCATCTCAGAGTGTCTTGTGAACAGGATTGAGGAAATTGTTTCTCTCAGTGTGAGAAATCAAACAGTGTGGTTCTCACGGAGCCCTCATGTCTGAGTTCTGTTTAGAGTGCGTCTGTGGTTTGGGTGTGGGATTTGCTGGGGGAACAGGAACGGAGCAGGAAGGACATTTGGGAGGCCAGTGCAGGAGTTGAGGGGTGGACCAGGGTGCTGGCATGCAGGAAGGTTGAACACTTAAAAACAGGGCTGCGATACAATGTACAGGGAAGACAGCTTGTCTCTGTGCTATTAGCCTATTTATTTCAACACTCCACCATATACTGAACACCATATAAAACTCTCAGTGGATAGAAGATTGCAAATTGGAAGGGCTAATCATGAAACTGTCAGAGAAAATGCATCTGAATTAGATTTGTCCCAGAGAAGGGAACTAAGCATTCAGAGATTCCATGTCTTAAAGTGATATTGCCACATAGGTACCTGTAACCCAGGATAGGCTACTTTTCAAGCACGGAGGAAATAAGCCCACAACAGGTGTGTGAAAGTCACAAACTGATAGAGATCACGTGACTTCTGGTCATCCATTTACCTGTTTCATGACAGAATTCCAGGTTCTGGATAAATACAGTCACTTGGGAGCCACCTCTCCAGGTGATTGGGTACTAACAAGTTCAGGGACTCTGCTTTGTTTGGAATGGCAAAACAAATTCATCTTTAACAGCTCTTCTGGTTCCCCTGTCTCTTCATTCTGCTTCTTAGTAGATGCAATGGCGACACACTGACATCCGAGTTGATTCACGGGGAACATTTAAATGTGGAAGCCAGGAGCTAGGGATAATGACACAGAAAGGAAGATGCTGGGGCTCCTGGAGCCTCCATTAATCCATTCAACTTCCTTCTTCTTAAATTCTATTCTAGGTTAATCCATTCATGACTTATTACTGATATTCACAGAAAAGCTTACTGATACAGTGGGTTGGTCTCCTTAAGTATTTCTTAAGGAAAAGAAAGGTAAGGACTTTACCAAAAGTAGTGTAGGGGTTATGGATAGCAAACCCCACAAAGGTGCTTTAATTTTATTGAAAGTATCTCTACGTCTTAAGTACAATGTGAAAAAGACAGCTTAACTGATGAGTTGCGGAGTAGAAAGGCTCTAGGGCTCTGACTAGGAGAGGGCAACTTTGAACAGCAAGCTCTCCTAGAAACTCTTTCCTCTCACATAGCAATTTTACTTCTGTTTTGAACCCTAGCTATTGAGCTGTGAACCCACGGGTATTGTCCAGGGAGTGAGAAGAGTTAGTTTGGTGCGTGGCACCAGCCACTGTTACTTGTTTGACTGCTCTATATAATAACATGCGCCATCATTTCTAATCATACTCTACAAATCTTCAACTATGTCAGGATGCAGGAGGCGTACCCTTTCATTTTTGCAACTTATTTGTAAAAATATGACTAAAAGTTTTTAATTTGACTGCTGTAGTGCTCTGAATTCCCCCTCTCTAGTCACGTCCCACACAGACAGATTGATAGACAGAAAGACAGACAGACAGACAGACACACCCCTTCACTCTCATCTCTTACTTTTCATTGTCCAAAGTACTGATGTTAGGTTACATTTTCTAATTAATTATTTCATTTCTGTCTCCTATTTCCTACATTAAGTAGCCTAATAACAACTTGATCTTTGGTCTTAATCCTCCTTCTGCTGAAAATTCCTTGTTCTCAAAGTTTTCGCTTCTGTTTCTCACACAAATGTCTTCTGAAACCATCACTCATACTTAAGCTGCAAGGGATCCTGCCTGCTGCATGCATGGGATTTTGGACCATTCCAGTTCCTCCCTGGAATGTCCTTCTCTTCCTTGATATTGTTTAGATGAAGTTCTATATGTGTGGAAACAGCTCTGATGCTTCTTGAAGGTAGTATTGGGAGGAGGGCAGCTCTCAGGCTAATGACAAAGAAGTCCCCATGTAACCCCAATATGAATGCCCAGGTAGAAATGTCCATGCCCAGTAGGAGGTAGTTGTGATTCCTGAGTGATGGAAAAATGTAGGGACTAGGTAAAGCTTGGATTGAAAACTGCCTAGTAGGTCAAGACCATGCTAAAGTTAGACACAGAGAACATAGACATAAAGTTAGTTCATTGGCAAAATAAGCAAAGAAACACTATAAGCTCAATAAGCAGACCCTGACACAAGAGGAGGGGCATGAAAAGGAAAGAACCCAGAGAAAAGCTTGTCTAGGAATGAGCCAGAAAGGGACAGAGAGCTAGGAGAGCTGCAAGAGCTGCCACACAGAGGGACAGCAGCCACACATTGAGAGGGAAAAGGATCTGTCAGTCAGAGGCTGAGAAAAGAGACAGCTGCAGGGGGTTGTCAAGATGAGGATTTCAGGAGCCAGTGCAAGGGGCTTAAGTTCCTTAGACCCACAATGCACATGCTACGAGCCCCTGCTGATTGGTCTTAAAAGGCTGAGGCAACTGATAAATCTGTTTTATAAGTGTTGGGGAATTTTTGGCTAATGTCCTGCTATGACATCCATCCGAATCATCACACCAAATTTATGTTGTTATTGAAAGCATCGGATCCTGAAAGTGCAATGCCTAGTGACAGGCTTAAAAATGAAGAGTTGTGTTGTTTTGTAGCTAGGGGGAAGGAAATCACCACGCCCTACTCCTCCCCCTCTCCTTCCCCTTTCCTCCCCCTCCCCTCCTCCTCTCTCCCCCTCCTCCTGCTCCTCCTCCTCTTCCTCTTGCTCCTCCTCTTGCTCCTCCTCTTGCTCCTCCTCCTCCTCCTCCTCCTCCTCCTCCTCCTCCTCCTCCTCCTCCTCCTTCTTTATGGTAAATCACCATAATTAGCCCGATTTGTAGCAAAAAAGGAAAACAATTAAGGTCCCATCTGAAACCCCGAGTCTGGTGTTTGCTATTTGGAGAATCAATTTTATTGTCTGTAAAGTGGGGATAGCACATGCTCTCCTGCCAACTTAATGTGCTTCGCTTGTAGTAAAATGAGCTAATGAGTGCAAGACAGTGCTGCAATCTGGAATGTGTGCTTCCAGGCCGTCTAGCATTCTAGGAAAGTTGGGACATGGGGTAATCACAGTTTCGATGATCTGAATGAAGAAAGATGTTTCTAGAAGTTTGTGTAAGGAGACCTTCCCTCACAGTGCACAGCAGGATTTCATTGCCTTCACTGAGTTTTACTTGCTTCTCCGTACATGGAAGAATGAGTGTACAGGGTACTGACCAATCACAAGACGGCCAAGAAGCCAGGTTAGGGCCAGAGGCTCCTCCATGTTATTGCGCTGGGCCGAGCTGCTTGGTGCCAATTGGTTTGTTTCCAATCAATAAGGCAAAGCTAGAAATAGAAAGTATTTTAAATTTTTTAAGAGTAGCTTGAAATGTTTCTTTATTTATTGTGTTTTCTGTAAATGAGTGATTTGCCTATAATGTATGCATGTGTACATATCTGGAGCCCACAGATCCTTTCAAACTGGACTTATGGATTGTTGGAAGCACCATGTGGTTCCTGGGAACTGCAGCTGGGTCCTCTGCAAAAGCAACAAGTGCTCAAAATTGCTTAACCTTCGTAACCGTTTTAACCATCTCTCCAGCCTCCTGTATCTTGTAATAGGATTGCCCAGATCAAATTGGAAATGAATAAAATAAACCAAAGCTAAAATCCAGAACACCAAAACTAGAATTTTATCAGGATGTTATGGGAAACAGCAAGTCAGGGCAGAAGAACAGTGCATGGTTGCTGTACTGAACCAAGCCTGAAATGAATGCGGAAGGGCAAGGGTCTCCGTGTCTCTTTGATATATCAATCTGGAGGCCTTTGGGTAATAGCCAGAAATGGGAAAGCTGGGTCACCTGATTTAAGTGGTATCTTTGCCAAACCTCCATCCTGATATTCATAAAGGTTGGATTAGTTTATAGTTCTACAAGCAGTGGGTAAGTGTATCTTTTTGTCCACATGGGGTAATTCCTAGAGTTTGCACAGTCATGTGAAGTCATGTGCACGTAGAGCACAGGGAAGTAGAAATAAACTCGTCTAAATGGAGCAGAGAGAAATGATGAGGGGAGAGGAGGAAATGAGAGCAGGTAAGAAAGAGTGGGCATGAGGAGGAAGACAGAAAACCTTGCAAACTAAACTGCTTCAAATATAGACAATGCAATGGCCTCTCCTGTAGTGTGAAGCATTATAAGCCTCATACATGGCCTAAGAAAGGATACACAGTGAAATATTTTCAACAATAAAGCAATAAAAAAATCATGCACAACTTTGATACATTTTAATGTGCATATTCATATACCTGTATTCTTCTAGAATATAGGTGCATTTATGTTTCAGTAAAGGGAAAGAATCATTAGATGAGAAGAAGTCATGATATACTTAATAGGTAAGTCTGCTAGGGGCCATGGAGTGGCTCATGTTACAGAATTTAAGTGACATTTTCTACGTAAATAGTAAGTTATTTCTATAACCTAAATAGTTATATCTTTCATTGGAGGGTTGCCTTGTACTTTCAAATAGCAACAATGCAAATATCTGATAAAATTGAGATGGTTCTGCAATTTAGGAAGTCTTGGCATTATTAGTTCACATATCATCTTGCTAGGTAAAAAACCAGTAAAAATACAACTATTTCTCTGCCCCTCAAATTACCTCTTTTAAATAATGTATTCCTACATGTATAATGGGTTACGGTCATATCCATCCCTCTAAGTTCCTTTACTCACCTCCACTCTACCAACTGTTGGAATATTTAGGGTAGTGAAAGTAAATATTCACCACTGATCTCCCAGCGTGTGAGAATGGTTTGTATGCTCGCTGGCTCAGCCAATTACCTCGATTCGATTCAGTGTCCATGAGATGATTACTCTTGGTTGTCAACTTGACATGCCTGGGAAGATAGAACATGGGTTGAAGAACTGCCTTCATTACATTGCCCTATGGACATGTCTATAAGGTCCTCTGTGGTCTCTGCTTGAGTTCCTGCATCCAGGTTCCAGTTCTGAGCTCTTACTTTGTCCTTCATCTGTGATGGACTTTGGAACCTGTAAGCAAAAGAAACCTGTTCCTCCCCCAAGTTGCCTTTGGTCCTAGTGCTCATCGCAGCACCAGAACACAGAGTAGGATGCGTTACTTCCTGTTTTTAATATCTGAAAGTCATTTTTGAACTACTTTTCTCAGCGAGTCCCAATTAATTTAGAAACTCATTTTTCCCATGTTATAAGTGCAATAAAGAAACATGCTGTTGGGTTATACAGTCAGAGAGCCTACATGTGGATGTGGGAAACAGTTGCCCCATCTAATGTCTCATCTTCTTGAATTGACCTCCTGGCAGAATGGGAGGATTAAATGGTCTCCCTACCCTAGGGTAATGTGGAAAATGGAATGAGAGGAAGAATGTGGGAAAGGGTCTGCTTGTTGATACCCTTCAGCTGAAAGACCATAATTAATTCTTCGAAGAAGAAATCAAGTTTTACAGCATTATACCTGTCCATCTGGGGTCATAGGTCAAGCCAAAGCTTAAAGCTTTTGAAAAGTTCAGTGGAAAGGGAAGGAGGAGGAAGGGGAGAAATAAGATTATCTGATCTCCTTGTAACCTAAAGGATAAGACACAGATGGATAGAAGAGAGCCATGAGTTCAGAAATGAAGGGCTCAAGGAAGCCTGCTCTTTTCAGAGTTGCAAAGGGGAATGGAGGTGAGGGATGATTTTCAAGTGGTGCTGATGGAAGAGCAGAGTGTCTATTTGAGAAAGAAGGAAACCCGAGACATTTTACTCTTTTACAAATGAAGTAATGTAGACTACTCTGCAGAGTCATCTACGGGTTTCTTATAGGCAAGTGTGCACAGTTCCTACGTGACCTAGCATGTTCATGCCTGTCAAAAGGAAAGCTCTTCATGCAGCATTCTACACATAAATGCTTCATAACTCTAATCATAGCTTCCTAAGCAACCCAGTTGTCTTCCAATAACATATTGGATTAACCCATTGTGGCACATTCATACAACACAATGGTTCTCAGCAAGGAAAAGAGGTATGGTGCCATTTACACAGCAACATGAATAATAAACTTTGAATGTGAAGTTAAAGAATCCAGGCTAAGATTATTGTATGAAGGAGCATGAGAGCAAGGATGGCCATGGCAAATTTTGAGGTGATGGGTATCCACCTAGAGTTCTGATGTGGCAGTAACAAAATTGTTGGTATTTGCTGAAACCCATAGAATGTGGGACCATAGAGTACAAACTTTATAGCATCCAAAATGCAATCCTTACTGGATAGAGTAGGAAATAAAGAGTCATATACTCTTGTGCTTCCCCTGTCCTTAGCTATAAAGTCAATTACTAATTGTGTTACTTTGCTTTCTATGGCTGTGACAAAGGCTATGACAAAAAGTGGCTTGAAGATAGAAGCCAGAGCCTTGCCTGTACCTCACCTAGCCCTTCCTCTCTCTTTTGCAACAGTTTGAGTTTTCCTTGATGCATTTGTGCAAATAGGATGATCTAACTGGGGTAGCCAGGATTAAGTGCAGAGCATAAAGCCACAGGATCAGCTTGTGCACACTCTTTACATCAGGACTGTTTTTCAGAAGACAGAGGTCTTCTTTGAGAAGCAATACACACCGAAACTATTCTCCCTTACCTCCTCTGGTGGAAACCAGAAACTGCATATTCTCATGCACAACTCTTTGTTCTGATGAGTGACATTGAACTTCAACTAACTTAACAGGTCAAAGAGCTAGACTTCGTCCAATTTCAATGGTCCCAAATGACTCTAGTCTACACCACCATTCCCACAGAGGATAGATTAGAGTCTCAGGGAGTGACTTCATGGTGCCTGTCCAATCTGATGATACATTGTAAGTGAGGAGTGTGTTTTGGCCAATCTTTTCATTTCCTCAAAGGAAACTACATCAGAGTTTCAAGTCAGACACCCTACGTTGCCTTTGAAAGTGAAGCTTGTGTTTGCTGTGCAGAGAGAGGTGTCTTAGAAGCTTCTATCAGAAGGACTTTTAGAAGCTCCACAACAGATCTGTGTTGAGTCTTCGCAGTAAAGTGGTGCATCTACTTGCTTTGACATCTCTCAATATGTGATACAAACTGGGAGTTTGAGTTATAATTTGAGAATCTTACCTTTAATGCTTAGTTGCAAAACAGCCTTTTCTTAAACACAGCCTCTACATACAAATGTAATAACTAAATACACAATTATGTGATAATAATTACGAATTCACAAAAGAGAACTTATTCTTTCATGTGTTTAGTGATAGTAGGAAAGACAACTGTTCACTTTTACCTTTATTAGCATTAGCTCTTAAGATATAAACACTTTCAAATGGGAGTTTGTTGTAAAATTCGTGGTCTTTCTTATAATTCTTAGTATATGAAATACTTGCATGTGGATCTATTTTCAGACAAAATTCTCTTTGTCTTTGCAAGGACACTTACAAAGCCCTATCTTCGGTAAGAAAAACAAAACAAACAAACCCCCCAACACCTTTACTTTCAGTTCTTTCTGTGCATCTGTGAGTCCCCTGCAGGTTTCAACAAAGCCACAAGTAATAGTAGTGTTGATTGACAAATATCCCATCAGGACTAGCCAAGCTCCCCACCCTGCCAGCCCTGAGTCTGGCTGTGGTGATGAGTTACTCAGAAACACAGCCTGGGCTTTAGCAGTTCTCAGGATTTCCCCCTCGGGAACTTTGAGAGCAGGTGAACTAGTAGGGTGTGACAGTTCTGTCAGCACAGGTGACTCAGCATTAAATCACCTGCCCTGACGTAATCCCCTGACTTCTGAGAGGTCCCTAAATTATTCATGCCTCTAAGCAAGCAATTCCAGGAGACACTCCTGACCTAACATGTCAGCAGGATACATGGCAATCAAGACCCCGCGTACTGTTTGTCGGTTTGTGGGAGTGCTTATAGACTAGGCATAATGTGAAAAAGAGTCTTCTGGACATGGACTTACTTTCTTTCTTTCTTTCTTTCTTTCTTTCTTTCTTTCTTTCTTTCTTTCTTTCTTGCTTTCTTGCTTTCTTGCTTTCTTGCTTTCTTGCTTTCTTGCTTTCTTGCTTTCTTGCTTTCTTGCTTTCTTGCTTTCCTTGCTTTCTTGCTTTCTTGCTTTCTTTCTTTCTAAACATTATTCTTTGGAGAATCATTTAGAGAAGAAAAATCTCTAGTCAATTATCATGCATATCAAACACTAAATTAGTATTCCCCAATGGAATAGGCACAAAAGGGTCAGATAATGAATCACGCATAGAGAACAGAAGTAAGGTCAGGTTCAGTGGTTGAATAAGAATGTTCACCGTAGGCTCCTCTGCTGCTGTCTGAACACTTTGGCCCTCTTGAGGAGGTTAGGAGATGCATGCAGCCTTCCAGAAGAAAGGATATAACTCAGGGTAGGCTTTGAGAGTTTAATGACTCTGCCCTACTTCTAGTTTCCCTCTCTTTTTCCTCTCTCCTCCTATCCCCCTGTTTCATGCCTGTGGCTTAAGATGTGAGCCCTCAAATGTCTGCTTCAGTCACTAAGGTTGGTCCTCGTTACTCTGCTTGAGTTCCATTATCATGGTGTTCTAGAACTCTAAATTCTCTCTTTCTCAAGTTGCCCTGGATCATGGTGTTTTATTAAAGTATAAGGAAAGGGACTAATGCATCATGGATGTTTAAAAATGGAGCTAGAACTGTATTTGATTAGTAGACAAGGGGAGTTAAGGAGGTTACTGGAATCGGTAGAGTATCAACATAGTAAACATTCTGAGAGACTTCTGGAGGTTCAGGTCACAATGACGATCTGGAATGGGCCTCTTAGTGGAAGACTCAGGAAGTCTTTTATAACTCTTCCCATATCTTTTGATTATCACTCATCCCTGGAGTTTGCTTCCTAATGACTTAAACTGCAGCCAATTAAACTGCATGGCAAAGCCATAGCACGCACATGATGGCTCTGTCTTGCTCAAGACTCTCTTTGGTCTTCTCAGTTGGTAATTTGATGAAGCAATGCTGTCCTAGAGGAGTCTAGATCCCACAGCATAGTGAAGGGCCTTCGGAAATGAATCTTAGAACAAGTATGGTACCTGGGCAGCAGACCTTCCTTTGCAAAGCCCTTTCCTATCACCAGCTCTGCTAGTGTTGAGTAGGTTTGAGTAGATGTGGAGTAGGTGTTGAGTAGGTAGCTTACCGGTAGTCCATGGGGGCTGTGGACTGAGCCTATGCCAGGACATGAGCATCTTCACAGAGGGAAGGGTTTCTGGTATTAAAAAGAGAAAAATAGATCGAGATGAATTCACCATATACAGAGGACTTGGTTAAATTGTACCTGGACTCTTAAGGCTCCACCATCTTCAGATAATACAACTGTGCTGTTGTATCTGATTTGTGCATGGATATGCTATTAGCAATATAACAGATACAAAAAAGTGGTGGGGCTAAATGGATTAGACAGATTAATGTGTAATAATGTTTTTACATGTGTGAGGGACAAGGGAGCTTAGAGTATTCATAGGCAATGAAATAAAACCCCAGGCTGTTTTATTTTTTTACTGTTGTGTTTTAATTGGATAATCATATTTACATATTTATAACACTTATAATATAATATTGCAATGTATGCATACAATGTGGGATGTTTGAGTCAAGATGATTAACAGGTTAGTTTCCTTGCTTTGGTACTAAATTCTGAGCAGAAAAGTATAAGAGTTTTTAACTCAGTACTAAGTTTAGAAATATTATTTAGCAAACATGCTCTGCGTGCCAAACTGTGTCTCCAAAATGCTTACTGCATCCTTGCAGAAATGTTGAGACCTTCCCTAGAGGATTAGCGCTTCCAGATGCACTGAGTTGTGTCTGATGTCATTTAGGAAGTGAACAGGAGGTGTAAACTGTACCAAGGTCTGTGCACTGGGGTGAGCAGGATGCAAATGAATGTGTAGAGTGGATACAATGCTGGTCTGTCAAGAGTGAAGCGTCCATCTTGACTCCATTCTCTCATGTAGAGATGACCCAAGCTGGTATCATTTGAACCTTGAACGTATTTGTCTTCGAGGATAAATAGGGCAGATATTAAGTGCCAACCTTCCTTTGTGTAATACACAATAATAGAATGTTCCACGCTGGGTATCTGTGATGGTAGCTTGTGTAGCTGTCAGAGATGACAGACCCATGAATCTTTCCTTCAGAAATGACTCTTACAACTATTTTATTTCTCCTTCTAAGTGACTTTCAAGCATCCTTTCTAATTCTTTCCTTCTTGTTTATCTTCTTTGGGTCTGTGGAGTGTGGCATGGATATCCTGTATTTTATGGCCAATATCTGCTTTTAAGTGAGTACATACCATGTACATCCTTTTGGAACTGGGTAACCTCACTCAGGGTTATATTCTCAAGCTCCGTTCATTTGCCTGCAAAATTCATGGTGTCTTGGTTTTTCATAGCTGAATAATATTCAGTTGTATAGATGTATCACATTTTCTTTATCCATTTTTCAGTAGACGGGCATTTAGGTTGTTTCCAGCTTCTGGTTATTATCAGTAAAGCTACTATGAGCATAGTTGAACAGGTGTCTTTGTGGGATGGTAGAGTATTTTTCGAGTCTAGGCCCAGGTATATTTTTTGAGTATAGCTGTGTCTTGGACTATGCCAGTTTTCTGAGAAGATTCCAAACTGATTTCCAAAATGGTTGTACATGCTTGCACTCTCTCCTGCAACGGAGGAGTGTTCCTCTTGCTCCACATCCCTACCAGCACGTGCTATTTCTTGAGTATTCGATCTTAGCCATTCTGATGGGTGTGAAATGGAAACTCTTGTTTTGATTTGCATTCCCTAGATGACTAAGGACTTTGAAGATTTCTTTAAGTTCTTCTTGGTTATTCGAGATTCCTCTGTTGAAAATTCTGTTTAGTTCTGTGATTGGGTTACTTATTTGTATCTAACTTCTTTTGTTCTTTATAAATTTTGGATATTAAGCCTCTGTCAAGTGTAGGGTTGGTGAAGATCCTTTTCCAATCTGTAGGCTGCCATTTTGTCCTATGGACAGTGTTCTTTGCCTTATAAAAGCTTTGCAGTTCCATGAGGTCCCATTTGTCATTGTTTGTCTTAGAGCTTGAGCCATACATGTACCAGACAGTAAAAGTGAAAAGCTATGACAGAGTTAGAACAAAAAAAAATCGTTAGTTATTTATCCTTTTTTTTTGTCTGTTATCTACAGCAACCTTCATGGACAGATGTACAGGGATCAGTGAGTATGAAGCACATCTCTAACATCTATGAAAACTCATGAAAATATTAGCAAGACTAAAGCATGTGGAGGACATGAGCTGGAAGAGAAACAATGCTAAGGAATTATTTAAATATTTGCTAAAGCATCATCTAGAATGGATCACACACACACACACACACACACACACACAGACACACACACTTGCTTAGATTTGCTTAGATTTGCTTTTATTTTTATTTGTGGGTACCTGTATGGCTATATGCAATATATGTGTGTGAGGGTCCTCAGAGACCAGAAGAAAGTGGTAGATCACGTGAAACTGGAGTTTCAGGCAGCTGTGAGCCAGTGGATATGGCTGTTGGGAACTAAACTCTGCTTCTCTGGAAGAGTAGAGAAAGCTTTCCAGTCCCTACTCCATAATAGTTTTAAGTGTGTTAAAGGAGAAGGAGCCCAGGAGCAGACAAGCATAGGGATGTCATGGTAAAAATAGAGGCAGAAGTAGAGAGAGAGGGTTAAGTAAATGGATCTGTCTGAGGATGTATATGTAAAGATAGTTCATAGGAGAGTACATATAGCCCTCTATTTCTCTGTGGAACAGGAGTGTGGACTTAATGTCAGCCAAAGACTGACAGTTATGGTACCTACGTTATGAAATTCTTCAGGTACCATGGTGAACCCAAACCCAATGGGAGCATCCACACTGCAGCTCCAGCATCTATGTCTCAGAGAATATTTAGGAAGAAGAAACAGAAAGGTTTTAAGAGCCAGAATACTAGGAAGTCTGATGTGAAGCAGTTTCCTGTAGAAATGACTTGATAAACAAGATCAGAACACTGGGAATTTCAGAAGACATGCTAATGCAGAGGAGAAAAATCTCTCACGGGGCACAACACCTAGACAACTGTATGCGACTAATGACTGCAGAGATAATAATTCTATTTCAATTAAAGGTGTATTACGAAAGCAAACTATAATAAACACCATCTTTCCCTGTGACTACTTACAATAGAAAACACTGCAAACATGTTGCACTGTGGGGCTGAGCTCGGCTGCATCCTATCTTTCTAGAAGAAGCCACTGCCCTGAACTGATGAGTGTACTTTCTACACAAGATCTGACAGGGTCTGAAGATGGTGCTCACAAGTGGATGGAGTCTAGCACTAGTGCAGGAAACCTGCAACGTGCAGTGTAGCCTTGACCAGCAGCAAAGTCTGGAGACAGATGCAGTCACAAAGGGCACATGCACTTGTAAACACGAGGAATATTCTTGTGTGCTTTGGTATTTGTTCAATAATGTGACCTACATATGCTTTCATAAGTTTTGTTTCTGAAGTTGTTATATCCAGTATCTTCTTTAGTGCTATTGGATGGATTATTTTTCTAACTCGACCAAAGTTTTCTCATGCTTTTCATTCCTTTCCATTATCAATCTATGGATTTGGGGGGCACTCATTTTCCTGCTTATAATGTTCCTAGAAGGATAACATGCCCAAGTGCTGATGTGTACTTGAGACACTGGATTGGGATAGTGTTTCCATGTGTCAGTATGCAAAATTTCAGGGTTGTATGAAAGGCCTATTTTCTTATTTAATGAACTTTACTTCAGTTTCCAGAACATCAGAATGAGCTTAGTATTTCCTTTCTCCATATTGGAGCCTTTCTTTTGCAGAAGCTCCTACCTGTTTGGTTTATGCGTTCTGAAGTAGTGTCAAATGACACCAGAATTCCAACTTGGGAATTATTACCATGATTAATCCTGTGAGTGAAGTAGACTGTATGGTTTTCCTCTTTCTGGGTGGATGGAAGGCTGCCCTTGGGAGCTCCGCTCTCATCTTTGGTGGATGAAGACCGTGATGCCTACTGTAGCTCTCCTGGGTGTCCCACGAAAATTTACCTGTGGCATTGTTTGTCCTCTGACATAGGAAGCATCACATGCTAACATCTTATGACCCACAATGGCAATTTATGCTGCTTTCTGTCGTTGCTAGAAAAAGGGCACCATTTTAGCACTAAGTGCAAGAGTCAAGCATATTTCCAGCGTAACTTTTAGCGTAGTGAATCATAGAAAGAGACTCTGGAATCAGCCTTACATTCCTGGGAAGAACTCAACTTGCATTTTATCTTTTAAATATACTTTTGGCTGAGGTTTCTACAATTCTATTAGGGTATTTATCCTCATTCCTGTAAATCATTTTGATCTACAACTTGTCTTTTCACATACCTAAATTTGGAGCTTGTGTTATGGTTGCTTCAGTTTAAAAATTATTCAAATTTCTTGCTTTTCACTCTCTTGGAAAGGCTCAAAAGATGACATGTCTATGTTCCCCGACTATTCACAGATTACTTAATAAATGCAAGTCTCATTGACTTTTGTAGTTATCTCAAGAGTTATTTCACGTAACCACATAGTGGCCAAGCATTGTGGAGGTTTACTGTGTCTTCTGATGGGTTTTGGAAAGTGGTGCTTTTCAGAGAAATTGTCTGATCTATTTATTTAAAATCCATTAGTGGCTGCAACTGGTTAAAAGAAGAAGGCAGAGACATTTTCCTCTATTCTCATACCTGATAAAAGCAATGGGGTTATACAGTGCGCAGACACATCGAAACCACACTATTTTCAACTCTTCTGCCAATTAAAAACACAATAAACTAAATATATTCATTTGTGCAATCCCACTCCCTGGCTAGAGAGCTTGTCATGTTCTGGGTCCAAGCATAGAGAGCCAGGCAGCAGGAGCCAATCAGTTCTCACCGGGAACTCACAGCCCTTCCCAGCCTGTGCTTCCTGACCCCAGCTCTGCACAGAAGACAACTCGGATCTCTCAGCCCTTCCGGTAAACTGAGGTTGTTGCAATTTCTGCTGTGGAGAATTGTAAGGACCCTACTCACAGCAACAGCCTGGGACTCTGGCTCTGTTACTGACGATCGTCATCAAGGAACTCCAAGGCAACTAGAGACAGTCATGAGGAATCCCAACAGGAGGACATAGCCTAGGAAGTTTTTTGTCTATTCCTGAAGATTTCCCTCATAGGTCCAGAGATGAGGGACGTTTTGAGAAGCAGAAGTATAGGGATCCACTGCGAATCTTTCTAAATACAGAGATCCTGGGTATTGGGAACATAGCCCAAATTGATTCCATTTCAAACTGGCAATAGCTTTTATGACCTTCAACACCTAAGTGAATGACTAAGCAAGTTGGTGGATTTAGAGACAACACAGTGTTCCCAGTCACGTTCACTTCAGGGCTACCTCACAGTGCAGACTAGTGAAGGAGTGGGGTGCGGTTCTTCTCAGCTTTCCTTCTTGCCTCTTTCTTTTTTCTCCATCTTTATTAACTTGGGTATTTCTTATTTACATTTCGATTGTTATTCCCTTTCCTGGTTTCCAGGCCAACATGCCCCTAACCCCTTCCCCTTCTCCTTCTCTATCGGTGTTCCCCTCCCCATCCTCCCCCCCATTACTGCCCTCCCCCCAACAATCATGTTCACTGGGGGTTCAGTCTTAGCAGGACCAAGGGCTTCCCCTTCCACTGGTGCCCTTACTAGGCTATTCATTGCTACCTATGAGGTTGGAGCCCAGGGTCAGTCCATGTATAGTCTTTGGGTAGTGGCTTAGTCCCTGGAAACTCTGGTTAAGGTTGGCATTGTTGTTTATATGGGGTCTCAAGCCCCATCCTTCTTGCCTCTTACATGCCCTTTTGGCTCAACTTTTTTCTCTTCTTCCCTTTCCCTCTTCCTTCTTTCCACCATCCTCCTCTTCCTTCTCCCTTCTCCTTCTCCTCTCTTTTCTTGTCCTCCAAGCACTTGAGGGTCTCATGTATGTTAAGCAAATGCCCCAGCACTGAGCTACAGCCCAAGCTCTCTGCTTTCTTACTTTGCTCTCTACAAACTTAGTCATCGCCATCATTGGTTATTTTATTTATAGGGAAAACCTGAATAAAGTTATGACATAGTTATAAAGTTTTTGGTTTTGCAGCTACCTAGTACTTTGCTTCTTGTGAAGAGATGACACTCACTAGCTCTACCGTAGGCTGCGTTGACCAAGGAGTTTGAACCCTTTCCTTACTATTCATTGTTACTGCTCTTCGGGACAAGAAATGATCTCACTGAGCATTCCAAGCTGCATACCTAAATGTTGCCAGGAGAACAAAGTCTTCTTCAAATGCTGATTTAGCATCCTGAGGGGTGGTGATGTCTTCCTGTCACATAGCATTCACTGGCACTTTACTCTCTGAAGAACCCAGGCCCTTCTGCCTTTCTACTTTTCTAAAAGAGCTGCATTTGTGTGTTGGAGTATCCTCTGAGGTAAACTGCCACCATCTTCATGAGTTCAGCTATGCCTGCTTGAAGCCCGGCTTCCCAGTTGGGCTTGTTGACTTTTACTACTACCTCATCAAAGGAGGAATGGAGCAGGGGTCATGGGACCCACACCTGTGTATACAGGCACTCTCCCAGTCAGTTCATACACAGGTATAGCCACTTTGCAGAGAAGCTAGAGGTGAAGAAAAGCCAGGGAACAGGTATCTATTCAGCCATCGACAAGCCATCTTCCACACTGAGTGCAGACCTTCTGGTGTGGTTGCTTTAGAGCCACCCAAGACTGTTTGTAACCACTCACCCATGCTCTCTAAGTAACCTTAATAACATTATTAGTTCCCCAGGGGGAAATTCAATAGAATTCAGCTTTCGAGAGCCTTATGAGGAAGGGGACAGATGTAGTGTCACCTCCTTACTAAGGGGAAATACCCAGAACATGTTTCTCAGATATACACTCTCATACATAAGCAGAATAATTTTGGTATGCATTGTCTGGTCTTGTTTTTTTTTTTTTGCTGTGGGTAAAATCTCCCTTCTTCACATCTTCTGAAAGGCATCATTGCATTGATCAAGAGCTTTAAACCACCTGTGATCAGTAACATTATTGATTGTTCAGAGGCTGTTCGGTACACACCACAACACAAGGACAACACACAGACCAAGCATTTATTAGAAACACCGGTAAGTTTGGTATAAACTTGCCTCTAATTGATTATAATTGGACCATACATTTTAGTGTACTTATTCAGGTACAGGATCTGTTGAAACAAGCACACATGCACTCTAAGTTACTGTACGTGGAAATTTTTACTGGAAAGCTCAAAGTGGAATAGAAACAAGAGTGGGAAGTAGAAGGAGGGAGAGAGAGAGGGAGAAAGAGGATTAAGGAGGTAGAAATGTAGGAGGGGGGAGGGAGAAGGGATGTTAGAGGAGTAAAAGAAGGGAAGGAGAGAAGGAAGAAATGTTGCTTATATCGTAAGTTTACGGGATGTTAACATTCAAGCTCGTTTGCCATTTTCTCAATGAACAACTGATGATACCTAGTCTGTAACAGAGTGTCTCCTTCCTTCTTGTCTCTGAATTGATTTAATCCGGCTTCATAAGGACTATTCTTCCCCTCCTTGATTTTTGCAAACATTTGATATGATGATGTCAAATCTATACACAAGGAAGGTACAGTGATCCCCTCCACCATAGGACCAGGTATTCTAATAAGCTTTCTAAATCCAGAACTTTGAGGAAGACTAGATTATCTAATACAAGTGAGGACCACCTGTAGCTTTGGAGGGTCATTTTGGTAGAACAACACTGGCACCTAGTGGCACGTGCTATGGAAGGAAATGCCTCTGAATGCAGACACATGCAAGAGTCCAAGACTCAAAAAACACCTCTTCCAGACCTCAGGCCCTGGGTGGGTAGTCTTGATAGGATGGCTTTCAATGGGACAAGTTCTCACAATGATGGCAGTGCAGCAAGTATGCTGTACTACCTCACAAGCACACAAGTAACAGTTTATAAATATTAGCTTTTGCAGAGTGATTGGTCATAGAAAAACTTTTTCTTTATTCCATCAATGGTCAAAATCATCATGTCTAATATGGTAAAAAAAATATGAGAAGGAAAACTCAAAATCAAATAGGCAACATCCACTCACTGTCTTAGAGAAACCTAAAACCTAGTGGGTCAGGGAGGACATTCATTTTTGCATCCATACCTTATAAGTGTAAAACATGCTCAGTACAGTAGCATGGGAGGTTGACACACTTCTCTTACAAGACTGATGACCTAGGTTTCATTCCCAGGGCCCACATAAAGATGACTAGGAAAAATCAACTCCACTAAGTTGTTTTCTGATCTCTCTCTCTCTCTCTCTCTCTCTCTCTCTCTCTCTCTCTCTCTCTCTCCACACACACACACACACACACACACACACACACACACACACACACACACATACATGTAAACTAAAACATGGAAGTCTGAATGACAGCTTGGTTCCCATGTGAGGTACCTTGGGTGGAAAAGAAGCAGACAGATTGGGAGTATGCAGTGCCCTAGCAGAAGTGAGTCAAAGTGGGAGTGAGTAGACTGGAGAAGGCCCTAGGGTTTGTGGGGAAAAGGTGTGGCAGCCAGCTGGAGTACTGTTACCAAGATAGTCATAAATTCTTTAACCTCTCTATGACCTGCTACAGGTTTCCAGGACCCCCCTGCTTCCATGATGACTTCTTTTGTAAGGGAAGGACAACCCCATTGGGCACTTCCAGTTCTGCAAACAGCAGTTTCCAACATCTCTCATTATCAGGTCATGTGAATGAAAGTCTGGTGAAATGAAAAACATGACAAATGGGGAAAGAGTGCTATCTCTTGGTGAGGGACCATGTGTTGCGATAATGGTGTTTCCTAAAAAGATTAATCTAGTTTCTTGAACTACAATTTTGTAGTCTGGAATTACAATAGACTGTGGGTGAAAGAGGCCAAGCCCTGCATTGCTCATGTGTGTGGAAGGCAGTAAAGACTGTAAGCTTTGAAGGCTAGGCAGAGGCAGTTCCAGGGATGCTGCTCAAGGATGTCTTTGGTGTTGTGGGTTAGAGGTTACAGGTCTGAGGGTATGCTGTGAACAGAAGAATAGCCTCTTATGAAATAATAGAAATGCAGAAGATAAGGAAACCTTTATAGAGGGCAACCAAGCTAGGAAGGTGAGGTCTGCTAGATGGCCATGGTGGTGCAGTGATAGTGGGGACAAAGCTGTCCCGAGGAGACAGGGAGAAGGCACATCCACTTTTAAGATTGAGGCTCCCATGTCTCTTTGTAAGAGAGTTCTAGGACTGGGAGAGGTGTGGCCAGCCTTTTCCTGGAGCAATGATGGCATCCTTAAGAGAATGACAGGCTCTTCATTATGTCTTTGAAACTACCTGTGGGGAGCAGATTCACAAAGATTTGGGTGGGTTGGGTGGATGGGTTGATGGGAGATCAATGGGAAGCTCTGTTGTGTTTTCTTATTGCAAGTATACAGCTCCTGCTGTCCTTAGGTATTGACCTAATACATAGGAACGTAAGAGGAAGTACCCTCCCCGCTCTTCCCTCCAGCCCAGTGGTATATGGTGTATGCTGCTGTGGAGATTCTAGACAACTCAAGGTAGAAGAGAGCTGGGTGGTTTCCAAGTGGGCTCTAGGACTGACTGCATTGCTATTTTTAGGGGTGTGTCAATACATGTGTGAGGGTGCAACTGTAAGGTATCCCAAGTGGTCCATGTGAGCACCTAGGTAAGGAAGAGGTGGGTGTCTGGTGCTACTTTCCATTCTGTGGCTGATCTTACCTCTAGAATGCTATTCCATGCACTCGCTTCTCCCAGTTCCCTTCCCCTTTTGTGAGACTCCTCCTCTGTGACTAGCTGTTACACTACCCTCCAATAGCTTTTCTGATTCCCTTGACCCTTTGTAATTCCCTTTCCACAGATCTTTCAGAAGTTTTGAAAATGTAAACCATACTTTAAGACCTATACCAGCCTCTTAAAAGTACATCCCCAAACCTTGCCATGGCATAGGTCCCATACTTTTCATGTCTCCTGACCCTACCCCTTCCACCATTGCTTATTCAGACTCCCCTGCACTTAGTTTTATGATACTTTCTTCTCTCCTCTTCCACAGCTACTTATTGTTCCTGCTCCGTAGATGAATTGCCCCCTTTGTATCCCTTAACAAAGCCTGCCTGGAATATTTCTTGTGAAGCACTTAACAAAGCTCTACCATATCACAGCCCTAGCTCAATATTATGTCCAGAACAATGTAATATACTTTATGCTTTGCAGGTGACTCCACATGATCAGAACTCAGTGCATGGGGTGGTAAAGCCCCATAAGAAATTGGAGAGGGGTTGGGGATTTAGCTCAGTGGTAGAGCGCTTGCCCAGGAAGCGCAAGGCCCTGGGTTCGGTCCCCAGCTCCGAAAAAAAAAAAAGAACCAAAAAAAAAAAAAAAGAAAGAAAGAAATTGGAGATAGCTGACTGAAGGAATATGTGACAACTCTACTCATTTTTGAAGGCCGAGTCCTCTAGAATGGCTTACACACACCCCATCTGGCTCTCCCGTACAGAATGCAGACGTCTCACTTGAAGAGTGACAATTACATTCTATGAGTGCAGAGACAAGGGATAGGGTGAACACAAGCAGCTCTGATTTAGTTGAGGGAAGCATTTCAGAAGTGATGGGTGAAAAATGCACCATGGAAGGCAAAAGGTGCTTGTGAGTGGAGCTTACAGCCCCTGAGAAGGGAGATAGAGTCGATCATGGAGGAAGTGCAAGAGGGGGAACCAGAAGGTGGCACTTGAGAGGAAGCATTGGCAGCCTATTCCAGTCGGCATGAAGCTTCTCCAGCTAGGAAGAGGAGACTCTTCCATTATAGCCTGCTCAGGTCCTCACGAGAAGCTACTTTTTGGCACTTACAAACCAGGAGCGAGAATTTTGCTTTATTGCCCAAACCAAGATAGGGTGAAGAGATCAAAGAGGGGTTCATCTTCCATGGCTGAGTTGAGATGTCAAGCCCAGGTTTGACCCATGGAAATCTCCAAAGTGTGTTCAGAATATCTGCTCACACAGCACAGTGGCAGCTTGCTGTGTTCTCATTGGGGTGGGAGCCCCTGGATTCCAGGCTGCTCTCACCCTCTCCCATTCTTCTCAGAGTGAGGGGAACCCTGAAGGTGTCCATGCAGGCAGTGTGGTCCATGAAGGATTGAGAATGAAAACCGAGTTCAGATCAACTTTGTCAACCTAGGTCAGACTTTGGGGAGTTGAATGCCAAGTGGTCCATTGTCAATGTATTTAAATCACAGTACAATTTGAGAAAAGGTTTCCAAGCAAAAACCATTCCAACCCACTGTGCAATAAGTGACCATTAGAGCTTCTATAGTTAAAAGTCCTAGAATCTAGTGTGGCCTCTGACCAACAGCCCAGAAGTCAGCAGGCTGGAAAGTACATGTGGTATCTCCCAGTGACGATGGTTTTAACTGGAAGCTAAAGATAATGGTTTATGGAGGGAGAGTCTGGCATAAGCATTCTGGGGAATATGAGTAAGATCTGTCTCTGTAGCAAATGGTGGGGCTGCCTTCATAGAGAGAAAAAATGTCACCAGGTCATTAACAATGTCTGCTCTTAGTGGAAAAATTGGTATTTTTATTACCTTCATTGTGAAAGTGACCGTATGTGCTTAACATTCCTGGACTTCCCGGTGATCTGTGCAAGGACATCTGTGGACTCAACATCAGAGGATTTTGCTTATTTAGAAGCTATTCATGAATGAAGCACTTCAGTATGTTCTCTGTAACTTCTTTCCCCCAGTATTATGGCGTTGAGGTACATTGGAGCTGTGAAAGCTATCTCTATCTTCTTAATGGTATTCTAGTATGTATTCAAAATCCCATATTCACTTGTTTATTCTGCCATCCATGAACATGTGGGTTGTTTATTTAACTTTGTTCTTGAGAATTCATGGATTGCATCTTTTGATTCATAGAAAATTGCATTTTCATTGGATATATAACTAAAGGCAGAGGCTTGATCACAGACTTCCTATATCCTCAAGTCAAACAGCTTGTAGCAATACACATGCCTGTTCTTAGTGCTTCACCAATTCTTGTGTTTTGCCTTTTTCATGATGGATCTTTAGATATTTGTGATTCTGTGTAGGTTTTGTTTTAGATTTCTGGCTGGGTAAAAGAAGTTGTATTTAGTTAATACATTTATGTGTCCATTGGGCACCCTCCTTTGAAGCGCCTAAGTTCAGTTACATATCTGAACCTTAAAATAGCCAAGTTTCAAGAGTTTTCCCAAACAATACTCCAAGACACTTCCAAATCCTTCTTTAGAACCTGACTTCAGTAGCCTTGGACTGAACTTGCAGTAGACATGGGGAAATGGCCAGACATCTATTTTACAACCAGAAAAAAAGATAACCTTTATGTTTCTTGTGGAAACAGTCACCCATGTCCCTTAAATAATAGATTTTACACTTCCCTATAAGGGAAACCACACTGAACCAAACCAAATTGAGTAATTCCAAAATAGAAAATTAGACAGCATTCCCAAGTACACATGGAGTCCTCGGGTAAATCATCCCCTTATAGAGCTCTCCCAAACTTGCCTCTATTCTACTTTTCCCCAGTCTTCATACAACAATTTATCCACAGTAAATTTATCCAATTACATAGCAATTGAAGAGGAGTAAAGATGAACAGGCAAGAACAGAAACAAACAAACAAACAAAAAACAGAAGACAATTATATTGTTCTCTAAATGGCCTTCTCTCCTTTCTACTTTGATCCTGGCTACTAGGCTACTAGGCTAGTCTGTGATGCCACCATCTTATCTCATCACTCACCACTACTCCACTAAATCTTCATTTGACACAATGAAATGTCTCAATAATTGTCTACATCTCTGTGTATTATGATAGTTCCTAAACTTCAAGTGTAATTTGATTGTTAACAGGGATGAGGCAAGGCTAAGTGAAGGCAAAATAGTTCTAACAGTGTCATCTAGTCATGTGGAAGCAAAGGCAGAATTAAAAAGAAAACACAGGCTGGTTTCTTATCTATCCTTGATACTCTACCACCCTGACTAATCTCCATCTGGTCAACCATTCAATTTTTGTCACTCTCTCTGAGTTAATGTGTCTGTGTTTAGTACAAACTTCAATCTCTCAAAGGTAGGTAGGTACTCAAGTGAAAATTAGATTCCCTGTCTTTGATTTCAACTTTCCCTTCACTTATATTTTATTTAAGAAATGCTTGTTCTTCAGAAGACTTTAAAGACTGGGAGACTACCTGTTTGTATATAGTCAGTCTTGAGTTAATAATTGGCCACACTTATAATCCCAGCCGGTGCAGGAAGAACTCTGAATTCAAGGCTAGCCTTGGATGGCTTAAGAAAGAGAGAGGTGGAGAGGAAGAGAAGAGAGAGAAGGAAAATAACCATCATTTCCCACCAACTGTTCTACCAGAATTAAATGAGGAATGACACATTGTGTTTGGTTGAGTATGTTCTGATTAGGTGTTCTGCAGAATGTCTTAATGTCTGGATGTATTCATTCTCCCAAGTACATCAATACAAGATCACAGTTAACATCTTTTAAACAAATGCTACCTAGTGCTGCCCCTCTCTGCATCCTCCTATCATGAGGCACAGTTCTGCACTCAGCGGATGGTTAGTGATGTTTAGGCTGTCATGTGATCGCAGCCTAGGAGCAATACTTTAAGAGAATGAAGATTACTCTTCCCCCAAATTCCTATGATGGTTTGCAACTTAAACTTAAGACTTTTGCTCCAACCAATGATTCCACTCATGGCCCAAAGTTCTGATCTTCAAGTTGTACATTTCTGTTACGTTTATCACCTGACATTCATGTATTAGATAGGGTCTTCTCATCTGTTAATTATCACTATGGGTTCAACTATTTTTTTAAACTCTGAGTTCCCTTCCCTTCTTAAAGTCATTATTTCCCCTGAAGTTATAATTTTCTCATGGTGAGTAGAGGAGCCCACTTCAAGGGCCCCCATCTCTATGGGCACTTCTTGTCCTTTTGTACAGGATGCTTTCATCTTGACTTGAACTTTCATTTCCCCAAACACAGGATCAGTCATTTTTTCAATCTAGACATTAGCTGTACTCCCTAACCAGGCTTCTATTACTTGTAGACTTGATTCAGAAGATGAACCAGAGAAACTGCATGCATTCATGCAGTCAATAACATTCCCAAATAGATATCACTCCCCTAAGTAAGCACCTTGAGTCTTGTTTGTCCATTACTCCATTAATATTATCCTCAATGACACAGTTCTGGAGGGAATCTTAATATTTCCCTATGTCTAGGTCCATTTGCTTGTTGAGCTCATTTCTGGAACTTCCATTTTCTGTCTGAAGCAGGATTCCAGATCTCTCACCAGAATGACAGTGGGGTTCAGATGGGCAGTTGCTGCCATATGGAAATGCTTATAGTAAAATGAAGTGGAATAATGCTCATAGGGGCCAGGGTTTAGTCGACTGTGGAAAGCATTATTTTTGCACAACATCTGCAGGTCTACTGCTCAGGTTTTTAACTTGCTGAAACAAAGGTCATTTGCATATATTTTTCAAACAAAGGACCTTCGCATGCATTTCTCCTGCAGACTTCTGATGGAATATTGTCATATGGAAAGCACATGGGGGGGTTGCCATCCCCCACAAAGATAGAAATCAAATGCTAGAGTACATTTCAGTGTTAGTAAAGACATGGCGCTGGATGGAGGATGTAGAACACTGCTCTAATCTACTCAGGGATGGGTGCTTGAAGGCATAAGTGAATGCATGATGAAAATATCCATAAAGAATTGATGAATACTATCTTTCCTTAGGCTAGTCAGGAGCTGGTAAAAATTGCCTCCTCTACAAAAAAAAAAAATCACAAGTTGCCTCCCTTAAAGTTCATGCTTGAGTTTAATGTTATGGGAAAAGGCAACACAGTGAAACATAACTAACTTATTCCCAGGGTCCCTGCTGGGTGAACAAACATTATTCTGCTTCAATGGGAAGTTTGTACTGAAATCATGGGCATAAGGTACTTAGCCTCCTTTCTGTGTCCTGTGAAATTACCCTAGGCTTAACAGGACATTTGCAATGAATGGGGTTTTATTTCTTTCCTTCCTCTGTTGCAGATGTTCACAATGGGATTAAAACTATGTGTAATTGTGTGATTAAAATGCAGACCATTTTCAGGGTTAGAGGGAGAGCTATCTATGCAGAACCCTCGGGAATCATGAGAATTCATGGCCTGCCTAGCTCCCACATGGATCAGAATCTCAAGGTCCCATTTGAATGAGCCCTGCATTCTTCCCTGGTTTATGGACTAGTTGCTTTATGCATCTGTAAATTTTATTTTATTCATAAAGACTTATTTTATCCAATAGTAAAATACATGGTGCATTCCTATAGTTCACCCAGGCTTTCATCAGCATCCACAAGTCTTTAGTTCAACAATGCCCTCTCAAGCGAACTTACCAGCTCGGCACGGACCATAACATTCCCAAGACACTGGTGTACTTAGCAAGACCTTACTTCGAACTCAGTGCTACACCATCACACTTTCATGCTGATTTAGCCTCTTGAACCCCATTGAGTAGCCTCTTTTGTCAGGCAATCTCTAGAGTAGGAAAGAAAGTCAACAGCACCAAATAAACAAATCAAAACCAGTTCCTCTGTGAAAATGTACACTGGCTTTCCTCTTCAGAGTGAAAATATTTATCAGTTCTCCTAGGAGATTTCCAAAGAGCAGAGTCACTCATGGCAAAGAATAAATGCTCAAATGGTCACAGGCGGAACTCAGGTGTGAGCAGGGTGGGGATGTGGGAGAGAGGGAGGTGAGCGTGAAGGTGAGCGTGAAGGTGAGCTTACAGGGCAAATAGGGAGTGAGAAGGCCAGTTGTTTTCCACTTTCCTGTGATTGTGTGTTTACAGCCATCTGGAGGAAGAGTGAATGCTTAAGTCAAACCCAAGGGAGCTGACAGTAAACTGAGGGTGATCAGGTTCGTTTAGTGCCCTGGCCATGCAGTAGCTTGGGCTCAGACTCGTTTCTCATAACATCTGGCTGTCCCATGGTTAAAGGCCTCTAAGAGCCATGCCTGTCCCTAGTACACTTTCCTAGTGATCACGAAGTTGGCTATAACACAGAGAAAAAAGTCCTCCTGAGCTTTCCCAAATGATTGTGGTGGTGGTGGTGGTGGTGGTGGTGGTGGTGGTGGTGGTGGTGGTGGTGGTGGTGGTTGTTTTGTGGTTTGTAAAACCAAATGAAGCCATGTTTCTGGACCTTAACTTCATTATCTAAAATGTTCTTAATGGTTAAAAACAAGGAAATAAGCCAGGCAGTGGTGGTGAATGCATTTAATCCCAGCACTCAGGAGGCAGAGGCGGGCAAATCTCTGGGAGTTTGAGGCCAGCCTGGTCTACAGAGTGAGTTCCAAACAGCCAAGACTACACAGTGAAACCCTGTCACAAACCACAAACAAAACAAAACACACAGTAAACACACACACATATATATTAATACAGCAATGAATAAATAAATAAATAAATAAATAAATAAATAGTTTAGTTGTCCTAGTTTTCTGCAGCTATCTGAATGTGTTTGAACTTTATACAGTCACCTCAGTATCAAGTCTGCCAGTCTGATGTTACCACTTTCCTTTTATTCTATTCTGGCTTGAGCAATTCAGTGGTGTTTCCCTGGTTCCTGCACATTGTGAGTGGCATCCTAAGAGAGGCAGCAACTAGACACTACAAACCCCACATTCTCTGAAAGGACTAGATGTATGTTTGTCAAAGGAATAGAGGCCATAATCAGAGAAGCCAGACAATGAAGGTCTGTTTGGAACAATTGGAAGAAATATCTCACAGAACGAACATAATCACAATATCTGAAAACAAATTATCTGAATTTTCCAAGCCAGATCAGAAGGCAACTTGTCAGAGACCCCTTCTACTCCTATACATCTTGCTAAGTGAGTTGAGTTGCCCTGGCTTTTCTGTTTTTTGAACCTTCTTCACAGGCTTGTTTCTGAAGCTGGTCACTTTGAAGGTGAGACAAGCAGGAGGGTATTCCTTGCCTCAATGCTTCACTTGATGCACATTCTCACTTTCAGAGCAGGGGCTTCTAGAGATGCAGTATCTTGGGAGCAGCAATGAAGAGAGGTGATGTATCAGGAGCAGTCATGGAGAAAGGTCATGTATCATGGGCAGTGATGAAGAGAGGCAGTGTATCAGGAGCAGTGATGGAGAGAGGCAGTGTATCAGGGGCAGTGATGGAGAGAGGCAGTGTATCAGGAGCAGAGATGGAGAGAGGCAGTGTATCGGGGCAGTGATGGAGAGAGGCAGTGTATCGGGGCAGTGATGGAGAAAGGCAGTGTATCAGGAGCAGTGATGGAGAGAGGCAGTGTATCAGGAGCAGTGATGGAGAGAGGCAGTGTATCAGGAGCAGTGATGGAGAGAGGCTGTGTATGAGGGGCAGTGATGGAGAGAGGCAGTGTATCAGGAGCAGTGATGGAGAGAGGCTGTGTGTCAGGGGCAGTGACGGAGAGAGGCAGTGTATCAGGGGCAGTGATGGAGAGAGGCAGTGTATCAGGAGCAGTGATGGAGAGAGGCAGTGTATCGGGGGCAGTGAAGGAGAGAGGCTGTGTATGAGGGGCAGTGATGGAGAGAGGCTGTGTATGAGGGGCAGTGATGGAGAGAGGCAGTGTATCGGGGGCAGTGATGGAGAGAGGCAGTGTATCGGGGGCAGTGAAGGAGAGAGGATGTGTATGAGGGGCAGTGATGGAGAGAGGGTGTGAATCAGGAGCAGTCATGGAGAGAGGCAGTGTATCAGGGGCAGTGATGGAGAGAGGCTGTGTGTCAGGGGCAGTGATGGAGAGAGGGTGTGAATCAGGAGCAGTCATGGAGAGAGGCAGTGTATCGGGGCAGTGATGGAGAGAGGGTGTGAATCAGGAGCAGTCATGGAGAGAGGCAGTATCGTGCCCTAAGATGAAGGGTCTATAACTGAGTCCAAGCATGGCAACCCTTACACTTTCTGCTCTGCTCTGATAATGAACCCCAGTATCTGGCCTGGGAGAGACTTGTTATGTGCCATTTTCATCTGGAGGACTCTGGTGCTCCATCTAATGAGCTACATGCCCTAGGGAAAGTCCTGCTGATATAACTCCACACCACATGCTCTAAAAGGGTAAAGATTCTGCAATTTTGGCAGTGAGAGTAAGGGGATGAAAGAGACACAAACTTGGAAGATGAATAGTGTCAGGAGGATAGTGGATCAGGTTAAAGAAGTCATAGACACCTTCCCTAAATAATATATAATTGGGCATTAAAGGGTACAGCTATCCTCTGGACCATTGAGCAAGGTAAATCTAGTACCTAACCATTTTCCTCTCATCTGTCATCATGGTCTACTGGCTGTTTCCATTTTAGTGTGGGCTGTTTTCATCAACATTTCTGCTTCCACCTGAAATTTACTATATTCATAAATTGAAACATTTAAAAATAGTCATCGTATTGAATAATGGCAAAATGCAGCACTTCTTAAACTATTGCAAAATAGTACTGACAACAGTACTGGGGAAAAGAAACTTAAACATATTTAAAAGGCAACAATTAGATGAAAAGCTACTAAGAACTGTGGACATTGTGGGAAATTGTACAGAGCCTATCACTAACTTTGAAGGTAACAGAGAACAAAAGATATTTCTGCTTCCAAGCCAGAAGTAAAATGGAAGGGGAAAAGGGAGATGGGAAGGGAGACAGAGGGGACGGAGAGATAGGAGAGAGACTGAGAGGGAAGGGGGGAAGGGAAGAAGAAAACTGGGAGGGGGAGGAGAGGGAGAAGGAGAGCCAGAGCCAGAGCCAGAGCCAGAACAAGAGCCAGAGCCAGAGCCAGAGCCAGAGCCAGAGCCAGAACAAGAGCCAGAGCCAGAGCCAGAGCCAGAGCCAGAGCCAGAGCCAGAGCCAGAGCCAGAGCCAGAGCCAGAACAAGAGCAAGAGCCAGAGCCAGAGCCAGAACAAGAGCAAGAGCAAGAGCAAAGATAGAAAGAAATTAGTGTTGTATGTATCAAACCATTAAAAGATCTCTCTGGAATGTAGACAACGTGAAGAAGCTTTAAAAAGTTACTTTGAATACTTTTACAGACCAGTTGGACTTGATGGGATTTTACTGTGTTTCCTTTGCTTTCCTCCATGTCTTAAAATGCATGCAGCATGATGTAGTACAGCCTTAATAACTAAAACATCGAACCATTGTTTCAGCAGGTGTGTCTGTATGTCTACGGTATGCTGACTTACAGCCCTTTGGCTATAAATGGCTAAGGAATAGAATATGGTACTTCTTCTATGTTAGTGTTTTTGAGGAACCCTCATATTGTGACTGAAGAAATCTACATTCTTACTTCCCTCTCTCTTAAATTCTGGTTAGCGTTTGTTGTTTGTTTTCTTAATGTCAGTCATTCTCAGTGAATTGAGATGGACTTTGAATGAAGTGGATTTTTTGTTTGTTTGCGTCTTATGTACTGATTATTTTATCCTGCTACTTTTCTGAAAGTGAAAGTAGTTGTTAGTTCCATGGGTTCTTTGGTGGAGTCTTCAGGATCCCATATATAAGAACAAATTTCTGCAATAGGATCATTGTATTGATCCTGATTGATGTCTGAGTTAGTCAGAGAGATGGACCTACAATGTTCCTTGTTGCTGTTATGTCCCTACCAAGCTTTTTCATCTGACTTCACAGAATTACCATGATAGAGTTATTTCCCTTTATGTCTTATGGGATAGTCTGAGGAGCATTGACATTAATTCTTCTTTAATGGTCTTGTAGAATTCCATAGTCTGTCTAACTGTGCCTGGTATCTTCCACCTTAAGAGCTTTTATTACCTCTTAAGTATGTTACTTTCACTGTAAGTTACTTATGTCCTATTGAATTAATTTTGGTGTGTGTGTGTGTGTGTGTGTGTGTGTGTGTGTGTGTGTGCGCGTGTGTGTGCGCGCGCGCTCTTCTGAAAGACTATTTCCCACACTATCAACATTACTTTATTGCTTGATACCTTAATGGTAACCAACAGATCACTAATTGGACATAAGACCCACCCAACAAGAGCTACTGGAAACTTAGCCAACTACCCGGGACTAGGGAAGTCATGGAATTTAGAGAAGAAACCGCAATTGACGCTTTCTTTAACCTGCATCACTATGTTCTCAGTATTTTTTCCTTAGACCGGCAGATAGGTATATGTCTCACCAATCTTCGAATAAGCTACATTTTTCAAGCAGACTGAGACTATTACAGAAAACCACAACTGATGCAAACACAGAAAAGTAACAACTGTGTAGTGCTCGGCTACAACTAATGCATCGACAATCTAATCTCTGCACCTAATGCTCAGAGATTGTCACAGAAGGCTAAGAAAGATTCCAGGAGCCAGAAGAACAGACAGTTTGCTGGGAGATTTTTGTCTCCTCAAAATGTCAAAGAAACTGTCGTTGTGAAATCTCATCATCATAGCTGCATAAAAAATATGTGAATAAGGACAACACCAACAGACATGTTAATGGAAGGGGGAAATCTCACGGGGCTCAATCCTAGACAAAGATATATAGGATGTTGGTTTTTCAAAGTGTAGCTTAATTAGCCTCCAAATTTCACTGGTATCTCTGTTTCCATTTTCATTTCTAAATTTTAATTGGGAGTTTCATTCTCTTCCTTTGGTTAGTTTGGTGAATGGTTTGTCAATCTTCTATTTCCAGAGAAACCAACACTTTGCTTCATTCACTCACACCGTTCTTTACTATTTGTTCTCCATTGGCTTCTATTTCTTTGCTTCTGCTGATTTTCAGTGACACAAACAGCATCATTAAATTATTTATTGAAGGTCTTTCTGATCTTTAAACTTGGCTTTTATAACTATGAATTTCCCTTTTAAGAATTTCTATAATTGTACCCCACATTCTGGTATCTGTTTTCAGTTAAATTAGTGTTCAGGAATTTTTACATTTCTCACCTGACTTCTGTGACCATTATTCAATAGCGTGCTAATTATATCCATGAGTTTGTATGTATTCTGAAATTTCTCTTACTCTTGATTTCGATGTTTTACATTTTAAAAAAATTCTGATCTCAATTATAAAACATAAGACATGATTTCAATTTTTTCATACTTGTTAAAATGTACTTTCTGTTCTAAAATGAGATGTATAGTAGAGAAAGTTCTATGGGCCATTGAGAAGAATACATACAGTTGAGGTGTCCATGTAGAATATTCTGAAACTACCTTTTAAGTCCATTTGATTGGTAATATCATTTAACTCTGATATTTCTTTGTTTTTTTCATGGTGGCCTCTATGTTGTTGAGAATGGGATATTGAAGTCACCCATTACTACTGTCTTGGAGGTCAGTATGGTTCCCCCCCCCATCTTTTTTAAATTGGGTATTACTTATTTACATTTCAAATGTTATTCCCTTTCCCCATTTCCAAGCCAACAACCCCCTAATCATTCCCCCTCCCCTTCTATGTGGGTGTTCCCCTCCCCATCCTCCCCCCAACAATCCCTTTCACAGGGGTCCAGCCTTGGCAGGGCCAAGGGCTTCCCCTTCCACTGGTGCCCCTACAAGTCTATTCATTGCTACCTATGAATTGGGAGCCCAGTGTCAGTCATGTATAGTCTGTGGGTAGTGGCTTAGTCCCTGGAAGTTCTGGTTGGTTGACATTGTTGTTCATATGGGGTCTCAAGTCCCTTCAGCTCTTTCAGTCCTTTCTCTGATTCCTTCAACAGGGGTCCCATTCTCAGCTCAGTGGTTTGCTGCTGGCATTTGCCTATGTGTTTGCCATATTCTGGCTGTGTCTCTTAGGAGAGATATACATATGGTTCCTGTCAGCCTGCACCTCTTTGCTTCATCCATTTTATCTAGTTTGGTGGCTGTATATGTATGGGCCACATGGGGGGCAGGCTCTGAATGGGTGTTCCTTCAGTCTCTGTTCTTAACTTTGCCTCCCTTCCCCCTCCTAAGTGTATTCTTGTTCCCCTTTAAAGAAGGAGTGAAGCATCCACATTTTTGTCATCCTTCTTGAGTTTCATGTGTTCTGTGCATCTTGGGTAATTTGAACATTTCGGTTAATATCCACTTATCAATGAGTGCATACCATGTGTGTTTTTCTGTGGTTGGGTTACCTTACTCAGCATGATATTTTCCAGTTCCATCCATTTGCCTATGAATTTCATAAAGTAATTGTTTTTCATAGCTCAGTAGTATTCCATTGTGTAGATGTACCACATTTTCTGTATCCATTCCTCTGTTGAAGGGCATTTGGGTACTTTCCAGCTTCTGGCTATTATAAATAAGGCTGCTATGAACATAGTGGAGCATGTGTCTTTGTTATATGTTGGAGCATCTTTTGGGTATATGCCCAAGAGAGGTATAGTTGGGTCCTCAGGTAGTAAAATGTCCAATTTTCTGAGGAACCTCCAGACTGATTTCCAGAATGGTTTTACCAGTCTGCAATCCCACCAACAATGGAGGAGTGTTCCTCTTTCTCCACATCCTCGCCAGCATCTGCTGTCACCGGAGTTTATGATCTTAGCCATTCTGACTGGTATGAGGTGGAATCTCAGGGTTGTTTTGATTTGCATTTCCCTTATGACCAAAGATGTTGAACATTTCTTTAGGTGCTTCTCAGCCATTCAATATTCCTCAGCTGTGAATTCTTTGTTTAGCTCTGAACCCCATTTTTAGTAGGGTTATTTGTTTTCCTGCATCTAACTTCATGAGTCCTTTGTATATTTTGGATATAAGGCCTCTATCAATTGTAGGATTGGTAAAAATCTTTTCCCAGTCTGTTGGTTGCCATTTTGTCCTAATGACAGTGTCCTTTGCCTTACAGAAGCTTTGTAGCTTCATGAGATTCCATTTGTTGATTCTTAATCTTAGAGCATAAGCCATTGGTGTTTTGTTCAGGAAATTTTCTCCAGTGCCCATGTGTTTGAAATTCTTCCCCACTTTTTCTTCTATTAGTTTGAGTGCATCTGGTTGGATGTGGAGGTCCTTGATCCACTTGGACTTAAGCTTTGTACAGGGTGATAAGAATGGATTGATCTGCAATCTTCTACATGCTGACCTCCAGTTGAACCATCATCATTTGCTGAAAATGCTCTTCTTTCCATGTGAAGGTTCTGGCTTCTTTGTCAAAAGTCAAGTGACCATAGGTTTGTGGGTTCATTTCTGGGTCTTCAATTCTATTCCACTGGTCTATCTGCCTGTCTCTGTACCAATACCATGCAGTTTTTATCACTCATACTCTGTAATACTGTTTGAGCTCAGGGATAGTGATTCCCCTGGAAGTCCTTTTATTGTTGAGGATAGTTTTAGCTATCCTGGGTTTTTTGTTATTCCAGATGAATTTGCAAATTGTTCTGTCTAACTCTAGGAAGAATTGGATTAGAATTTTGATGGGGATTGCATTGAATCTGTAGATCACTTTTGGTAAAATGGCCATTTTTACTATATTAATCCTGCCAATCCATGAGCACAGGAGATCTTTCCATCTTCCGAGATCTTCTTCAGTTTCTTTCTTCAGAGGTTTGCAGTTCTTATCATACAGATCTTTCACTTGCTTGGTTAAAGTCACACCGAGTTATTTTATATTATTTGGGACTATTATGAAGGGTGTCGTTTCCCTAATTTCTTTCTCAGCTTGTTTCTCTTTTGTGTAGAGGAAGGCTACTGATTTATTTGAGTTCATTTTATACCCAGCCACTTTGCTGAAGTTGTTCATCAGGTTTAGTAGTTCTCTGGTGGAACTTTTGGGATCACATATATATATTATCATGTCATCTGCAAATAGTGATATTTTGACTTCTTTCTTTCCAATCTCTATCCCTTTGATCTCCTTTTTTATTGTCTGATTGCTCTGGCTAGGACTTGTAGAACTATATTGAATAAGTAGGGATAGAATGGGCAGCCTTGTCTAGTCCCTGATTTTAGTGGGATTGCTTCAAGTTTCTCTCCATTTAGTTTAATGTTAGCTACTGGTTTGCTGTATACGGCTTTTACTATGTTTATATATGGATCTTGAACTCATGTTCTTTCCAGTACTTTTATCATGAAGAGGTGTTGAATTTTGTCAGCATCTAATGAAATGATCATGTGATTTTTATCTTTCAGTTTGTTTACATAGTGGGTTTTTTTGATAGTTTTCTGTATATTAAGCCATCCGTGCATACCTGGGATGAAGCCTACTTGATCATGATGGATGATTGTTTTGATGTGTTCTTAGATTCAGTTTGCAAGAATTTTATTGAGTATTTTTATGTTGATATTCATAAGGGAAATTGGTCTGAAGTTCTCTTTCTTTGTTGGGTCTTTGTGTGGTTTAAGTATAAGAATAATTGTGGCTTTGTAGAAGGAATTAGGTAGTGCTCTATCTGTTTCAATTTTTGGAATAGTTTGGATCCTATTGGTATAAGGTCTTCTATGAAAGTCTGATAGAATTCTGCACTGAACCCATCTGGACCTGGGCTCTGTTTGGTTGGCAGACTTTTAATGACTGCTTCTATTTCTTTAGGAGTTATGGGGTTGTTTAACTGGTTTATCTGTTCCTGATTTAACTGCGGTACCAGGTATCTGTCTAGGAAGTTGTCCATTTCCTCTAGATTTTCAAGTTTTGTTGAATATAGGCTTTTGTAGTAGGATCTGATGATTTTTTGAATTTCCTCTGATTCTGTTGTTATGTCTACCTTTTCATTTCTGATTTTGTTAATTTGGACACACTCTCTGTGTCCTCTCCTTAGTCTGGTTAAGGGTTTATGTATCTTGTTGATTTTCTCAAAGAAGCAGTTTTTGGTTCTGTTGATTCTTTGTATAGTCCTTTTTGTTTCTACTTGGTTGATTTCAGCTCTGAGTTTGATTAATTCCTGCCTTCTACTCCTCCTGGGTGTATTTGCTTCTTTTTGTTCTAGAGCTTTTAGGTGTGCTGCCAAGCTCCTGTTTCTTTCTGCAGGCACTCAGAACTATGAGTTTTCCTCTTACCACAGCTTTCATTGTGTCCCATAAGTTTGGGTATGTCGTACCTTCATTTTCATTAAATTATAAGAAGTCTTTAATTTCTTTATTTCTTCCTTGACCAGGTTATCGTTGAGTAGAGCATTGTTCAACTTCCATGTATATGTGGGCCTTCTTCCCTTATTGTTATTGAAGCCAGCTTTAGCCTGTGGTGGTCTGATAGGACACATGGGATTATTTCTATCTTTCTGTATCTGTTGAGGCCTGTTTTGTGACCAATTGTATGGTCAGTTTTGGGGAAGCACCATGAGGTGGTGAGAAAAAGGTATATCCTTTTGTTTTAGGATAGAATGTTCTATAAATATCTGTTAAGTCCATTTGGTTCATAACTTCTGTTAGTCTGTCTATGTCTCTGTTTAATTTCTGTTTCCATGATCTGTCCATTGATGAGAGTGGGGTGTTGAAATCTCCTACTCTTATTGTGTGAGGTACATGTGTGCTTTGAGCTTTAGTAAGGTTTCTTTTATGTATGTAGGTGCCATTGTATTTGGAGCATAGGTATTTAAGATTAAGAGTTTATCTTGGGGGATTTTTCCTTTGATGAATATGATGTGTCCCTCCTTATCTTTTTTGATGACTTTTGGTTGAAAATCGATTTTATTTGATATTAGAATGGCTACTCCAGCTTGCTTCTTCTGACCATTTGCTTGGAAAGTTGTTTTCCAGCCTTTCACTCTGAGGTAGTGTCTGTCTTTGTCTCTGAGGTGTGTTTCTTGTAGGCAGCAAAATGCTGGGTCCTCATTACATATCCAGTTTGTTAATCTGTGTCTTTTTATTGGGGAATTGAATCCATTGATGTTGAGAGATATTAAGGAATAGTGATTGTTGCTTCCTGTTATCTTCATATTTGGAGGTGAGATTATGTTTGTGTGCTTGTCTTCTCTTTGTTTTTGTTGTAAAGCGATTAGTTTCTTGCTTTTTCTAGGGTGTAGCTTGCCTCCTTGTGTTGGGCTTTACCATTTATTATTCTTAGTAGGGCTGGATTTGTAGAAAATATTCTGTAAATTTGGTTTTGTCATGGAATATCTTGGTTTCTCCATCTATATTAATTGAGAGTTTTGCTGGATACGGTAACCTGGGCTTGCATTTGTGTTCTCTTAGGGGCTGCATGACATCTGTCCAGGATCTTCTGGCTTTCATAGTGTCTGGTGAGAAGTCTGCCTGATAGGTCTGCCTTTATATATTACTTGACCTTTCTCCCTTACTGCTTTTAATATTCTTTCTTTGTTTTGTGCATTTGGTATTTTGACTATTATGTGACAGGAGGAGTTTATTTTCTGGTTCAATCTATTTGGAGTTCTGTGGGCTTCTTGTATGTTTATGGGCATCTCTTTCTTTAGGTTAGGGAAGTTTTCGTCTATGATTTTGTTGAAGATATTTACTGGTCCTTTGAGTTGGGATTCTTCACTCTCTTCTATACCTATTATCCTTAGGTTTGATCTTCTCATTGTGTCCTGGATTTCCTGTATGTTTTGGGCCAGTAGCTTTTTCCATTTCACATTATCTCTGACAGTTGCGTTGATGATTTCTATGGAATCATCTGCTCCTGAGGTTCTCTCTTCTATCTCATGTATTCTTTTGGTGATGCTCGTATCTATGACTCCTTGTCTCTTCCTTTGGTTTTTTATATCCAGGGTTGTCTCCCTTTGTTCTCTTTTTATTGTTTCGATTTCCATTTTCAATTCCTTTACCTGTTTACTTGTGTTTTCCTGCATTTCTCTAAGGGAGTTCTTTATGTCTTTCTTAAAGTTCTCCATCATCATGATCAAATGTGATTTTAAATCTAGATTTTGTTTTTCTGGTGTGTTTGGATATTCAGTGTTTGCTTTGGTGGGAGAATTGGGCTGATGATGCCATGTAGTCTTGGATTTTGTTGCTTGGGTTCCTCTGCTTGCCTCTTGCCATCAGGTTGTCTCTGGTGTTACTTGTTTTGCTATTTATGACAGTGGTTCCTATAGGCCTGTTTGTCAGCAGTGCTGTAGACCTGTTTTCCTGTTTTCTTTCAGCCAGTTATGGGAACAGAGTGTTCTGCTCTCAGATGTGTAGTCATTCCTGTCCACTGGCTTTCAGCTGTCCCTGTGGGCAGGAACCAGAAGGGCCTGCCCCTACTTCTCCTAGGTCCTTGTGTGCTGGCGGTCCAAATGGTGCTAGGTGTTTTCCTCTAGAGTCAGAAATGTGGGCAGAGAGTAGTCTCCTCTGGTTTTCCAGGCATGTCTGCCCCTCTGAAGGTCTAGCTCTCCCTCCCATGGGATTTGGGTGCAGGCAGCTCTTTGACCGGGTCTTTTCAGATCCGAGCACAGTCTGGACTGTAGGGCTCCTGCAGCTTGACTGCTACAATCTTCCTGTGCCCAGAGGCACTATACAGTTTCCTCTTGTGCCAAGGATGTGGGCAAGGGTTGGCAGAAGTGGCGGTGTCTCCTGCCCTGCAGTCTCAGAATTGCCCACACTTCTGGGCAATCTGCTCTCTCTCCCATGGGGTTTGGGAGTAAGGAGCTGAGGGCCAGGATCAGTGAGGTCTGGGTGCCAGCTAGAAACCCAGTATGTTAGTTTACATTCTTGTTTGCCTTAAGAAATTGTGTGTATTGATGTTCATATGCTTGTTATATCTTTATCTTAATTAATATGGAGTGAACACCTTTCTGTTTTCTGACTAATTTGGGTTTGAAGACAATTATTTCTTGGTATCAGGATGGCTACACTTGCTTGATTTCTTGTTCTATTTGCTTGGAATATATGTCTCCATCCATTTTTCCCAAAGTTGTGCTTGCCTTCTTCAGCAAGCTGTGTTTCTTGTTGGCAATAGGTATATGAATTCTGTGTTTTTAATCCAATCCACTCATCTATGTCATTTGATGGGAGAATTCTTGTCTCTTAACATTCAAAGTTAGGGTAAGGCATGCACTCACTTCTGCCGATTTGTTATTTTGTTCTATTGTATACTTCCCTCCTTCTATTTGCTTACCTACTACTTAAAAGGTATGAATGGTAAAATAAAATGCAGCCTTCTTCCAGGTGCAATTCAATCTTTCCTATGACCTCATGTATGTATCTCCTCTCTTATCTTTTCTGTAACCTTACATGTACATTTCCTCTCTTTGGCGTGTAAGATTTCCTCATTTACACTGTATATTCATGAGCATGCCTCCTCTGGCTATGCATCATGGAAACTTGCTTTTTTTTTCTCTCACTTATATGAAGGCTGGCACTGCTGAATATCATAATATTGTTTGGCAGTTGTTTATTAGAATTCGAAATGTATTATTCTCTGCCTCCTAGATTTTAGAGTTTTTGTTTTAAAATCTGCTGTAATTCTGATGGGTTTGCCTTTATATGTAACTTAGTACTTCTCTCTTGTAGCTTTCAATGTGGTTTTATTATGCTTGTTCCATGCTTTACATAGAGTGACATAGAATCTTCTTTTCTAGTCTTGTCTTGCCATCTGAATGTCCCTTATCTGAATGAGCATCATTTTTTTGTGTGACAGATTCAGCAAATTTCTATTATTTTAATATGTTTTATATGACTTCAAACTTTTTTCTTTCCCTTCTTCTATGCCCATGACTTGTAAATCTGTTCTTTTCCTGATTCCACATTCTATTCTCATTTTAATATTTTGTAAGTTGGTGTTTGAATATTGAAAGTCATTTACCTTGTCTTCTACCTCTGACAGTTCATCTTTACTTGCTCTATTCTATTAGTAAGTCATTGAATTGAGCTTAGTATTTCATTTCTTGAGATTTTCATTTCCAAATTTTAAATCTGATTTAAAATTTTCCCTCTTCAGTGAATTTCTCTTTTATATCCTGCATTGTTTCATCCAGCTTTGACTTTTTGTTCTCTTTGAGTTCATTCAGGGGATTCTTTCTGCCCCTTTTGATCATGCTGAATATTTTATAGTCATTCTTTTGACTTTTTTATCTAGGATTTAATCTAATTCATGCTCATTGGAATCCATTTTGGTGAAACTATTAATTTCTGGAGCAATTAAATCCCGTTTCTACAATCTCTTGCTTTTCCTTCTTTGATCTGGTGTCTTCCAATGAAAACAGAACCTGTTCAATATGACCTTTGATATGTATTTATTAATTAATTTATTTACTTATTTATTTATTTAGTCCTATGAACAGTAACTGCTTTGTGGTCAAGGCAGTGGGTAATATAACTAGAAATGTCTTCAAGCTTCTGGGTACTGAACAGGACTGTGGGCATGCCCTCTTCCAATATGACTGGTAACTTGAAGGTCTTGCCACTGCTCCTTCCTCATATAATAGGTCAGTTAGTCTCAGTGATGTCCGTGGCTCAGGCAGATTCCCAATGGGTTTAATTCTGTACAGTTATAGCTCAGTTATAGTTTAAGCTAGACATTTTCTTTATGCCAGGACTCAGAGAACAGTCCAGGGATGCTTGCTCTGGGTTTGTACCATGAGCTGTACTAAGATTTAATTTGCCACCCATACAGCAGGGTGCTTTCTAAAATAATCCCTTGCCATTGTTCTAGTCCAATCCAAGAGAAGAGGATTGTGTGGCAAGTGGATGCCAGGATTCCTGTTTGCTTACACTATAAGGCTACTCAGTGATATGTCTGAAGTCATTTATACTTTTATTCTTTCTTTGTTTCTTATTTTCACCCTTCCATTCCTCTCCCACAGAAAACCCTTACTCCAACATCTGTAATTTAGCTCTTACCCTGAAAACTGGGGTATGAAGTTTCTTAGGTCCTCTCTGGTGTCTCCTGCTCTGTAATTGCAACCTACACTGGGAACAGAGAATGCCCTAAGTAGAGCTCAGTCCTCCAGAATTGACTCTGTAGCTCCCCTCTTCTGTTCCATTTTCTAAGCCCCTCCCTTTTCTTTCTTTCCTTCTTTCTTTCTTTCTTTCTTTCTTTCTTTCTTCCTTCCTTCCTTCCTTCCTTCCTTCCTTCCTTCATTCCTTCATTCCTTCCTCCTGTCTTTCTTTCTTTCTTTCTTTCCTCCTTCCTTCCTTCCTTCCTCCTGTCTTTCTTTCTTTCTTTCTTTCTTTCTTTCTTTCTTTCTTTCTTTCCAGTTCTTTATTTTAAAAATAATTAAATTAGTTTTCATGTTGAATGTTTCAGTTTTTCACTTGATCTTTAGAATTAAGATTCTAATTTAATTTAAAATGAATGCTTTGGGCATCTTGAATGAACTAAATATAGCATAGGAAGCATACCAACTCTTTTATCTTTATGAGGGTTTTGTATGCACTCAGATTTGCCACTTTTTAGCAATATGTATGTATGTATGTATGTATGCATGTATGTATATGTGGTTTTATGTTAATAGATGCATCCAAGAAGCAACTCTAAGCTGAGGACCTTTGGGCACTCCCCACTTCCTTTTGTCATTTCTGTAGGAACACAGAGGCATTGTAGGTAGATAGGAGTCTGACAGACAAAAGCTCCATGTTAAAAAGGAATGGCCCGGACTTCATGGAATTTTCACGGCGAAGAGCTAGGCTGCAGATTTCTATCAGTCCTACCTGATACCTTATCAGGGCTGTAGACCAATGCACTCTGGATTCAAAGCAGATTGAGACAGATTATCACAACCTCACTATGGCACACAAGGTCAGGATTATTACCAAAAAGAAGATCGAGCCCAATGATTCTGGGTTCAGAATAGATCTTCTAGTTCAAGGCAAAGATGTACATTTACAGATGGGCAGTCTTCAGGATGGAAGTGGCAGATACAATCTTAGGATGGGGACCATACAGGGGAAATAAAAGCACAATGAACCACGGGTGGCACACAAATAGAGAAGAGAAGGCAGAAAGGGGAGTGAGAGTCTGTGGCTGACCTCATTATAGAATGAGGTCATGATCAAGCTTGTATTTATCTGATTGACAGGTGTGGCTGGAGGAAGACGGGGGTTGCCCTATAAAAGTGATTGCAAGCAATTGGTAGAGCTTTAAAGGTGATATAGTTCATGCTCTGCTGAGAGGGATTATCATCTGAAACATTGGAAGAATTTGGTAGCCACTCAAGGACTAAGAAGGATGTTACAGTGGGCCAGATCTGAGGAAAACTGGAGCTTGCAAAGGGTAGCTGAGCCCTGCAAAAATATGGGTGAGAAGGGAGGCTTGAACAAAGCAAAGTGTGCCCCAGAATAACCAGGACAAAGTAAACGCCCCTACTTGTCCAAATTAGATGGACTTAGGTTTCATCATCATCATCTGAAAAGTGACAGTCACTTCATTGTGTAGTTTTCTTTTAGCCATTTGAGTCCGAGTATAAGAATTGAAATAAAATTTCAGAGAACACGAATTAATTATTGCTGGAAGCAGCAAGTGACTTGTTTGTCCACATCCTGATTCTGTGCAAAACACTGATCAGAAGCATGTTGGAATAAAGACTCTTAGAAGAGAAAGTGCACAGCACAGAAGTCTTTCCTGCCTGCTTCAGAAAAATTCCAGTGTTTGTCCAGGAGAGGTTACACAGGAAAGAGAGCATATCAGATCTTTTAGAGAAACATCAGCTGGGATAAGAAACATTTCATTTTTTTTAAATTCAAGCACACCTGTAGAAATTGATGCAGAGGTTTTGAATTTCATATGCTTAAAAGGATGATGAACTCCAGTATCACAGATAACTCATCCTGCTCCTCTTTGTATTTCCAGTCACATGAATAAGTCACAGTGTGAATCATGCTATGTCTCTAGACAAATCATTATGAATACCCTCTAAGGATGAGAAAGCAAACATTTAGGGTTCATGGATTCTCTCTAACCCATGCCACAGGAGCATGAGACAAATATGAATGTTCCAAATTAGGAAGAGTCTGAGACCCACATACAATTGTGTGGTGGTCTTGACCACATAGATGGCAGGTGATAGAAACAGGCTTTTAAAAAGTCATCTCAGCTATTGCCAAAACTAAAGTGAAGTGGTTCTTCCAGAATAATCAAAAATCAGGTGTTGGCCCGTTTTATGACAACTTGAGACAGCTGGAGTAATTTGGGTAGAAGAAATATTGATTGTGGAAATGCCCCTACCAGACTGGTCTATGGGTAAGCCTGTGCTGCAATTTCATTGATTCATGATTGATGTGGGAGGGCCCAGATCCATGTGGGTGGTGTCGCCACTGGGACGGTGGTTGTAGATACTATAAGAAAGCAGGCTGAGCACGCTATGAGGAGCGATCCAGTAAGTAGCACTCCTCCATGTCCTTTGCTTCTGTTCCTCCTTTATGCTTTTTGCCTTTACTTCCCTCAGGGATAGACTATTCCCTAGAAGTATAAAAATGAAACAAACCGTTTCTTTCACAAGTTACTTCTGATCATGGAGTCGTATTTTGGCAATCGAAACCCGAAATAAGAGAAATTAGTACCAGGCGTAGGATTTGAACCCATGCAGCAAATATCCATTGTTCAATTATTTCTACAAAAATCTACTATGATTGCTCATGCGGCTTCAGCTACTGTCCATCCCCCACCATTAGAAGATCCTCTTTCCTTAAAGGGCACAAGCTGAGCAGATTCCCCACCACTTACAGTCATCCCGTACTGGCCATTGCTCCTTACTCGCCTGCAAGAAAGGCTGGGAAATGGAATTCCTACCAAGCTGACATTTTGATTCCCACTGAAGAGGAGCAGTACGTATGTACCAGCAGAAAGTTAGTAGTTTCTGTTTCTTTCTAAAGACATGAGTGAAAGTTCTTCAATTATAGAGACATATGAATATCTTCTGTTATACTGTATTTTCACAACACACTATAAAAAATAATCAAATGAAAGAAATATAAATGGACGGAATTTAGAGTGTAACCACAAGTCCCCCGTGCTGCTGATGTAAGTTTAAATAAGTTCAGTCACTTTGGAACATAATTTGATATTTTTCAGGCTTGTTGGGAGGAATAAAAGTATTCCTGGCTAACTGTATAATGTCTTAATTTTTGGTCCTGATATGTAGGGCATTAGTGTATAAGGGTTAATTCCAGGCCCTATGGTGAGATTCAGTGACTAGGGAATTTTCTCTAGGCAAGCCGTGACAAAGCAGACTGAGGTCATGAACACAAAAGTTCATTAAGACACAGACTTCTGTCTGCAGGCCTGGATGTGCCTCCCTGGGGTGGAGTGGTTGGGGTTTGGCCCATGAACCAGTCGCATTTAATTGCCCTTCCAAGTCTGGCATCACGGCTTATAAACTGGCGGCATCTACTGCTTCTTCTGGGGATGCTACAACGTGAGGATGTAAAAAAGATGTGTCTCCAGAGCCTTCAAGGGAGCACCACTGGCCTTACATCTCTCTAGTTACAAACAAACAAAACCATGAACCAAAACCAAAGCAAAAAACCCTTGTTCATGGGATGTAGAATAAACTCTCTCATAGCTTAAATGATCTTCTATTTTCTTTTCCAAAAAAAAAATATTTTGCATTATGTTGTTTTGCTTCCATGTATGTGTGTTTGCTACATGCATGCATGGTATCCTTACAGGCCTGAAGAGGGTCATAGATTCCCTGGAAATGGAATTGCAGATCGTTTGAACCACAGTGTGGAGACATCTAAGAATCAAACTGAAACCCTCTGGAAGAGCAGCAAATCCTCTTGCTGAGACATCTCTCCAGCCTCAGCCTCAACAATCTGGAGAGTTAAAATGTCTTACTAATAAAATGGAAAAACTCCCACCCAGCACTAGAAAAAATGAGCAAAATAAATTTGTAAGTTGAGAAATTAAAATGTAAAAAACTCATAATTCTTCCAAATTGTGAATTGAAATAATACATACTTAAAATGAAAGACATTCTTCCACTTAGGAAGTTGGTGAGCAAAAAAATAAAATAACAGAGGGGTTGGGGATTTGGCTCAGTGGTAGAGTGCTTACCTAGGAAGCGCAAGGTCCTGGGTTCGGTCCCCAGCCCCGGAAAAAAAATCTAAAAAAATAAATAATAAATAATATAAAATAAAATAACAGATAAAGTAGGATTAAATGTCTAGAATTGTAAAAAAACAAAAAAAATCAAAATAACGAAAAGCCAGAAAGTTACTTATTCTGCCCTATAATAGTCAGAAGCTTGCTATTCTTTTAAATTCTTCCTAAGCTATAATTTGTTTAGTAATCATTTAGATTTAATGTCGAAATAGTTAATCTACCTAGGTGAAATTAGTAAACTTTATGGAATGGGTCCTGAGGGAGGTCCCAGGATTATTGGAACAGGCCAAACATTCTGCAAATCTTTTGAAGCCCCTGGGACCTTGGAGCATAAAAATCCTTGTGAGTCTTTTGTTGACTGTGCAACATTCCTACACTCTTGTCCAAAGGGAGGTTTCATTCTGGTTCTGGGTGGAGACTAGGCATCACTACAACCCATGCTTAGTCATCGGAGGGTTGCAGAGACACTCTGAGGACTGCTGTGCGCATGTGTGGATACATCTTGTCTGCATAGCATACGGTTCTTTGAAAGGAGAGTCAGGATTGGATAGAAGCTTACCTATTGACTAGAGCTATGACAGTCAAATGCTGCATGCCTGCCAACACTTCACAAGCACCATCATGCAAAATACTGGAAATAAATGGTGTGTTCTGGATTACCTGATGTTTTGCCAAAACCCCCACTGGCACTTAGGTCTTCAGGCCTCTTTTTGGCTGGTGAGGCCATTTTTGGCTCAGCTTTTAACTACTATCGTTCACGTTGACTTTGCCAACTTGAAGATGTCAGGGAAGATGTGTAAGTTTGCACCAGAAATGGGTCTTCCCTTACACATGGATGTACCATGTGGCAAAAGTCCTACCCATGGGAGTTTGACCTGCAACTATGACTTTATTTGGAACTATGGACTTTATAGTTGATGTGAAAATCGGATGAGGTAATGCAGAATTAGAGTAATTCTGATTTGGCATGACTCCTACAGGGAAAGAGAAACACAGAGAAACAGGACACCATGTGAAGAGAGAAGCAGAAAGGATGCATCTAGAAGGCAAGGGGGGCAGAAAGAAGGTTGTTAACCACTCAAAGCTAACGAGACCCATGGGGCAGATTCTCACTCACAGACCTCAAAAGAAACCAATCCCACTGAAGACTTCATCTTGGATTCATCCCTCAGACTTTGAGACTAAGCATTCTGTTGCAGTTAGCCACACATTTGTTGTGCCGAGTAACATCAGCTCACAAACTGGTCAAGGACTGTTTCAAAATTTTATGCCTAACATGTTAACTGACCCTTATTCAGAGAATGGGAGCCACTTGGGTCAGGTTAAATCCAAGGAGTAAACGTGGCATGACCATGTCGCTCCAGCCATACTTGTCATGGAGAAGGTGTCAAGTAAAGAAGGGGCTACAATATAAACCTCAATTCTGAGAGAGACAATTGGTAGTGTTTTAAATGAAGTGTGATCTGGTGTTACTTGAAAGGTATCAAACAGCTCCTGTTAGAGCAGAACTATTCGAACCTATCTTATGATAGCACTCAGGCTGAGATAGCCTGGTGTAGAGACTGACACTGAAAACCAGCCAATAGTTAGAGTTGAAAAGGCAAAGCAGACATCATTGGAGTTGCCTCTCCCAGACAAAAAAGCAAACCTCAAACAACATCACATTCCTAGGAGGCTGCAAGAAATGAGAGCCGCCATCAAGGATTCGAAAGATGCTCTGGTGATTGTTCCCACCTTCAAGCCTTCTGTTTGGTCTGTGAGGAAGACACGCTGGTTATAGAGGATGACAGCTGACTCACAAACATCAAGCGGTGACTCCAGTTGCAGCTCCTATGCTGGCTGTGGCACCTTTACTTGAAAAGATGAGCATGGATCCCAGGACACAGTATGTAGCTATTGATCTGGGAAACGGTTGCCTTTTGTCATGGTTCGTGTCTCTCTATCTGACTGCAAGGATAACTGGAAGCAACTTGCTTTTGCTTTCAACTAGCAAAACCAGCAGAACATTTTTACAGTTCTGCTTCAAGTGTACATTAACTCTCTAGCCTTGCATCGTAACTAGAAGTATGTTGAGCCTTTATCTCTAGTTTCCAACATCTCCTAATGATGTAACCCTTTCATATGGCTCCTCATGTTGCTACTGCCTCCAAACCATAACATTATTTTGTTGCTACTTTATAACTATAATTTTGCTACTGTTATGAATGATAATATATAAAATATAATATATAATCTGATATAACCCGAAGTGGTTGAGACCCACACGTTGAAAACTGCTACCTTACTTTTTTCCATGAGGTATTGCGTTGGCCCATTATCTTGATAACATTGTGCTAAGTGAATTAAATAGGCAAAGGGAGGAAATTGAACAGAGGTGTGTGGCAATGGGGGATGGTGAAATGGGGATAGCCAACAGAAAGTTCCAGATGCCAGGAAAGCAAGAGGCTCCCAGGACCCAACAGGGATAACATTAGCTGAAATACCTAGCAAGGAGGAGAAAACACATAGAGGAACCCATGCCTCCAGCTGCATATGCAGCAGAGGATGACCTTATCTGGCATCAGTGAGAGGGGAGGCCCTTAGTCCTGTGAAGGTTTGATGCCCCAGCTTAGGGGACTGCTATGGATGTGAGACAGGAGTGGGTAGGTGGGTGGGAGGAGTCCCCTCATAGAAGTATGGGGGGAAGGGAGTAGGGAGTTTGCAGAGGGGAAACTGGGAAGAGGAATAACATTTGAAATGTAAATAAATAAAATAACCAATGAAAGTTAAAATAGTTGTGTCTCCTCAAATCTACAATTTCGTGTGCCATGGCCATATGGAAGTCACTGGGAGTTAATTAGCTTGTGAGGGTGAAGCACTCACAAGTTTGTAAGTAGAATTATGAGAGAGGGTACCAGAGAGTCTGTCACCTCTTCTGTTACATCTGGACAACGAGAAAGAAGAGCTGTATGTGAATCAGGAAGAGCCCACTCTAAAAATCTACCGCACCAGCACCCTGATCTGGGACTTACAGCCTCTAGAAGGGTGAGCAACCTGGTCTATGATAACTTGCTCTGGTAATTTGAGCTACTATGAAGTTTGCTTGCTTTCTTTTTTAGACTCTTGTCAAATGTGCTTTATTATTGTTGATATTATTAGTATCGTTATGATTTACATTCTGCTTTCCCCAAACCATATGTGTGTTTCTGCCCATGTCCCAGGTAGCACATTTTCAGCTTGAAAAACAAATCAAAGAGTACATATAGCCATTAAATGAGTAGAATTGGGAAATGAACCCCCGGGGGACCGTATAGAGAGAAAGTAGATTTCTTATTTTTCTTGCTTCATGCTTACTCTAAAGCTGGCTGCCTTACAGTGAGGAGGAAGCCCAAGCTTGCGAGTGTGATAGTCATCTGTGCTGAGTTACAGCCCTGAGTTACAGCCCAGCAGCCAAAGATAACAACAACAACAACAACAAAACGACAGGAAGAGGAAGAGTGCAATGTTTATCTTCTCCAATTCAGATATAATTATGGGTTCATTTACAAAATAAAATGATAAAGTGCTCTGAGCTTGGGGCAGGTCCAGTGGCTCTTTTTTTGTTTTGAAGGAAAGTAAAGTGGAGCCTTGGATGGGTGCCCTTGGGAACAGGCTCAATAGACCTTTTGCCCTTTGGCTTTTGGTTTGAACTTTCAGAACTCATGACTTCATCAAGCCTAGAGCCTGGCCTTGGGGTTCATGTGTCTGAGTGTGCCTGGGGCTCCTGATGGCAACATTTATGCACCCATGTGGGATGGTAGGCTCATCTTCATGGGAGACCTTATCATTTTGGAGTCTCCTTACACATACTTCTCTATGTAATACTTTCTACATTTCAACATTTCAGAGCGACAATTGCTGGCTCAGCTCTGTGGCACCAACTCTTGGTCCCACTCCACTTTCTATGGCTTCTTTGTAATGTTGAGTTTTTCGCATTTCACCTCAGCCCAGGACAGCAATCTACAGCCAGTTCAAAAGGACAGTTTTGTTGCTCATTGACCTGCTTTTTGCATGTCCTACTGAATTCCTTCTTTGATAGAATTACTTCATCTTTCATAGAATTAGAGCTACTTCATTCTCTGTGATGGTCCTATGTGCTTTATACTTGAACCCCTGGGGTCCATTTACTCAGGGTTTCTCTTCTCTTTTCTCTCAGGGTCTTATCTTGGTACAATTTGCTTTCAATAAAATGGGAGGATAGGAAGTCAAGTGCAATAGGCAGAATTTTAACCCCTTCCTAAAAATATCCTATGTTGAAGTCCTGGCATAGTGGGTCTGTATTTGGAGACAGGGAGTATTTTAAGAAAGAAGAAGTCATAACGGTGGGATCTTGACCAATAAAATTAGTGTCTTTATTATAAATACCATAGAGCTCAGCCCCTCAGTCTTGGTTGACACAAAACCATGAAAGCCCCCAGAAGAAAACACACTGGCAAGAACATTCTTCTTAGGCTTCATGCCTTAAACTTGTGGAAGATACCAATCTTTCTGCCATCTCTTGCAGAAAAACATTATGGAGTTTGGTTCTTCAAGTCAATAACACTTTGCAGGGTAGTTTGTCTCAGTGTAATGCATTCTGATGTCCCTCACACCTCAATAAGAGACTTCCTTTCATTATCACATACTTGCCTCGGTACTTGACCACACCACTGTCTGTTTCTCCACCTACAGGAAGATACTTTGGTAACTTTCAGCCTTTGTGCTTATGCATGAAGCTGCAATAAAGGTTTATGTGCCAAGTTTTGTGTGTACGTATGTTACATTTGTATAAATGCATGAGTGTGACCGTTAGATTTTGTGATAATTACATGTTTAGTTGGTGGAAAACTGCCTGGATGTCTTTCTTTCTTTCTTTTTTTTTTTCAATTTAGGAAACCAATGAGTTTATTGGAATTACTCACAGAGCAGGGGCAAAAGGTGACATGCCTACATGCTATTGACTCAAATATAGCAGTTTCTTCAAAAGGCAAATTGTAGCATGAAAGCTGGAGACTGAATATTACTTCTGGACATGATCAATGACCTGGGTAAGAGACCAACACTAAAGAAGGTAGGACCACCCTTAGGAAGATGGGTTCATTTTAATCCTAAAGAGGCAGAATTACTCCCTTAATTACAGAGTATACATTTTTCCCACAAACTTCCCTCATAGCAGTTTCTACAAATGAAATAGCCACGAGATTCAACTTCAACATTTTGTTTTTCTTTTTCCTGACTTCAATGGGCCCTACTGACTGTATACACACTTGATTAATCAAATGTGAAGAAATGCTGAATCTATGACAAGAATTTGTCATTTCTACCATGTTGGTTTGAGTAAGGCTAAACGTTCTTACGAACGATGGCAAAAGTAATAAAGGAGCAGTTAGACTTACCCACGTGCCATATTGGATCAAATGTTATCAGAGTAACCAAAACTTTCTAATTGGATATAACGCTACTCCAGAAGATAGAGCCTCAACCTAGTATTATTAGCTGGAGCACAATCATATATCTGGATAGTTAGTCTCTAGTGAAGAAAGTAATCCTATCATTCTTATAAATGGACATACTAACAAACTTACCCTTAAGTATTTGCCTTTATATTCAAATATTAGTACATCCCTAATTCCTCAATCACAGTAGCTTTAGTTTTTAGTATATGGCAAATAATATATGGGTCAAAATTGGTCAATGGACAGAAATAATTTCACCTGCAAGATTTCAATCTTAAGATATTTGAAAGTTCACAGATTTTCTAGCACTCATACAGACATGTTGATCAGAAATTGTGTCATCTCTTTGACAGTAAGTGCACATATCTCTCTGCAATAGAAAATGTTTTTTATTGATATGACAAAGCAATTCAAGCTGCACAATAAAATACTTGAAAAATATTTAGGGATTTAATGTGAAAATGAATAATGAAAATTCAAATTTGACAGTTCACTGACAAACATATTTTCTGCTCAGAGAAAGAACGCGCTCAATCATACAGAAAATGTGTAAATTTACTTAAACCAGAAGAGACCTATAAAACTGAAACTAGATATGATTTTCTTATATGAATTGATTCACCTTTAAATTTCCTGTAGAATTTGAATTTTGAATAAATTACCATAAATAAAAGTCGGATGTAAGGATGTTAACTATACCCATGAAAACACAGGCAATGAATAATATCCCACCAGGGGTACTCAAAGAGGAAACACACACACTCCTGGATGTCTTTCTAAGTAGCTACAACATCTTGTATGAGCAGCAAATTAAAGTCTCTTTGCTGTACATCCTGGCCATCATTGTTATCATTGGTGTCTTGCATTTTAGTAATTGTGTTAGCTGGTTTTATGTAAACCTGATACAAGCCAAAGTCATTTTGGAAGAGGGAATTTTAACTGAGAAACTGGTCTCATCAGATTGGCCTATGATATATTTTCTTGATTGATAATTTTTATGGGGAGGACCCTCACTGTGGGTATTGCCACCCCTGAGATGGTGGTCCTGGGTGCTACAAGAAAACATGCTGAACAAGTTGAGGGAAGTCAGCCAGTAAACAGCGTTCCTCCATAGCCTCTACATCAGCCTGAGTTTCTGGTCCAACTTGAAATAATCTATTTCTTCTCCAAGTTGCTTGTAGTTCTGGTGTTTTAATCACAGCAACAGAAATTCTAACTAAAAGAGTGCTTGTAGCAGATGTACAGAGACAGCTCCTTATTTCCATTTGAAATGCTCTCATGTTGTGTGATGCTAACAGCATTTTCATTTACTACCATAAATCTTTGCTGGTTTGTCCAGATCTTTTGCCCGTATTCTTCCCAGCAGAGTTGTTCTCTTGGTTCTGTGCTTTAAGAATTATTTTCATAATTTGGATACAAGTCCTCTACTCCTCATGTGTTTTGCAAATATTATGTAATCTTGGTGGCTTGTCTTTTCAGTCTCATAATAGTGTCCTTTACAGTTTTAAAACCCACTGAAGATGAACTAATCAGATTTTTATTTCAGGGAATGTTCTTTTGGTTTTGTGTCTGAAAAAGAAATCCTCGCCAAGTTCACTTAGGTTTTGCCCACATTAACTTCTGCAAGTCATACTGGTGCATTTTGTTTTTATCACTACAATTCTTTCTGAGTTTGTTTCTGTGAAATGTGTAAGAACTATTTCCCTCACTTCCTTCTCTGTTCTATGCACCTCTTTCTTCCTACTGCTTGCTCCCTCCCTCCTTCCTTTTGCCCTTCCTCTGTTCCTCTGTCCCTCCATCCATTTCTTTCTCCCTTCAAGTTGTTTTAGAAAGGAAACATTTTATTATAATTATCTTGGTAAATTTGACTTCCCTGAAAGTTAATCCCAAGATGTGCTGTGCGCATGTCATCCAGCTGCTAAGAACATACATACAACCTCAGCACAGTTCTAAGCTAAGCCATGAATACTGATTCACTATCATAGAGCAAATGGAGACTTTTTTAAAATTTTTTTTATTTTTCACTTAATCACTTTACAGCCTGCTCACTGCCCTACTCCCAGTCACCCTTTTCCATAAACCTTACCCTATCCTTCCTCCCTTTCTCATCTGAGCAGGTGGGGTCTCCCTTGGTAACTCCCCACCCTGGCACTTCAAATCTTTTTCGGGTTACACATTTCCTTTTTCCACTGAGGCCAGCAAAGGCAGCTCAGCTAGAAAACCATATCCCATGTACAGGCAACAGCTTTTGGGATAGCTCCCACTCCAATTGTTTTCCAAGTATATTCATTTATTTCTTCAATAATCTATAACATCATAAATACACAGATGTTTTTATTCTTGGGGTATTTGTTCATTTATATCCATATTCATGTTCCTATTCAAATTGTTTCTCCTTTATCTACTAGGAGCTCTCCCAAGGTATACAAAATGGTCCACTCAGAGAAGAAACTCTTTTCCTTACTCCTAAAGCTTCCTTCAAATATGTTCCCTTTTTCCAACCTATCTAGAAGGCACCCAGCACAGGCGATTGGTTTCCATAGATTTGGGATTTTTTTTTTGGCACAACTGAATACATGCATGTTTGCTTTTATTTTTTATAGTATTCATTTCATGGAGTGATTTTTATATTTTGAGTTAAATGACATGAAAACACTATTCTGTGTAGCACCATAAGCCAGGAAGAGAATTATAGGAAAATGGTTTTGAAAATTTGATAGTTAAGTATATTTACACATGGGTAAGTACCCAACAATTACAAACTTGTGTTTATGCTAGAGAATGGCATACTAGTAGACAAAAAAGAATGAAACGAAATTGCAGGATTTGGGGCCAGTTTACAAGTGTTCAAGTTTCTCCACTCTGTATGACTGCAGTGTGTGAGAGGATTTCTCATAGTGAGGGGTGAAGAAAGTAACTACTCTAAAGAAAGAAAGGCCTAATCCTGTAACTGGGTTAGAGGACAGTGCATGAAGTTAAGGAACAAAAGGCACATTCCAGATTGCAGATACGACATAGAAAACAGAGGTCATGAAGTTTTTGGAAACAGCAAACTGTGCATTATTAATTCTCAAATAATTTTATATATTGTATTTTGCATATTTTCATTGTCCTCCCCCATCTCCTCCCAGATCTATCCATACACCATTTTGTGTCCTCTTTAAAAATATTGTGTCCCAGGAGCTGAACTGATCCCACAGCACTCTGCACCCAAATCCCCTGGGAGAGAGAGCTTGACTCTCAGATGTGTGGACAATCCTGAGACCTCGGGAAAGACTTCCACTTCTGCTCACATTTCTGGCCCAAGAGGAACCTGCCTAGTGCCCTCTGAATATAGGAAGTCAGGAGCAGTCAGGGGCAGGACCCTTCAGGTTTCTGCCTGCGCCCAGAGCTGAAAACCTGTCCTTAGGAGCACTGAAACATATGAGAGCAGAGGTAAGACAAACTCTTCTGCTCCAAGTGACCTGCCTGGATGCCTTAGGACATACAAATCCAGGAGCAGTCTGGGACAGGACCCTTCCAGTTTCTGCCTGTACCTAGAGCTGACATGGTCCCACAGCTCTCTGTCCCAGATGTGGTTGAAAGAAAACAGATGTACTTGTACTGACACACAGGCTTAGGGGAGGGTCAAGCCACTGTCAGAGACAGCAAGACAAGCTAACACCAGAGACAACCAGATGGCAAGAGGCAAGCACAGGAACCTAAGCAACAGAAACCAAGACTACTTGGCATTATCAGAGTCCAGTTCTCACACCAAAGCAAATACTAGATATCCAAAGACTCCAGAAAAATAAGATTTAGATTTAAAATCACGTCTCATGATGATGATAGAGGACTTTAAGAAAGACATAAATAACTTGCTTAAAGAAATACAGGACAACACAAATAAACAAGTAAAAGCCCTTAAAGAGGGAACACAAAAATCTCCTAAAGAATTACAGGAAAACACAGCAAAACATTTGAAGGAATTGAACAAAACCATCCAGGATTTAAAAATGGATATAGAAACAATGAAGAAATCAAAAAGGGAGACAATCCTGGAGATAGAAAACCTAGGAAAGAGATCAGGAGTTATAGACACAAGCATCACCAACAGAATACAAGAGATAGAAGAATCTCCGGGGCAGAAGATAACATAGAAAACATTGAAACAACCATCAAAGATAATGCAAAACGCAAGAAACATCTAACCAAAAATATCCAGGAAATCCAGGACACAATGAAAAGATCAAACCTAAGAATAATAGGTATAGAAGAGGCTGAAGACCCCCAACTTAAAGGGCCAGTAAATATCTTCAACAAAATCATAAAAGAAAACTTCCCTAACCTAAAGAAAGAGATGTCCCTAAACATAAAAGAAGCCTACAGAACTCCAAATAGATTGGACCAGAAAAGATATTCCTCCCATTCCATAATAGTCAAACCACAAAACACACAAAACAAAACAAAACAAAACAAAACAAAACAAAACAAAAAGAGTATTAAAAGCAGTAAGGAAAAAGGTCAAGTAACATATAAAGGCAGACTTATCAGAATTACACCAGACTTCTCACCAGAGAATATGAAAGCCAGAAGATCCTGGGCAGGTGTGATACAGACCCTAAGAGAACACAAATGCTAGCCCAGGTTACTGTATCCAGCAAAACTCTCAATTAACATAAATGGAGAAACCAAGATATTCCATGACAAAACCAAAGTTACACAATATCTTTCCACAAATCCAGCCCTACAAAGGATAATAGATGGAAAACTCCAACACAAGGAGGGGAACTACACCCTAGGAAAAGCAAGAAAATAATCTTGCAACATAATTTTACCTCTAACAACAAAAATAACAAGAAACAAAAATCACTATACCTTAATATCTCTTAACATCAATGGACTCAATTCCCCAATAAAAAGACATAGACTAACAGACTGAATACAGAAAGAGGACCCAGCATTTTGATGCATACAGAAAACACACCTCAGTGATAAAGACAAACACTACCTCAGAGTAAAAGAGTGGAAAACATTTTTCCAAGCAAATGGTCCCAAGAAAGAAGATGGAGTAGTCATTCTATTATAGACTAATACTGTCCGGAAAAGGACAAATTATGCAGAATAGTTGACTGATAAACTCTGCCAAGACAGGGTGATCAGCCCTTCAAAATCTGCATTTCTAGAGTCTGTCAGTTGATTTTGGGCCAGAAGGCTGAAGAATTGTGCTCACATGTTGCTAACAGGGGACTGTGCTAGTGGAGATTTGTCTCTACAACCTCTCAGTTCTGGAAGCCGTGTTAGGCTTCCTATGTTTATAGATATTTGGTCATTCTCAGATTTCTGACAGGGTTGAAGACTGATTATAGTCTCATAGCCAACAGGCTGTTTAACTCTAAATATACATATTTTATTGGATAGTTATCAGGTAGTATACAAGCTAGCCAAGATATAATACAGATTTTAAGCCTTTCTTAAGCTCGAATGGATAACTAAATGTTCTGTTTAGCTGATATAGTGTTGGACTGGGTGTTAGATATATTTTATGCTCTTAATTACAAAATGATAGTAGTTGTGCTCAGCTTACATTTGAGAGAAAAGTTTTTTTTTAATTAGACAAAAAGAGTGAAATGTAGGATGATGTCACAGGTGAGGCAGGTACAAGATAGAAGGAGGCCTGTCATTAGAGGAGAAGGAAGGATGGGCAGGAGAGAAGTTTGAAGGAAGATGAGGAGACTAGGGGAGAGAGGAGAAGAGGGCGGAGGAGAGAGGGGAGAAGTCATGGCAGGACAAGATGGCAGGTGATGTTAAGATTCTGCTCTGTGTATTTACAGGTTGTTATTAATGTTCTCAAGGGATGGATGGTACCGGGCTTTGTATGTTTAAGTGGGCAATTATATCTTACCAATTGGGTCAAAGATTTTTGTGTTGTGTGTTCTTTTATGTTAGGGTTTGAGTATAGGAAAGTGTGCAGCTGGGCTGTGTTTCCGCCAAGATATCTAGCAGATATCTTGGGGCACCCGCAGTGAAGGACCTAACAGGGTAAAAAGACAATTACTCCTTTCTATTTTAACATATTTTTACAACAACAACTTCAGACCAATTTTCCTTATGAATATCAATGCAAACATACTCAACAAAATTCTCCCAAACCAAATCCAAGAACACATCAAACGATCATCCATCATGATCAAGTAGACTTCATCATGGTTCAATATATGGAAAACCATCAACGTAAACCACTATGTAAACAAACTCAAAAAAACCCACATGATCATCTCATTAGATTCTGAGAAAGCATTTGACAAAATTCAACATCCCTTTATGTTAAAAGTTTGGAAAGATCAGAAATTCAAGGTCCATACCTAACCATATTTAAAACAATATACAGCAAACCAGTAACCAACATCAAACTAAATGGAGAGAAAACTTGGAACAATCTCACTAAAATCAGGGACTAGACAAGGCTGCCCACTCTCTCCCTACTTATTCAATATAGTACTCAAAGTCCTAGCCAGAGCAATCAGACAATAAAAGGAGGTCAAAGGGATACAAATTGGAAGTGAAGAAGTCAAAATATCACTATTTGCAGATGATATGATAGTATACTTGAGTGGCCCCAAACGTTCCACCAGACAACTACTAAGCCTGATAAACAACTTCAGCAAAGTGGCTGGGTATAAAATTAATTCAAACAAATCAATAGCCTTCCTCTACTCAAAGGATAAACAGGCTGAGAGAGAAATTAGGGAAGTGACACCCTTCACAATAGTCACAAATAACATAAAATACCTCGTGTGTCTCTAATTAAGCAAGTGAAAGATCTGTATGACAAGAACTTCAAGTCTCTGAAGAAAGGAATTGAAGAAATCAGAAGATGGAAAGACTTCCCATGCTCATGGATTGGCAAGATTAATATAGTAAAAATGGCCATTTTGCCAAAAGCAATCTACAGAATCAATGCAATCCCCATCAAAATTCCTACTCAATTCTTTATAGAGATAGAAAGCAATTTGTAAATTTATTTGGAACGACAAAAAAATCCAGGATAGCTGAAACTATCCTCAACAATAAATGAGTTTCTGGGGGAATCACGATTCCTGACCTCAAACTCTATTACAGAGCAATAGTGATTAAAAACTGCATGGTATTTGTATAGAGACAGGCAGGTAGATCAATGGAATACAATTTAAGACCCAGAAATGAACCCACACACCTATGGTCACTTGATTTTTTTTTTTTTACAAAGGAGCTAAAACCATCCAGTGGAAAAAAGATAGCATTTTTACCAAATGGTGCTGGTTCAACTAGAGGTCAGCATGTAGAAGAATGCAAATGGATCCAATCTTATCACCCTGTAAAAAGCTTAAGTCCAAGTGGTTCGAGGACCTCCACATAAAACCAAATACAGTCAAACTAGTAGAAGAAAAAGTGGAAAAGAACCTTGAACACATGGGCACTGGGGAAAATTTCCTGAAGAAAACATCAGTGAATTATGCTCTAAGATCTAGAATCAACAAAATGGGACCTCGTAAAACTGCAAAGCTTCTGTAAGGCAAAGGACACTGTCATTAGAACAAAATGGCAACCAAAAGATTGAGAAAAGATCTTTACCAATCCAAAATCTGATAGAGGGCTAAAATCCAATATATACAAAGAACACAAGAAGTTAGATTCTAGAGAGCCAAATAACCCTATTAAAAATCGGGTACAGAGTTAAAGAAAGAATTCTCAACTGAGGAATATCGATTGGCTGAGAATTACTTACAGAAATATTCAACATCCTTAGACATTAGGGTAATGAAAGTCGAACCAACCCTAAGATTCATACCAGTCAGAATGGCTAAGATCAAAACTTAGGTGACAACAGATGCTGGAGAGGATGTGGACAAAGAGGAACACTACTCCATTGTTGGTGGGATTGCAAGCTGGTATATCCACTGTGGAAATCAGTCTGGCATTTTCTCAGAAAATTGGAAATAGTACTACCTGAGGACCCAGCTATACCACTCCTGGGCATATATCCAAGTGATGCTGCAACATACAACAAAGACACATGCTCCACTATGTTCATAGCAGCCTTATTTATAATAGCCAGAAGCTGGAAAGTACCCAGATGCCCTTCAACAGAGGAATGGATACAGAAAATGTGGTACATCTACACAATGGAGTACTACTCAGCTATTAAAAATAATGACTTCATGAAATTCATAGGCAAATGGATGGAACTAGAAAATATCATCCTGAGGAATATAACCCAATCACAAAAAAACACACATGGTATGAACTCGCTATAAGATATTAGTCCAAAAGCTCGAGTTACCCAAGATATGATCCACAGATCACATGAAGCTCAAGAAGATGGACGATCAAAGTGCAGATGCTTCAGTCCTTCTTAAAAGGGGGAACAAACATATTCATAGGAGGAGATATGGAGGCAAAGTTTGTAGAAGAGATTGAAGGAATGGCCATTTAGGGCCTGCCTCACCTGGGGATCCAGCCCATACATATACAGCCACCAAACCCAGACCATATAGATGAAGTCAAGAAGTACATGCTGACAGGAGCCTGAGATAACTCTCTCCTGAGAGGCCCAGCCAGAGCATGACAAATACAGAGGCGAATGCTAGCAGCAAACCATTGAACGAGAACAGGGTCCCAATTGGTGGAGTTATAGAAATGATTATAGGAGCTGAAGAGGCTTGCAACCCAATATGGACAACAATACCAACCAACTAGAGCTCCAAGGGAGTAAACCACTACCCAAAGACTACCCATGGACAGACCCATGGCTCCAACTGCATATGTAGCAGAGGATGTCCTTGTTGGGCACCAATGGGAGGAGAATCCCTTAGTCCTGCCAATGCTGGACCCCCAGTATAGGGGAATGTTGGGGAAGATGGGAAGGGGGGTGGTTGGGGAGGGGGAACACCCATATAGGAGAAGGGGGAGTGGGATAGGATAGGGAGCTTATGTATAAGAAACCCAGAAAGAGAATAACATTTGAAATGTAAATAAAAATATCCAATAAAAAATTTTGTGTTCCACTAATACAGATTATATACTCTTGGGTATGTAGCCATCCACTGGAGTGTGTCAGAAATACCAGAGGCCACTGGTATGGAAAGGAAGGAAACTCTCACCCTCCTATACTTCTCAGTTACTAGTACTAGAATGTAGTGCCATCAGATTCCTAGGTGAGCATTTTACTTTGTACAACCTACCTTCATTTACATCAGTGAGGCATGGCACTTTGTATCCACTTCCTTCCTCCATGTTGGCATTTGTCTCCATGTTGATTTGAGCTTTCGAAGGCCTTGTACATGCTGTCACAAATGCTATGAGTTCATCTGTGCAACTTTCTCGTCATGTGGAGAAAATGTTTCCTCGTAGACACCCATTGCCTTTGGCTCCTCCAGGTTCTCTGTTCCTCTCATCAGTGATCTCTGATCACCAAACCTTGGGAAGAGGGCATGTGATATAGATGCCCCATTTATGGTAGAACACTCCATAGCCTGTGTTCTCTCTACACCTCCAGGTTGCTGTGGCAAGAGGTTTATCTTGGACTGGTGCATGGATCTCTTAATAAGCAGATGAGGGATGTGCTGATGCAGGACTGCTTGGATGGGTTATGATATGAGAGAAGGAAAGCATAGAAATGAGGTGCCTTGTTGGAGTAAGGGACAGGCCATGCATGGACAGTTAAAGGCTAAAACAATTAAATTTAGGCTCTACAACAGTAGGATGGTTGAAGTCAACCCTACTTGAAGCAGTCTTACAGAGTTCTGAACAGAAAGGTCCTCTGGAACATCATTAGCTCTCTGGTGTCTTGTCAAACATCTTTTTGTATAGTCCTACATTGCTGAACAGGACAGGACTATAAACATCAGCCTGTAAGCTAAAACTGTTCAATCAACCCTTGAGGGAATTGTCATTGTTTGGTTACCTTTAAATTCTCTGACAAAACATTAGAAACTTCCATGTGATAAATGTGTAGAAAACCAAAAAGAAATAGCAAAAGTAACACTTACTCACCTGCTGTGTTTGACACATCAAACCCACTAAGAATTAGCACGTGCTTTTCATCCTTTTCCTTTGCCTCACTAAACTCATCGGACGTGGATTGAATGGCAATGGTGGCTTATGTTCACAGTAGTTCAACACTGTGAACAATGTTGAACTACAATGGAGACTTCATTCAAGTCCTGCTCTGGCATTTCCGTTAGAGTCACTTCTGGAACATTCCATCCTTCTTACCACCACACTCTTTTCAGGTCTCTCCTATCCTCGCTTTTGAATGGAGCACCAGATTATGAGGTGAGTGTTTTACTCTCTGTGTAACCTACAACTCATTTGCCTTCAATATGAACTGCATTTCCAGGCCTCACACTTCTCACCGCTCTGCTGGACTTCCTGTTCTGTGGACCAATCCCCTCTTTCCTAGCTGTGTTTGTCAAGCCATTGGCTTCATCACCATAGATAATCCAGGTAGGTGATACTTCCCAGCCACGGGGAAGACAGTTGCAGAAGAAAGGCACCACCACGAGAGGAGTTTGAGAAGAGGGACTGTGGATGCATGTGTTGCAAAAACTGACTCCTATGAATTTTGCAGGAAGCATGCATGGAACCATAAAATTATACTCAATAGAAGACAGCCTTTTCTGACTATGCCAGGTGAGTGCCACAGTAAAGATACCACAGCTTCTACTTCATTAATTCCTCCCTTCCACCTTGCAATAGTCTCTTTATGTCAGGGAGTGTATTCTGACAAATTCACACAGTAAAGCAACTGAACTTGATGGTGTGAGAAATTATCAAAATGGAACTCTGAATGGCACTTCAAACTTCCTATCTATTTGAAATGAAGAATCATAATAAGAGTTATGGGGTGGCTGTTTCTGCAAAGGACTAGGTTCACTTCCTGCCATCCATACTGAGGCTAAGAACCATGTCTACCTCCAGCTCCCTGGGATCTCCAGCTCTTTTCTGGCCCCCATGGACATTGCACACATGTGCACACACAAGCATGCAGGCAAGACTCAAACACGTTTTAAAAAAGATATTGCAAATGTTATTTTAGGTCTTCTGGAAACAAGCTATACAGAAATGTTCTGATATGAGCTTATGTCATTCTCTTGTGATGATAAATTTTAAAAAAATACTTTAGAGAGAAACCAAGACACAAGTGTGCAAACAGTGTAGACTGCTCCACTGCTAAGATACCCACTTTTCTGAAATTTATCTATATATTGCAGAGAAAATAATCAAACTTCAATAGACTTTTGCAAAGTATGGAGCTAATGTCCAATTAGAGAAATTAGAAGGAAGAAGAAACATTAAACTGTGTTTCAAATAATAAAGCCGAGGAATTATGCAGCCTTTGGAAAGGTAATTTTAAAGAGCAATCAGGACTATTTTTAACTGAGATCATAATAGACAAATTGATCTATTAGACATCCTACAACATCCAAATGTATGAAATACATAGTCTATTTTTCTGAAATTTAAATATGTCTATGTATGCGAGTCTGTGCATGTATTTTAGTATACAGAGAGATATTAATTTCCTATAAACTTTTTGAGTATGTAGTTTGTTTTTAATAATTCGGAGCAAAGGTTCTGTCATTATTTTTTTTTAAATCTGCCCTTTGCCCTGTTTTCTTGAACACTTCTGTATATTTCCATTGCATGCCTATTAATCCTAGAGCTTTGCCCCAGCACTCGGGTGTTCTGCTATGGTTTCTTTGTGGTTTGGTGTAGTTAATTTCTGTTGAACTGTTTCAGCTTTATTTGTTCTTCCTTGTAGTTCAAGTCATGTAGACTAAGCCTTTTAATATTTTACCATGGTGCTCGATGTTCTGTTGAGTTTTTTCTTTGTGTTTTAGTTTGGACAGTTTCCGTTGACCTATTTTCCCTCCCAGTTCCTGATGGGTCTATTTATGATCTAGCTTATCAAAGTCATCTCCCACCCTCATATCTTAAGACATTCCTATAACAGCTGAACTTCTGTGTCTTAGGTGCCCTATGTGGAAAAGGGAAGGGATTGGTAACATATGAAGACAGGAATTGTCCAATCTTGCCTTGCGGTATAATGTCATAGAGAGGGCAATTGTGGGTATTTGTGTTGGCCAAGAAGAGAAGGGGAGGGAGAAAGGAACAGGCGAGACTCTTCTCACATGAGGTTGGCAGTGGCACTAAGACAAGGCCCTCAGAGTGTGACTGGGTTATGTCTATGGCCCCTGCAGCTTTTCACTCACCTGAGGCACACAGCCAGCCTCTGCTTGTGTGTTCTTACAGTATAGAATGTGTTGTGGTGTCTGGTCCAGAAAAAAAGTATTTTATCTGACTCATCTCCACAGATTTTAGAGCATGCCTTATTTCGTGTGACATCAGATTTCTAGTAAGTCTAAGAAAAGCTAAAGATTTTCTCCTCATCAACTTTGTTTTGGTTATATCGTGGGCATGTGTCATGACTTCCAATCTGTCATACTGTCTCAAGAATCCCCTGAAGTCTAAGAATATGTCTCCTGAAGACTAGAAATGTCTTACAAGTAAAACCAGTCCTAACACTGGCTAGAGGCAAGTGTTTCCTGTGGATTGGTGTTTCTCCACAGCAGGAGCTGGACACCGAAATCAGGTCAGATGAGGCCTCTGGATTAGCAACTTTAGCCTTATCTGAACTACTGGAAAGCCTGGCCTATGAGAGCTGAGCTGGCCATGCTACACCCTGCTTTCTCATGGAGATTTATGGCCGTTCTGTGTAGGTTGGAAAGGAAAAACAGCTAACCCCGCACTCCCTAGCCTCCATGTGTTTTCAGCTTGGGAGAAGGGGTGCATCCAGAGGCACTTGAACACTTGTGCCATGCTTTGTGACCTTGGGAAAGCCGGCGGTTAACCTCATCCCATCCAAACAGGTCAAATATCCAAAAAGCAGCTTGCTTTTTATGGGTCCCTGCACATCCTGACATAACAGAAGTAAACACTAGGAACCCTGTAAGCCTCATGGAGCAGCCTCAGCTTGGATGTTGAAAACTGCTCCAGATGGGGTCAGGTGGGGCGAGGGCGGCTACTGGCAAGTGGATCCCTTTGGGGAAATCGAATCCAGCTCCATTATCAATGTCCTCTCTCCATCCGGGATGAGTTTCCCAGTTATAGGAAAGACAGGCCGAAGAAGACCGGCTGCAGGCAGTGGCAAACAGTTTGTGACGCCTTTGGTTTCGCTGGGTCCAAAAGACCCACAGGGCCAGTGCAGTGAGCTCTTAGCTCCCTGCTCATTGTGAACACAGTAGAGCGGTTTTGACTGCCCAACACCTCTTGTTAGGAGGGTACTCCAGCCTTCTCTGTGACTGTGTAACACACGGGTAAAATTACAAGGAACAGCTGTGGAAATATAAAACCGAAAAGAACCCTCAGATGAGTTTTCCATAGACACTGTTCACTACCACATACCCAGAGGCTGGGTCCCCACTGCCCCTGGAAAAAGGTACATTATGACAAAACTCCCCAATTTTCTTTTCTGGTATTGTTTTTCTCCTACTTCCAGCCCTCTCTCAAGGTCACACCAGTTCCAGGTAGAAATTTCCACATGTAATTCGTTTCTGCGTTCGGTACTTTGGACCATCTGTGAGTCGTCTCTCTTAATTAACCCAAAGCACTCATCAGGAGTCGTTTGCTTGGCTCAGCTCCCTCTCTTCCAGTCTCTCCGCCTCTCTCAGTGGTATCTACCCCCACCATTCTTTTTTCTCTCATGCCCTCCACAAGTGGTCATTCCCTTCCCATAACCATTTGTAGGATGATCCTTCAGGTTTGCAGACAAGATTGTTCTCTGGTCCTCTTCTGTGTCTCCCATGCGCCATTATAACCGTCTTCCAACTGGTCTTTCCTATTGTCCTATTGAATCTCAACAGTGTAGCCCCACACAGAAGTGAGTTGCTCTTGCAGTGCTCAGTTCTGAGACAAGAATATCCCACCACCATTGTCATATCATATCACTCCTGTGACACCCTCCTACTTTTGTGACATCCTCTCTTCCTGTGTCATCCCAGTGTTCCTGTGGCATCGATGGCCCCACCCCTACATTATTTGTGACCCCAAATATTCAGGGTTCTTCATCTCTCATCTCGACCTTGGCTTGCCTATGCACTGTCCAGTGGGTGTCTCAGCATCATCATATGCCATTCTCTCTTACACGCACTTGCCTCTTCCCTTATGCCCTTATGCTTATGTCATTTCCACAGTCACTCCCCGCCCCCACCCACACTGCCCTGAGCTTTAGGATAAGCCTAGATCCTTCTAGCCTCTGAATCCACGCAGCATGGTCTCTCTTCGAGTTGTGTCCTGCCTCAGGCTGACCTCTTTGAAGACCTTGGCTTTTCTGTTTTCTCCGTTAGCCCTTTCCTCCCTTCTCTTCTTACCTGCTATTTCAGATGCCTAAGGCAGCCTGCTGGAAGAAAGTACCTTAAGCCAATGACTTCACACAAGACAAATTCATCTTCTCACACGTAAGGAGGAAAATCCCATAGGTTGGAACCCCCCCCCCAAGCCTTGAAGAGAGCCTGTGTTTGTTCTTCCTAGCTTCTGATGGTATCTGGCAATCTTCAATTCTCTTCCCACAGTTCAATCACTGTCCAAGTGCCATGGCACATTATATTCTAATCAGAAATAAAGACATATTTAATAGTCTCTCTTCATGCCCCGTATTTGGAAGAACTAAAATCTACCATGTAATGGTATACTTTAATTGATAGTTGATAAAATACATCTAACCCTGAAGCCACAAAGGCTGGTTACCGCATTCCACAACATCAGCTGTCCTCTCCCTTCCGTGCTCCACCTCAGTGAGCCATTTCCTCACGGACTCTGGATCAAGTCGCCTGAGCCTCTCCTTTCTTGTGGCATCCTTAAACTCACCTATGCTTCTCTATCCTGCACTCAAGGCAAAGGACAAGGACTTTATTCATCACTTGCTGCAACAATAGAAAATTTGAATCCAGTTTGAACACTCATCATTGAGAAGACCCTCCTGTGAGGAGCCCTGGCTGTTTTAGTCCCACGAGGCTCACGATAGCTGTCCTTCTACACGTAGAACTCAAGACTTTAGGTAACTTTGCTACTTCATGCAATATCTCTCTTTTTCACCTCAAATTGCCCCTTGTCAACTCCATGACACAGTATTCTTTCTTCCCTTCTTGTACAATCAATAACTAAGCAGTGGGTACAACCCATGTGTCCCAGGGTAGATCAATGGATATGGGAAATGTGCAGCTATTCTGTGCCGTATTGCTCAACCTTAAAGGAACGGGAATTTTGATACATAAGAAATGATGAATCTTAAGACTTTATGTTGAGAAACAAGCTTGTCAAGGGATACATGGTGTAGGATTCCCTTCATGGGAAGTCCCAGCTGTTAAGTGCATAGAGACAAAGCAAAGTTCTGATTGCCAGGTGCCATGCAGAGGGTTTGATGAATTATCATTGGAAAGATTCAGCGTTTGTTTGGAAAGTTGATGCGCTCTGGAGCCTACTGGAGGACACAGTCACACAGTGAATGTCACCCAGCCAGTCCCATAGATATGGTCCTGAAATTAAGGGAGGTATCCAAGGGAAAGGTAGAGCTCGGTGCATGAAATGCACTCAACAGGAAAATAGTGGATAGAGCAGTCAGGGGCGAGTTTCATGCCATTAAAAAACTGTAGTCCTGGAGGAATGACTTTGTTCAACTGTGTGTTATTGAACTAATGGCAAGTGAGGTGGAAAATGTAGGTGAGAATGCCGAATGGGTGGTGGCTGATGCTTGACCTTGTGTCTCTCCTATTGGACTTACTGAAATGAGAACTCTCAGGCTGAGTTGCCTGCACTGTATCTTGGGATATATGTATCAAGCTCAATCCTGTGGAGAGGAAAGCTGAGAAGCGGGTAAGATCAGGAACCTCTTGGCTGAAGCTCAAGAGAGCACCTCTCTGAGAGCAGCGATGGAGACGGACTGCCAGCTGGATGCTGAGAGACACATGTGATACTGCCGGGCTTCCATTTCTGAGGCAATCCTGGCTTGCCTATGAAATGGAAACTTTGCAGCTTTGTTTTATTCATGACTGTTGCAAGAGTTTCCACATTTGCCAGAGGAAGCAGTTGCCAGAAGTAAAACACACGAGGAGCGAAGAAGGATGCAGCTCTCGCTCCCCTCACACATGGGCAAGCCATTAAAATGGAGTCAGCTTGACAGCTGACTGCTCAGGTGTTTGGTGGCTGCTGGATGGAGCATTTTCTTTTTCCTTCTTTTACTTAGTCATAAGAGAAATGAAATGTTCTCCGTGTCCTAAACCCATGCAAAATTTATGGCTTAGGGACTTTTAACCCAGCTAGCATTCATTCGCCTTTGGCAGGAGGTGCAAGTCTCCTTTAAAAGAAATGTGGTTATTTATCAATGTGTTCACATGCGGAGCCAGGAGAGACAGGGTCACATGACATGATGCTGCCCGGCTGGATAGGGTAGTGTTCTAATTTGATTTTTTTGTTATAGTGGTTATACGTGTGTGTGTGTGTGTGTGTGTGTGTGTGTGTGTGTGTGTGTGGTGTATACACACTGGTCAGAAGCCATTTAGGTGACAAAAGCTCTATTTTGGTTCACTATTTTTAAGTTAGAGTCCACTAGTGTCAGAAAGCCACAGTGGTCAGAACTTCAGAAAACTAGTCACCTAACAGCCACGTTAGAGAAATAAATTCAGTTATCCTTTTTTACTCTGTTACAATCTAGAGCCACAAATTAGAATCGTGCTACCCACTTTCAGAATGGATCTTTCCACATCAAGTAAGGCAGTGAAGCCACCCTCCAGAGCCCCTACCCTGTACCCTCACTGCTGTCAGACATGCCCACAGGCAAGTCTCCTGTGACAATCCTTCTTTAAGGCTCCTTCCTTTCTCAGGAGATTCTAGATCATGTTGACCATGAATGAACCATCACAAGAGGACCCTTGCTGTAAGGCCAGAAGGGTGTATCTTGGAGAGAAAGGACGTTGTGAGATTGGGAGTGGACTGAGGACAATATGGGCAGAGATGGGTATCATGGATGGCTAGGTGGAAAGTGGCAGTGGGCTCCAGTTAAGGAGATGATCCTAGAACTGACAGGTTTCATGTAGGAGATGATCATGACCACCAAGAAAAGGAGTCTGGACTCATCGGTAGACCACACAGTGCCCTTGAATATTCAGCCGAAGTGTCATGATTTGAGTAGACTATGTCAGCAGTCTTGTTTTATAAATACAGAAGAGAATAAACAGTTGAAAGGTGTAACAGTGGTTTTTCATTCCTTTATTCCTCTCTCTCTTCTCCCTCCTTCCTTCCTCCCCTTCCTCCCTCTTCCCTCAATCTTTCTCGTTTTCTTTCTTTTTGGAACAGCATCTCTCTATACCTCTGTCTATTCTGGAACTCACTATATCAACCAGGCTGCCTCTGAACCCACAAAGATCTACCTGCCTCTGACCATTTTGGTTATTGTGACTGCTCCCGTTGTCTCTAGTATGGTAGCTGAGCCTTTCTGTTAATTTGTGACACTATGGGGTCATGGAAGGGAGAGGTCTATGAAAAGACAGAGCTAAACCTAGCAAGATAGAGTGCGTGCCTGGGGAATACAGATCACATGTAACACCCATGGAAGAGAAGAAATGGAGGTTACTCACATCGTTCTTCTCCTTTACCCTTGGTGGCTTGTCTGTCCTCAAACTGTGAGCTAACCAGGCAATGATACTAAAGACTTATATTGACAAGTAGTAAAATGTCTGGGGCACACTTGGATAGCCCTCCCTTATAAACATGGAAATGTCTGGCAGATTCTCTCCTCTAACACAAACTTCTGTTCCTTATGGCTGCTGCTCAGACAGGAATACTGTATGCAGAAGTACACGATGATTTATTTAATTAAGGATATATGGCATCAGCATGGATGCAGGCCTGGAAATTACACATAGCTGTTCCTACTTGAATGAGGAGCTATGGAAAGCACATATAAGCACACATGTTCTCTAAAAACAGAAGTGTCACAATTCTCTCTGAGAACTATGATCTCAGTTGCTATGGAGGAGAACAGTAATTCTTCTAGAACATGTTTCTGTAGGAAAATCTGGTGGGTGCTACGAAAGAAAAGCATTACCCTCCTGATTATCAAGAACTTTAGTTTTTAAACTTTGTATCTCCCCCTCTAATTAATTGTATATCATTGTACTTTAATAAAAACTGAGTTGTGTCTATGAAGAGAACCCTTCACTTAACCAGCATCCTTCACAAACTCTCATTCCCTTTGTCTTTTATAGATCATCAATCTTACAAAACTGCAAAGTACTGACACATGCTAGTTTCCAAGATTCAGTGCCCACAGCCTTGCCTGAGTCTATGTCATCACCCAATCTTCTGCATCCTCTCCTCTGCACTCTTAACACAAGATTGACCAATGAAACCCAGGGAGTCCAGAGCAGTGAAGGTTCAGATACCACATGCACTGGTTTTATTTATTTATCTTTTATTAAAAAGATGTTTTACATTTATTAGTTTGTGTTGGGAGGGCAGTGCAATTGCAGGTCAGAGGAAAGCTTGTAGGAACTGGACCTCTCCTTCTACTCTATAACTCTTGTAGATCCAATTCAGGCCTTCAAACATGGTGGCAAGCCTCTTTACTCACTGAACCATCTTGCTGGCCCATGTACCATTTTAAGACCTAAATATGCTACTTTATTCAAACCCCCAGCAGATTTTCTTAAGTGCTGTTCTTAGACCTGTTACATGGACCTGGAATGTGAGCCCGAGGAGTTGCACCAGTTTCCTCCTGTCAGGTCTAGGGAAAAAAATAAGAAAAATAGAGACTTTGGTGAGTCCCCCAAGCCATCATGAACCACAATACTCCATAGAGGTGGGACAATTCCTGGCAATGCATTTATTTACTGGGGAGGCATGTCTGGCAAGGGTCGAGGACAACTTGTGGATGTCAGCCCTCTCTGTTGACCAGGTTGATTCTGGGGATTAAACTTGTGTCCTCAGGGCAGCAAGCACTGTTACCCATGGAGCTATCTTGTACATGCCTACAAAACTGAAACAAACAAACTAACAAACAAAATTTCTCTTCTTAAAAACTTCATTAACCAGAAAGCTTTAAAGACTTTTAATAAACAGCCCTGGCTGTCTTTGGGGGCATTCCTCGGGACTTAGTCTTGGTGTCTGGCATGATATGCAGTCTCTGAGGTCTTGCTCCAGCCATGTTTCTCGTTGCCTGAGTTCTGCATCTGTAAACTGCAGCATATTCCAAAACTTGGAGCTTGTCCTAAGATCCAGTGAGAACAAGTTTAGAACAAGACATGTTCTAAACAAAGCACACGTCTTGTGGGGCTATAGAAATAAATCACTGTATTAAAGAGAGCAGAGGAAATTCCATATTCAGCTATTGAACAGAACATTCTTTTGAAACCACAGAGTCATAGCAGGAAGCAGGTCTGCTCATGGCGGACAAGGACATATCACATTAGCTCAGAGTCTCCAAGTTCTACTGGAAGACAAGAACAGCAAAGTGGATGGGAGGGTGTGTTGTGTTGCTGTGGGATGAATGGTTGAACAGGGAGCAAGGCTCACATAAAACTAAACTGGTTTCACCTACCTCAGATGCAAGAAGGTAATCTTGTAAATTCTGGAACCGGAATTAAGATTAAGTGACATCAAAAGGAGGGCTTCATCATGACTTCAGTGTACCCATGGTCCTAAGCTAAGATCAGAATTCATATGCTCCTCCCACATCCCATGTTGAAATCCTAACTACAGAAGTGACAGAGTATGCATGTGTGGTGGCAATTCAATGTCCACAATAGTTAGGGCCTTTGTACAAAAGAGCCCAGAGAGTTGCCTCTCCATCCACAGTTGGGGCGCTGAATAGCAAGATGGAGAAACTGGTTGGATCCTTGAGGTCACTTCCTTGTGGGAAAAAACTCTAAGATGAAGGCACATTTTTATATATAACTTTGAGATTGTTTGTAGACAGAGAATCTAGCTGTGAATCTCTGTGAACTGACTGGATCCTGACGCACATGAAGACTAGATTGCATGTATGCATTGTAATCGGAAGAAATAGTGATTTGTAGGGCGGAGGTCAGAAATTAAGGTTCCTTACTTAGAAGATGAGCAGGCACTAAGAATCGTGGAAGAACAAATTGCATATTTAAATTATTAATGAAGAAACCATGATCGAAGCTTTTTTTTACTCCTTTGAACTGTGCCTTGGCGAGGCCCTGATGCTCCTGCATGGCTATCCAGATCTGTACTCAAGAAGATGCGGAAGAACTTCCTTAGTGTTAGCAGTCAGCAGGAAGACAAGAGGTATCCGTATGGTACTGAGACTCATAGACTTCCCTTTATTCCAAGCATGACCCTTGTTAGTGTCCAAATGATCCCTCAATAGTAGCCTCTTCAAGTTGACTCGGGACTTCCTTTTATTATATGTAAGTACACTGTAGCTGTCTTCAGACACCAGAAGAGGGCATCGGATCTCTTTACAGATGGTTGTGAGCCACCATGTGGTTGCTGGGAATTGAACTCAGGACCTCCGGAAGAGCAGTCGGTGCTCTTAACCGCTGAGCCATCTCTCCAGCCCCCCGGGACTTCCTTTAACATGGTTCAAGAAGTTCTTGACCCTTATGGTTTCTGGTGTAACAAGGTTTCTCAGGATCATATTACACATTTCTTGGTCCAGTCTTGGAATCATGTTTGACTGGAAACAGCATATAAACTATATGAAGAAGGCAAGAGGAAAGGGATGCCTGCAAGCTCTGTAAATGTTGTTGCTTTTAAGCAGTTGAATCGTACTATCTCTTCTGCCAATGGGACCTCCTCAAACTTGGGGTGACACTCATGTGGATAGGCATTTAAATATTAGTGTGGCTTCTTAACGTCACCATATATTTAACTATTATTGACATAGTCCTAGAGCAAATTTTGGCTAGATTCTAATGAAAATAATTTTGTCTCTGTTTGGAGTTTTAAGTGGAACTCTCAACAGGGAATTCACATTACCTAGGGCCTTACAGTCAAATGCTTTATCTCCTTTCAGATACAGCTTGCTAGGGACTGGAGAGCTGACTCAGTCATGATCAAAGCGTACTGCTCTTGCAGGTGCCGGGAGTTCCCAGCAGTTCCCAAGGCAGCTCCCAAGTCCTGCAACTCCAATTCCAGGGATCTGGCCTTACCAGGCTCCTTCAGGGACGTAGTAGTACACTTAACCTTATGCAAGCAAATATATATATATATATATATGTATATATATATATATACACACACAATATCAGTGCAAAAAATAATAAACAACTCTATAAATGTATACAATTGCTAAAACTGATCAGTTGAGATGTCTGATTTTGGTTGTTAAAAAATATTCCCAGCTTTGGAACAGCAATTGCTTCGATGGTCATGTGAGACAGGAGGTGACTCTTCTCTAGTCACAAGTAAGTGGTAGAGGGTGAGGTGGCAAGGGCTGGATTATACTCTGAATAGACCTTGGGGTTCTCAGAGAGTGGGTTCCAGTGAGGTCTCCCTTTCACAGTCTTTCCTGATTTATTTTCCTTCCATCTGTGCAATTAAAACTTGTTTTCAAAGGAGAAAGCCAGAACAACAGAGTTCAGGGTCTTGGGACATGGATGACCTGAAGTGTGTTTTTATCTTGTGCTGGCAGGTAATTCCAAATGAATGGCATGATTTCAAGGCCCTCGGTGATTTAAAAGTGGGCGCATCTGCTCCTCCTGTGGGTTTTATTACTGTGAGATAATTGAACATCCAGTAATAAAACTGCACTATCCTGCATCTCAGCCTCTCCAGATTTGGAAATCCTTTCCCCAGAATTTGTCCAAATTCAAGATAATCTTTCTCGGAATTCAGCACTTTCCTGCAGATTGATTTTTCTAAACAAATTTAACAAGGAGACAAATTACAAGCTGCCATACTGGTGGGGGCACATTTGGTCAGTGAACTCCCCCCATGAACTGTCTTTACTTTGCTCCTTCCTGTAATAATCGGACATTAGTGACTGTAAGCATCCTCTTACTTAGGCAATAGACAGTACCATAGGTAGTGCTGTAAATGAAGTTTCCAGTGACTAAAGCCTCCCTCTGTGGTCATAACAACTCCATGAAGCCATCAGGAAGAAGTTAAAGGAAAATCGCTCAAGGCAGAAATGACTAGGCAAAATGGGTGTTCAGGCAACTGGCCAGGAGCCCATATGTTAGACAATCTGTTGGATGGTGTCAGACGACAAAGGAATCTCAGGCCTAGATTTAACTTGAAATTACCATTACCTACACTAGTTCATAATGCAGCCCCTGACCTCTCTCTATAACACTGGGTCCAAGTGGCATCTGGGCTTGGATTTAGTCATGGACAACAGCAAGAGCAGTGGTTCTCAACCTTCTTAATGCTACAGTCCTTTAATGCAGTTCCTCATGTTGTACTGACCCCCCACCACCATATAATTACTTTTGTTACTACTTTATTACCATTATTTTGCTATTGTTATGAATTATAATATAAATGTCTGCATTTTCTGGTGCTCTTAGGCAATTCCTGTGAAAAGATTCACCTCCAAAGGGGTCATGACCCACAGGTTGAGAAGCACTGAGCTAGTGGAATGTAAGTTCCTTCAGTTCTCAGGTGACTCTGGGATTGCAGCATACGCACTGAGGCATCTGTAGAGAAGGTTTTAAAGAAACATAAGATAAGGAGCCTGCCCTAAAACAGAGTTATCCTCAAATTTTCACTGTTGGCTAATGTTGTTTTCTTACTCCTGTTCCTCTGTCTTTCTTCCTGAGAGCATAGCAGCATGTCCCCTATGTCCCCTATGTCCCCTATGTCCCCTATGTCCCCTTCTTTTAGTCATTTCTCAGCTTGTTCTTCCCTCACCAGGTGAGGGGACCCCAAATACATCTGACTGGGCAAATGTCTTTCTGAGAGAGTCGCCCATTCAGGCATTGATAGAATTAGCTAATAAAAGATAAATTTGGAGCTATGCATCTTGGGAGAAACTATTTTAAATGCTATGTGTGCCACAGCAAGTAGGGCAGCCAGGTGGATAAGGCAGGAAGCATGCTTCCCGTAGCAATGTCCTCCCACTGGAGTTCACACAGTGAGTGCTCCTGACTCTTCTTTCAAATCATTGTTTGACCTTTGGAATTTCAGTTTCTTCTCATACCAATGAGTCTGGCTAGTTCATCTGGTAACTGCCTAATAATATTCAATAATATATTTAAGGTAGCATTAAAACCCATAATAATGGGGGCTCGTGTGAATAAATTTGAAAACATGAACATTATGGACAATTATGTTATTTGTTCATTGAAATTACAGCCATCTATGCTTGATTCATTATGGCAGTCACATGACACCAAACACACATTGTCCTTGACTGTGTCCTTAGGAGCCGAAACAGTGGTACTATTGGCCTTCTGACTTCCCAGCCTGCCCCACTGGCCATCTGCTCTTTGCCCTCGTCCAATCTGCTCTGCTCCACAAAGGACAATATATGTTCATTCCTTCATTCTTTACCTTTGTTTCTGGCTGCCTTCTGCCTCTGTGGATTGATGTGATAAGCAAAAGGGAGAGACAAAGAAACAGTGCCCTTCATGAATGGGTTTGGCTGCTGTCTCCATTGGCCTGATTGTACCAGCTACCTTGTGTTCTCTTATTGGCAAAGTGTCTGAGACCCAAACAAGGGGTAGAAATCTTACAGTGGCTAATCCTAAGGGGATAGAATCCCTTTCATCTCTTTAGGCCTATCCGTGATCTCTTTTCAGATTAGCCCACGTGAAATGTGGTTTCCTTCCAGTGCCTAAGTTTCTGAAAACATTTTGAGCCCTCACTGTTTACCAGACACTTACTGAATAAAGTCAACAGGAAAAGTTCTGAAACTTACCTTGCTTTACTCATAATTAGCAACGACCATGCTGGGAAAACCTTAAGGAGACTGTCTAAAAGTTGAAACTATGAAGAGACCTTGAAGTTATATTATGAAATGGTAGATGCAGATTTTAGGTAAAGAAAGTAGACAGGCAAAATACTGGGTGTGGAAAGGCTTAAGTGGGGAAGGGCATGACAGTGCAGGGAAGGGGGGTACAGGAATTTATGGTGAAGGCTAACTCAGGGAAGGGTTACAAAAAAGGCAAAGGGAAGACAACTACCTCACAGTCCAATTAAAATGTAATTAAAGGATAATAGAATACTTGGAATGTGAAACGTGGGAATGCTGGGGTTATTGGAGTTATTGGGGCTTGGGGGATGGAAAGGAGGCAAAGAAGGAGGTAGCAGGCGGATTAATCTAAACTAAGGAGGTATGAAAAGCCTATGGAGACTTGCTAGTTAGTTAAAAAGTGAGTTCAGACAGATATGCTCTCCATGGGTGGCCAATGGTACTATCAGAAGACATGAGTATTTAAAGAAATAGCACGGAGCAAGGTTTGTGGTAGCTCCCTGTGAGTTATTGTCCAGAGAGGCCCCAGATATCCTTATAACACTGCCTGTTGTCATTCTAGTTATCACCATGACTACATGGTAAGATCTACTGCTGAAGCAATTATGTAGTTTGGCTGCAGAACACAGAGACACCAATCTCAAAACAAAATGAAAACTTCTTCCTGGCTACCTAGCATGGTATAGGACTGTGTTCTACAGGCTTCTGGGAGAAGAAAGATATTAGTAGCCTTAGCCTGCCAGGCAAGAGGCAATAATGAAATCACTGTCTGAGGTCCTCCTACACATGGTATGCACTCACTGATAGTGGATATTAGCCCAAAAGCTTGGAATACCTCAGAAAAAAATTCACAGATCATATGAAGGTCAAAAAGAAGGAAGCCCAAAATGTAGATGCTTCATTCCTTCTTAGAAGGGATAGCAAAATGCTCACGGGAGGAAATACAGGGACAGAGTGGAGCAGGGACTAAATAAAAGGTCATCCAGAGACTGCCTTACCTGGGGATCCATCCCATATGCAGCCACCAAATCCAGTCACTATTGCTGATGCCAAGAATTGTTTGCTGACAGGAGCCAGATATGGGTGTCTCCTGAGTGACTCTGCCAGAGCCCTACTGATACAGATGAGGATGGTTGCAGCTAACCATTGGAATGAACAAGGGGACCCCAATGGAGGAGTTAGAGAAAAGACTGAAGGAGCTGAATGGGTTTGCAACACCATAGGAAGAACAACAATATCAACCAACCAGAACATACCAGAGCTCCCAGGGACTAAACCACCAACCAATGAGTACACATGGAGGGACCCATGACTCCAGCCACATATGTAGCAGAGGATGGCATTGTCCAGCATCAATAGGAGGAAAAACCTTTGGTCCTGTGAAGACTCATTTTCCCAATGTAGGGTAATACTAGGGCATTGAAGTTGGAGTGGGTGTTGAGTGTTGGGAGGCAGTACCAGTCCTATAGAAGGAACCAACTATAGAATGGCTCCCATAGCCTGGAAAACCTGACATTCAGACTTAGATTCTGTAGCAGGTAAGATCAGAGAGTGCTAAAGGAGAATAGAGGAAGGAGGGTGGAGGCATTTTGGGCCTTCTTAGGAATCTTATTAACAAAAGCATTTCTCAAGACTGTAATGTTAGTAGGCACCTCATAGTGAGTAACTGTCAGTCTCCTTGGGAAAATAGGGGGCTTTCAGCAGCCTTAGGATGAGAGGACCATTGGTAATAGATGTATTCTTGGTAGTAAGGAAGCTCCTCTCCTGCTGAATGGAAGTATGGTGGTGTCAGATGTGGAATGAATATTTAGAGTCTGCATATATGTTGGTAGCTTTGTCTTGTATTAAAGTAAGGACTCTAGTGAGGCATATATCTCCGCATTCTGAGAAGCAGTGCCTGGTAGTTGAGAGGAAGTCTCTGTGATCTGGTTAGAGTAAGCTATGGCATAGCCCACATGGCAGCAGCTTCCATCTATGAACTAAGTACAGTCAGGATGTGGCAGAGGGGAGATAGAATGTTGTGTGTTTTGAAGGTAAGGGTTTCAAGTCCTTCTAGGCAGGAGTGGATGAGGACAGTGGCCTTGAGTAGGAGTGTGGCAGAGTCGAGAGGTGGACAGGAATCAAGTGAGAAGGGAGGGCTCTTCAGGGAGGTGATGTAAAAAAGTAGAAGCTTAGAAGGGGGCAAAGAGTTCTGGCTGCCATTGACATGTTCAAGTAATTCAGAGATCTGCAGGGCCAGTTAGCCTGAGCCTGCTCGCCTTCAGAGTCTATGCAGCATCCAAAAAGGACTCACCTCACAAAAGTTACATGAAGATCAATGAGCTCTCGCTCTACTCAGTTCCCGAGGATCGATCTAAATATGTGGAGGAGCCAAGGACTCAACTTGAAGCAAGCATCTTACCACTCCGACATCGTTGTGAGCCATATAAAAGTTTGTGTCAGGAAATATACTTCAATACTAAACCCAAGGTGGAATACTTTTGTCCAGTGGGGAGTAAGCAACTATAACTATCTTCAAAATGTGCCTCCTGGATTTTTCCCAAGACTCGGTGTTAATGGTTTTGCTGGTTTTGTTGGACTCCTTTTTGCTAGAGGTTCAAAAATAAAGAAGCTGGTATATCCTCCTTTTTTCATGGGATTAAGTGCCTCTGTCTATTACCCACAACAAGCCATCACCATTGCCCAAATCACTGGGGAGAAGTTATATAACTGGGGATTATGAGGGTGCATAGTTGTAGAAGATTTGTGGAAGCAAAAGTTTCAGGAGCCAGGAAATGTGAAGAATTCACCTGGAAATAAATAGAAACCTCCATGCACTGCCCATTTCAATCAGTTATAGGTACACACTGGACACTTCAGACAGGAAATCAGTATTTCTACAGACAAGTGGCAGAATCAGTATTGGATATAGTAAATGGCTTTCTTCAGGAAAATCAACACTAATTCTTTTTGCTGGTTTGGGTGATGGGATATTGTAGGCCAGCTAATCTGCAATCCTTCACATGGAAATTATGAACAAGCCTTAGAACTCCTCATTCTTATAGCACTATGCACATAATTAAAGTCCAGATTCCAACAAAAAAAGCAGGGAGGGGGGTGGCAAAGAAGAGAAGCTCTTGTGTGACATGAGAGTCTTGAGCCAGTATGGTGAGAGGATAGAGACAGGGTGACCAAATGGGAACTTGGAATCCCCCATGACACTAGGGAGCAACCATTGCCAGACTCTCTTATATTTAGCTATTTATAAGATAGCAACAGGACAAAAGTATGTCTTCTCATGTCCAGAAACTCCAGGGCCATTCCCCCATTTTTTAATTGTATACTGGACAAAGAGTTGGTCAGAGATGGAGAAACCCAGAGAATGGGCATGTAGGAGGGGAGAGAGAGAGAGAGAGAGAGAGAGAGAGAGAGAGAGAGAGAGAGAGAGAGAGAGAGAGAGAGAGATATGAGGTGAGGTGAGAGAGAAAGCAGGAATGACAAGCTTATTAGGACCCAGAGACTCAGGGAACCCTTAGGTGTTTCTTAAAGGATTGAGCAACCATAGCGAAGTTGGGAATCCAGGTTCTGAGGTACCCTTCCATGTCAACGAAAGACTCTCTTCCCTGGTGACTGGAGGTATAAGGAACCATCAGAATTTAAGACAGGCAAGATAGGGTAATAATGGAGCAAGTGAATGGGCTTGACAATACTTTTATTGAGTTTGGGTTGTGTGATTTAAAGTTGTAAGCTCTGTCTATATTTTAGAGGGATAGTATAATGAGAGTGATGGGTAGGAAGGGTTCTAGAATAGGATTTTGATGGAGGGATTGACAGGAGGCCAGAGAAGGACAGGCATGTCCCATACTTTTGGATCAGTGAGATTGGAAGAGGTTAGGGTGAAGCATTGATGTCAGTTAGTGGACGTGAAGACTCTTCAGAGGCTGGCCCACAAAGGGAAACTTCAGAGGAAGTTGTACGAAAAAAAGAAGTATAATTTAGCTGTGATATCACTGTTCAGTAAAGGGTTGGCAACTAGATGTGATGAGGAAGATGTGAGAGATCAGGTGGTCCCAGAAGGAACAGAGAGCTTGTATCCCTGGGCTAGTGGGACCCACCACAGAGATCTGAGAATGATAATCGGTTCATTGCTATGACGAGGTACATGACCAAGGCATCTCTGATCGAGGAAAGCATTAATTGAGGCTGGCTTGCAGTTTCAGAGGTTTGGTCCGTTATCACCATCTTAGGAAGCATGGTGGCATGCAGGCAGACATTGTGCTGTAAGAGGTGAGAGTTCCACATCTTGTTCTGCAGGCAACAGAAAGAGACTGTTTGCCACACTGAGTGTAGCTTGAGTATATATATATATCAAAGTTTGCCTACACGCTGATGAGCTTCCTCCAACAATGCCACACCTACTCCGATAGAGTCACAACTACTCCAAAACAGATACATCTACCTGTGGGCCAAGCATTCAAAGACATGAGTTTATGGAGGCCTATTCAAACCTATTCAAACTAGCACAATAGTTCTTACCAGAATAAGCAGGGAGTATAGATCAAGCAGCTCCTGAACTTATTAAAAATGATGGAGACTTACTCATTACATGGACAGACACCCTAAGCTCCTCAATGGTTTTGGAGTGGCATGATCCCAGGTCAGTGTCAGTTATGGAGAGCCTGGCCCAGAAGACCCTAAAGATTTTTCTGTGAAGGAGGAGCCTGGGGGGATTAGCCTACTTTGGTGAAGCACAGAGGGGTATAAAATAGGTAAGTATCCCATTTGTCCATGGTTTGGACAGTGTACTGGTTGCAGTCAAGGTAAAGTGGAATCTTTTGACCAATGACCAGTGTTGCCACACGTGAAGCAAGCTTTAGGTGGAGTCCTTTGGTGCTCCTTTGTGTCCCTTCTTTGGAGATGGCTTTGGGGCTGCTGCCAAAAGCTGGTGTTTCTGTCTAGTGTGGAAAACCTTTTCATTTTTTTCTGTTCTTCATTTCCATTAGAAACCATCGATGACGTATTAAGTAGATCTCTACGAGGGACAAGAGGGCCATTATCTAGTACTAAGTTTTTCTTTTTAATATACCTGCCTTTCCATATTATTCTACATTAGATAAACTTTAAGTTACTTTAAACTTGATCTTTATTACTTGACTTAAGCTTACCCTTGACAACAGTTGGTTTCCTCTGCCAAGTTTGCCCCTGTAAATGAATTATATTTGCAGTTATTGTGACTATCTACATAGTTCAGAACACATTAAAATTTGGTAATTTATAATGTGACTGACCATTAACTTGTATATCTTTAAAATAAACGTTAAACAATAAATATAGTCCATAGAAAGACCAGGAACATCATTTTCCTGTGAAGCTTAACAGTGTAAGCAAAGTCATAAATGGTCAAATATACATCTTTAAGCCAGTTTCTGCTAGGCTGAATAGACCACTATAATCTTATAAAAATTCGTCCTTATTGACAATATTCTAGAGATTTGGTGTTGCCTCCTTAGGGAAAATAAAACAAACTGCCTTAAAACCTCTGCTTTCCTAAACAAGAGTTGAATCCAAAATTATATATCTATATATTTATATATCTATATACCTGTATGTCTATATAACAATATACTGTATATCTATAAACTATATATCTATTATCCTCTATATTTCTATATATCTATATCATCTATTTATATGATAGATAGGGGTATATCTGTATCTCTAGATTAGATATAGATGATAGATATAGATAGATATAGATAGCTATGATATAGTCTGCTTAGGGTTATACGGATTGTTTTTAACTACATCCTAATGATCATAAAATTTGAAAAAATCCTGAGAAAAAGGAAGATTACATTTCAACAAAAATGTCAAAGATATCTAGGGTCTTGGCTGGGACAGTTTTGGTAAACAAAACCAAGGTGTGGGGGAGATTTAGAGAATTAATCATCTGTAATATATATAACATGTTTATTTAGGGTTTTCTACAAACCCTCTGTCCTGCATTCTGCCCTCTACTTGACTCTGTGATGGGGAGAAGGTAATGAGGAAAAAGACACTTTTCACTTGAGAACAGCTAAGAGGTAAACTATTCCACACAGAGGCTCCTTATTGCTTATCTTGTGTTATTTCAAGTGTGTAATTAAGAGAAATGTATATATTACAGATGATTAGCTCTCTAAATACCCCTCCCCACACCTTGACACTTATGCATCTAGGGACAAGAGATGAGAGGATAGAGCGAACAGAGGAGGGGAGTGGCTGACAAGACAGGCTGTAAAGTTTGGAGTTGAATAGCCTGGGTGATAGAAGCTGGAACATTCAAAGATCCACAACCAGGAGGGCCAAACTGGAAGTTTAACTAGAATTAGAGGAATGAGGTTTTTTTTTTCTGGGGTGGAATTGGGTATACATGAGGGTGAAATAAAACCATCAAACTGGAGCTCTCTATGGATACAAAGAAAGTTTTACTGGGGATCAAATTGGCAGGGCTATATCTCGGGGTACACAGGGAAACAAAATGGTGGAAAACCAAATGGATTTATGGCAGTCAGGCAAGGCTGGGGACTTCAGGCTAAAACAGATTGTTCAAATTGACTGAGAACTAGATGCTTTTGACCTTTGGAAGTGGATTAAGGGAAGTTACTGGCTTGAGATCAAACCGAAACCTGCCTTTTCAGCGTCCTGAGGAATGCTGCATTTAGGATTCTATTTACCCAATACAATCCTGTTTACCAGGTCAGTGACCCTCTTTTTGAGACACTGTCACCAGCACAGCCATTTTGGGGACAAACTTTGGACCCAACACAGGTCTTTTGTGTTATGTTATGTTCATTTTTTCCCTGGTGATCAGGGGACTTCTATTCACTCTAAAATAGGGCACTGATGTCAGACCAAAGGATTTCACCGCAGTCTGATATGATGAACTGGTGAACTTATCAGGGTTATGTGTAGAAGCAGTTGAAGAGCAAGTTATAGCTCAGTGGTCCCCAGAGAGTTGTATCACTACAAAATTTCCCCTTCTAATGGATGAAATCATTATCTATGAGGAAATTCACTTCCTATTTCCTCTAACATCTCCCAGGTTCACTGGCCGCTGAGGCAGGCAGATGAGGGTCCTGTGATTGATTCCCTTTCTTACTGAGCAGTACTAATAACTATATTGCTACTACCATAGTCCTAGTTTTGGGTGCATTCTGATTATTCCCTTCTCATGGCTACCTCAGCCAAGGTTATCTCTCCTCCAAGATGGTAGCGAGATGATCGTACAGTGTCCATTTTGTGACCTACAGGAAAAAGCTATACTATATTGGAATGGTTCATAAGTCTTATTTCTAACTGGTCCATAATCACCATTTTCAAAGAACTTTTGATTTTACCATAATTTCTAGATTTACAAACAAATTAAGAATGCCACATAAGAAGTTCCCATATACAGTATAACTCAAGTCTTATGAACTTCAGAATCTAGAAAAAGTCATGCCTACATTAAAGATTCTATGAGGCTAATGGACTAATTATAACTTCCTGATTTCAGGAGAGTTGGAATGTTGCCGATGCACAGCTGAATTATCTAGGGATACCTTAGCCCTTCGATAGCCTTTCAGTCCACCTCTGTGTCAGCCCTTCAGAATTATGGCCATCACATGAGACCTTTTAAGATGTATTATTAGCCCTGCTAGCAGAGCTTTTAACGAGGTAGTAAAGTAGGATAGAGAATGAGTTCCAGGAAAGCTTTATGCAGAGTGTGAAATTAGCACACAAGAGAAACAAGCTGGCAGAGTGGAAGGTGGAAACACTAACCTCTGGGCAGGAGAGATGATTCCCTAAGGAGCCCTGATGCCCCTCCCTTTGACTATCAGACTCTGGAAACAATGGACCTCCAGGAATCTCATTTCCCAGAATCTCACTCTGGGAAAGGAAAAGGCTGTTGCTTGTTGCCAAGAAGAAGGGGAAAACGTCTTTCTCCAGAAAGATTTCACACAGTTTTTAACGATATTTTCAGAGCATGTTGTAGGAAAGACTGGAGCCCACACAATGACGGGCAGGTCCGTACCTCCACTAGGGGCTGCTTAGCAGGACACACCTCTTAGAAGTCTTTCTCTAGTAACTTCCCAGCACTTCTGCTCCTGTCCACATGTCTCTGTCCAATTTCTTGTTCCAGGATACAGAAACCTAGGACAAACTGCAGCTACCTACCTTTCGAATCAACGCCTTTCCAGGAGCCCTAACAAGCTATGCTTGGGCATCCATCCCCAATATGTCAATTAAAGAGATAAATAATAGTGGAGGTAGTGAAAGATTTATTCAATCTGTCCAGCTGGCTAGTTCTTCTTTTGTCAACTTGACATAAGCTAGAGTCATCTGAGAAGAGGAATCAACATGTAGGCAAATGCCTCCATCAAGTTGGTCTGTGGGCAAGTCTGTAAGGTATTTTCTTGAGTAATGATTGCTGTGAAAGGCTCAGCTCACTGTGGGTGGTACTACCTGGTGATATAAAGAAAAGCAGACCTAGAAAGCCATGAGAGCCAAGCCAGCGAGCAGAATCCTTCCACAGTTTCTACTCCACAGAATCTGACTCCAGATTCCTCACTTGAGTTCTTGCCATGCTCTTCCTCCATGAAGGACAGTGATGTGGAGGGGGAAGCCAGCTGAACCCTTTCTCCCCCAGGTGGCTTTGGTCCTGGTTTGGTCATAGCTGTACAAAGCAAACTAGATTGGCCTGATTAGAGCAATAAAGAGGAGCTAACGACCCCATCCCTGATCTGTCCTTAGGGTTCTGATGTAAGAGTTCAGTTGAAGTCAGGGTCAGAGGGATTCATAACTAAGTCCTGGTTCTAGCTATCATCAACCAGCCTTGGAACATCACTGTATATGCTTCCAGTTCCTGGTGAGCATGACAATCTGTCAGACCTATGCTCAACCCACTTCAGCGAGGAAAGCACCATTACTATTCTGCTGGCACGAGAGTCACAGCCTTTTCCTTTCAGACTCCTGGGAAATTTTCAAGCCCTCAGTCTCTATTGCCTATAGTGTGGTAACTGAGGAGAGAGTCACAAGAGCCCTCTTTAGAATATCTTGCTCTGTCAAGATGCTCCTGCCAATTGCCAAACTAGGTCTGTAATCACAGCACTTGAGGCCTCTAGCAGAGAGCTCCCACTTTGCTGATTCAAGTAATGAGGTGAAAGGTGATATGACACATCAACCATAAGCAAGATTCTTATTTTCATTCATCTCATGTCTCTCTCTGTCCAGGATCTCCCCTGGACACTGCATTCAGGGAGTGGTCAGCTTGTCTCAGACTCACCGTGCCTGAGAGTTTTCAGGACCGTTGTTTGCTTAGGGAGTTTTGTTTGACATTTTTTCCCTACTAAGGCTGCAGGTGCTGCTTTGTTTTGGAAATACCAAAATAAAGGGTCATTCTTGTCACACCTTGTCAGAGTCACACAAGAACAAGAGGACTTCTTGAACACTAACTCTGAACCTTGATGGATGTACCTATAGGTTTTTTTCCCCCTAGACTGGCCTTTTTTTCTGCATCTTCCAGGCTTTACAAACAGGGAGAGGTCATTGTGCAAGCGCAGGAAGGGATGGGAAGTATGTATTGTCTCTGTAGGTATTTGGTTTGTAAGGTACACGCTATTTTCCCATTATCTTAGGAGTGATACTGTACAAATAATAGTGACTATTTAATAGATAATCCATGCCTTCTGCATTACACCAAAGGGTCCCTGACTTGGGAATACCTAACAAACTCTCACCACCTTGACAAATTTTGGTGGGCATGAATCTGCCCTGCCCTTCACCACCCACTTGCATTTAGATACATCCCCGATGACCTGTTTCATCTTCCGCCCTAGGGCTCCTCTGGGCTGGTTTTCATTCTTTGTGAAACAGCTAAGAATTGGGTAGTGTTGTTCTGTGTGCCTCGAGTCATTTGTACCTAGAAATGATCCCGACGACCCCTCATTTCAACACTGGCTTACCTGGCTCATCAAAGCATTGGCTGTGAGAGCTCACCTTTGAGCACCCATCCCTAAGGGATGACTCCCTTAACCTGGCTGGCTACTGTCTAGGTTTTGACCTTTGCTTCTTGTTCTCAGCATTTCTAACATGCTGTGTCTTTGCATAAATTCCATCACTGCTGTTGTTAATTAGAATGCTTAAATTCGTAGGGTAGTATATTGTGTCCGTTGGGGATGTATGCTCATGTTACCACTGAAGGCAAAGGCTCTTTGCCATTTGCCCTCTCTGAGATTCCAGGTCAATAAACACCTAATGGCTCCCTGGATTCGTTCTATATATTTTTACTGGGTTCACTCTTTTCAGTCCTACAAAGAGCCTGAGCCACACTGCATTCTGCCTTGATGAAAATGACAACGTGACCAATTCAAAGTATGGTTGAGGAGGAGAATTTTACTGTAGATATGAGGAAGAGTACAGGCATCTGGAAGGGTCCAGACTGAATTGGATCATGAGAGGAGGTGGTGAGGAGCAAGAGAGAAAGAGAAGAAAGAAGAAAGGGTGAACAAAAAGAAGAAAGAGAAAAAGAAAAGGGTCAAGAGGGCCAAGAGAGCATGGAGCCAAAATGGCTGAGTTATGTAGGAATCAGGTGGGTGAGGGGAAGCAGAAGCCCAGGCCCCTGGGCCAGAGAGGTTGAATGTGTTGTGTGTGGAGGGGTAGAGAAGTGGGGCTGGGGTGTAAAGTGCTGGGAGGAGCTGCAGAGGCAGACCTGTCCCAGGTCTCTTTGGGACCTGACCTGTTCCTGTCTCCTCAGCTAAGCTCCTTGCTTGCCTTCTGGTCTTCAGTTCAACTGTCCTGTTCAGTACCAGCTGTTCTGTTTGGTTCTTTACCAAGTCTGCAAAACCACTTTGCTCTGGTTTCCAGGTTCCACCTTAAAAGCTCGGTTTGTATTCTTATGTAAAGCACTGGCAGGGAAGTTTTACAATCCTGTGAACCTCCCAATCTTGGCACCCCAACTGCTCCCTGTGGTCACCCCAACTGCTGCTCACATGAATATTTCTGACCTTCTTATGTGGAAGTTTGTTGCATTTCTTTGGGCTTTACACATCAAACAGATGTGTAGGTGACTTGTTTGCTCACTTCTGCTAGTGTAGGGCAGGTTTACTCTCATTTTAAAGCGAGGATGGCTCCAGCTTCTGGGAGGAGGTTGGAAGTCATTTATTTAGGAGCTAGCTTCTAATTTTCTCTTCAAGGAAGACCTGGATATTTCCATACACCTCTGACTGAGAAATACGTTTTCAGGGGGACTAGGCAGCAACACAGTTACTCAGAATTGAAGGCCTTCTGGAACATTCAGCTTCTCTTTGGGGCCTGCAACATAAGTTTATGTAGAAACACTAGCATGTTAGCATTACTGTTGAATATCTGCCCTCCCTCTCTGTCACACACAAATACACACACACACACACACACACACACACACACACACACACACACACACACACAAACACACTAAGGTGGTCTCCATAAAGATGTGATCAAAATTTCCAATTTTTCTACTTCTACAACATACAGAATGAGTGAGTATTTAAGACGCCTAGACTCTTAAATAATATTCCCAGGATCCTGTGAGTTCTCTTAGAGGGACAACAGGTTACTCAGATCACTGCCTTGCCACTTGTATTTATTCACTTTGAAGTTGAACAAACTGAGTCCTTACACATGTGTGTAAAGGCTTCCAAGATTATTGGCTTTCCTTTGTTTTAAGAATCAGCTAGGAAAATGGGGATCTGACGGTAACAAGTAGGCAAGACATTCTTCAAAAGAGGCCATGACTGTTGGTATTAGGTCTAAGCTCCAACCCTACAGCTACCTGGGAATAGCTAGGTGTGCCCACAGTTATCTGGCAACAGCCAGGTGTGCCTGACTATAAAGAGGGCAGCTTGCCCTCTCCTCTCCCTCTTGTGTTCTCTTTGTTCTTCTCTGCTCTTGCCCTCTTCCATGTCCCTTCTCTCCCAACCCCCCCCCCCCCTTCCCTCCATGTGCCCATGGCTGGCCTTTCCTCTCCTCTCCTCTTCTTCTCTCATTAAACCTTTCCACGTGGAACCATGTTGACTTGGTGTGCTTTATCTAGGTGTGAGCCGAGTTTTAAACAACAGCAACACTGACAGTCTCTTGAGTGAAAGTAGCTCTTGATTTCATTTCCTCCTGCTTCTGAAGCAGTAGAGAGTGGAAGAGTAGAGGCCATTTAACCCAAATGTGGCTACTCAAGCTGCATTCCTCCAATGTTACTGCTGTTCATAATGTAGTCTCATACAAGGTATGCAGAGAATAAATATTCAAAAATTAAAAATAGTCACCTAGTGTACTTGGCATTTTCATTTTTTCTTTGTATACAAAAAACAGTAATCCAAAAGTGCAAGAAGAATAGAAACTTTTTCTAAAATTCCAGTTATTAAGAACAGTGGTATTCTTTTTTTTTTCTTTTTTTGGTTCTTTTTTCGGAGCTGGGGACTGAACCCAGGGCCTTGTGCTTCCTAGGCAAGCACTCTACCACTGAGCTAAATCCCCAACCCTGAACAGTGGTATTCTTGTTTTGAGATGCTGATGCACACCTTTAATTCCAGCATTTGGAAAGCATAGGCAGACAGATCTTCCCATTTGAGGCCAGCCTGGACTACAAAGTGATTTTCAGAACAGCCAGGGCTACCCAGAGAAACCCAGTCTCAAAGAAACCAAACCAAATCAAACCAAACCAAATAACAAAGAAAACAAACAAAACAAAACCTCCCAGTGTTCTCTTCTGTCACTGTAACTAAAGAAGTTGCACCTAGAGGGATTTTTTTTTTTAACTGTAGAACTGTTGCCTAACACTGTTATGCAAAGGTTTTCTCTTCTATTATAGTTTTTGTCATGCTAATGTAGGGAGGAAGATGACTTTCCTGGGATGAAGTAAAGCCTTCTTCATTTGGTTTTCTCACACACAGAAAGCTCAATGACACTGGCATGAAATGCTGTTTGTTTGAAAGAAGCTGCATAAATGGCTTTTGAATGTGCTCACCACAGAGACTTAACACCCAACTCACACTATCCTTTCTTAACTGAGGGTGGTGTATGTGTGTGTGTGTGTGTGTGTGTGTGTTTCCCTATCCTTGCCAGGCAACCATACTTCTCCACCCAATAGGTTGATTCAGGTCATATGGGGAACCTGGGCTTTCATTTCTATTTCAGTAATATTATGTAACACAAGAGACTCGGTGGAGAAAGTCTGAACCTTATCTTCACAATTTGGTCACATTGGAGCATCCATGAGATACTCCTATCCCTCCCAACCATGGTGGCAACAGCAAAGGCCTCTGTGAGAACTAAGCCTCTCATCCCAGCCAACAGAAATGATAAACTTGACCTATGCAGGGAATTCAGCATCCTTAATTTCCCACTCAAAGAGTTAAAAAGATTGAATGTTGAAGTTTGGTCTTTTGCTATGTACTGTAAATTGTAATGATGAATACTGACCCCCAAGTTGTGATTGCCCCCAGGGACTAGAAAATCTGCATGTACAATGTGACCTTGCTCCTTAATTTAAAACTATTGGTTTAATAAAGATGCTGGTAGCCTATTAGCTGGGCAGAAGTAAGATAGGTGAGTTTTTGGTTCCTGGTCTTGGGGTCAGAGGAGAACCATGAAGAGGGAGAGAGAAGGTGGAGAGAGGAGGAAGCCACCATGGGGTATGTGAATCATGAAAACATATCCATGAAGGCTAACGAATTTCAGTTAAGGGCAGCCCACATGGAACATGGCAGAATTGTAACTGGGGTTATTGCAGGGGAAGTAGATTCTAGTAGCATAGAGGGTAGCTATCTGCCCAGTTCTAGTGCTGAGTAAAGCTTACTATAAATAGAAAGGTTGTGTGCCTTTTTTTTTTCTTTTCTTTTTTTCAGAGCTGGGGACCGAACCCAGGGCCTTGCGCTTGCTAGGCAAGCGCTCTACCACTGAGCTAAATCCCCAACCCCAGGTTGTGTGCCTTTTATCTGAGAACTGAATAATCCGGGTAGAAACCTCAGATTTGAGATTAAATAATTACTACAATTGTACATTTCCTTCTCCTAAAATGGTTCAGAAGAAGCCAGAGAAAAAAGTAAACAGAAGTCTGGAACAAAATGTTCATGGTTTTGACTTTTACATCTTCTTTGCTTCCTGACTAGTTGATAGGGGGAGACTGTACCAGTATACATTGTACACCATGATGTCTTACCTTCTCACAGGCTCTAAAGCAAGGCTGAGTGTGTAATGAAAGCTCACACTACTGGCTAAAATAAAGCTTTCCTATCTCTCTTAATTTGATTTTCTCTGATATTTTGTCACACACAGAAAGTTTAATGACAGAGAATGGTATATTGTTTGTTTCAAGGAAGCTGCAGAAATGGCATTTGAGTGTGCTTACCACAAGGACATAACAGATGTTTGAAGAAGTTAACTATGCTTTCATGGATTTGAATGTTACACAATGTAAATACACACAAAACCACCTCATGACAATCTATAAATAAGTGAATTTTATATCACCAATAAATATAAGTAAGAAATGGTGAATGGAAACATTTCCCATTTAAACAAAGTCTTACATATTCAGATTCAAGATGGGGAGTTAGTTTCAAATTCATTAAAACCAAATAAATCTTTATAAACTCACACCAGGGTCAAACTTCTGGAAACTTAAAACATCAAACAAATCTTGAATACAAGGGATAAATGACATCTCTCCGTTGGAAAATATTCAGAAGACAACAGATTTCTTTTCACTCTATGTCAGTGGGACAGAAATGGCAGTATAGAGAGAAGACAAACAAAAACAACTTTGAATCCAGAATTATCTAGGGAAGACATTTTGGAAAATGACCTAGTATGAAATGCTCACCTCACAGTTCAAGTATTGTTGCAGAAAGGAAATAATGAGGGACACACTCTTAAAAATGTTAATAAATTCAATGTTTCTTTTTTCTCACTGACATTCTTAGATATGTTTGGCAGGGGAAGTAAAAACTGTGATACTGTTCCATACACAAGTGATATTGTTCGATACACATTCCGTGTATATAGCGAATGTACTTAAGACACAGTATAAATAACATAGGGCAGATGGTGAATTTAGTGGGAGTTAAGGCATCTGCATTGCATTTAAACAGGAAGAAGAGAAACTCCATTAAACCACAGTAGTTAAAGGCACAGACAGAGGTAACCTACACCACCTGTTCACCAAGCAGCACAGAACACTGCCTTCAACCACAGTGCTCAGGATTCAAAATGGAGGCCGGGCCTCATTTCCGGTCATCTGAAAGGGGCGACTTTCTTTAGCTTTCACGTACATTTAAAGCTCTAAGTAAATATTGGCAAACCACTTAATTAAGTTAAAATGTTGCTTATTTTCATAATATTGGAATAAAGTAGCTTTGGGATTTTAGCGCAAGAATTTTTGTAGTACATTTAAAGTTGTCATTAGTTTGAGATGTGTGAAAATGAGGAAACTTACTCTGCATGTAATCATTTTAGTATTTAGTATTTAGCAGTAAAATACTTAATTTAGTATCTAGAGCCCACTTGTGATACTGTCAAACCTGTCCATACGATGTTTGATTCCTAAGTGGGTCCTTCATAAATCATATGCTGGTGCTTTACCATCAAAAACCATTCTGTAGAGTGCCATACTGTCTACCCATTTATCTTAGGCTTTGGTTTTATTAACATATAAGAAAGCAATAGACAGAAAAAGAAGCGAAGAAAAGATCTCAAACTTCTATGGACAGTAACTGTGAAGTTAAGTCTTGGATGTGTGACTCCTGCTTACTGGAAAGCTGTTTAATACTGCTGTCTGACTCTATAGTCTCAGTAATATACAACATCAACCATCTCCTCAAGTGTTTCAAATAGAGCAGAAAATTAACTAATAAAAAATGACCAAATATAGTTATTGTGTCTTCTACGCCAAGCCAAGAATTGCATGTTCATTTTCAAGAAATATTAAATTTTATTTTTGTGTGAAATTTATTCTAGTCATTTGACATTCGTAATGTGGTTGCAAATTGCTCTTAGCTCATTTTTATTTTTATTGCTTTTAGAAAAATAGTGTATTTATATTAAACTCTCATTGGACAAAATTGGCTAAACTGTTAATGATCAGAACTGAACTGCAGATCTCTTTATATTTCCCAAATGATTTCTTATTATCCTGGCTCCAGTGAGCGTCATATCACCACCCAGGAGTTTCTGACCTTTCATTTCTTTTCTGCTTTACTATGAAGAGAATGCGACCCAGGATAGAGTTGGATATACACTGGTTTAAGCAATTATTTTTGTTTTAGGACCCACCCAAAGGAAAACACTGAATATGTGGTACAATATAAGCAACTGTTCTCAAAGATATTTATGATAATTTGATAATTTACAATTATCAAAGAAATTTGCTTTAGTTAAGAGCATCTTTCAACTTAGAGACATGAGAAAAACTTTCTGAACAGGGCGTAGTAACTTAGTGTGCTGGCTTGTCTTATGTCAACCTGACACAGTTAGTGTCATTTGGGGAGAGAGAACCTCAGCTGAGACAATGCCCCTTCTGATTTGCTCACCTGTGGGCAAGACTGTGTACATTTTCTTGACTGAATACTGATACAGGAGGGTCAAACTCGCTGTAGATAGTGCCAACCCTAGGCAGGTGGTCCTGGTTGATATAAGAAAGTAGGTTGCGCACGCCAGAGCTAGCGAGTCAGTGAGCAGTACTCCTCTATGGCCTCTGCTTCAGCCCCTGCTCTGACATCTCTCGGTGATGGAGTATGATGTAAAAGTACGGACATGAGTCCTGACTTAGTTAGGGCTTCTATTGCTATGATCACACCATGACCAAAAAGCAAGTACGGAAGAAAATGGTTTATTTAACCTCCATGCTGCTGTTCATTGCTGGAGGTTATCAGGACAATAACTCAAACAGGGCAGGACACCGGAAGCAGGAACTAATGAGGAGGGATGTGACCTACTGGCTTGCTCAGCCTGCTTTCTTAGGGAACCCAAGACCACCAGCTCAGGGATGGCACAACCCACAATGGGCTGGGCCCTTCCCCTACTGATCACTAATTAAGAAAATGCCTTACAGCTGGATTCATAGAGCCTTTAACCTTAACTGGAGCCCCTCCTCTCGGATGATTCTAGCTTGTATAACGTTGACACGCAAAAATTTCCAGCACAGATACCTTATGAAATGTAAACACTTTTGTACAACAAGGAACACCATAATTACATGAAGAAACAGCCCACAGAAAGGGAAGAATCATCCTTAGCTGTACATTTGACAAATCATCCTGAATATGCAAAGAACCCAAACGCTAAAACTTAGAGCATCCAAGTCAACAATAAATTCCCAAAGGACAAATAAAAAGGCTGAGAAACTATTTTAGAGTTTCTCAGGTTTGATGGTTATTAACCATCAGAGAGATGTAAGTTAAAAATACTTTGAGATTTTATCCTACTCTAGTCAGAATGACTGAGATAAAAAAAAAAGTGATAGCAAATTCTGGCATCAATGTGGGGAAAGAGAAATATTTGTTCACTGTTGGTGGGTGAGCAAACTGGTACAGCAACTGTGAAAACTAGGAGACACTTTACAAAGCTGGAAATAGATGTACCACTACTGGGCATGCGTCCAGAGTACTCTGTATCACACTCTGGAGACACTAGGTCATCCATGTCATTGCTTCTTTAGTCATAAGATCCAGGCAAAGAAGAGTCTAGCTGTCCATCAACTGATGAACGGGCGAAAAATGAAAAGGCAGTACATTTACACGACAAATATCATCCAGCTATTAAGAAAGATGAGATTATGAACTTGCAGGTAAGTAGAGGCAGGTAGAAATACTCATTCTGAGTGAGGTGATCCAGATGAAGAGCGAGTTCTTTCTCACCTGTGGATGGTAACTTTGACTCTTTAGATATGTGTGTTTAAACTGAAGAACCCAGAGAGGTCAGATCACTAGTAAGAGGCATTGGGGGGGTGGGCAGGTGGATTTCACAGAAAGGGAGATACAATGCAGGCAATCTGAAGGAAGAAAGAGGAATGATGGCATAGGAAGGGTTAAATGGGCTGGGCTGGAAGAGCATGGGAAGAGAGGACTGACACTTCAGACCTTTGAAAATCAGCTGAAAATGACTGCTATAGAAGCCTTCTAAGGTACATAGCCATACATATGTGATCAGTAGGGATAATATTTATAAATCTATATATTTAACACAAATACTTTATGTAACATTGCTATAATATACTATGTTGTCAATTGAATTTTTATTCATTGTATTTTTGTTCAGATATTTTAATATTGTTATACATTTATCCATCACCAATTATCTTCTTTTCCATTTCTGAAGTGTTCTCAAAATTTTTGTTCTTCCACACAATAGTATTTATCACCTTTTCTCTTCTTGTTCAAACGCCTCAAAGATTATTAATTATCCTTTTTAATAACAAACCTTTGATTTTATTGAGCTTTTTACTGTTAATTCTGTATTTTTATTAATTCTAGTAGTTAGAGGAAGGAGGATGGGTAATTTCATATATGTATGCAGTCTGTGTCTAGCTCTTTTTAAAATTATTTTTGTTCTCTAACACATATCAGTTAATTTTGTTCCTTCAAAGTTACTTCTAAAAGTGCTTCTTAGAAGGGGGAACAAAAATATTTATAGGAGGAAATATGGAGACAAAGTTTAGAGCAGAGACTGAAGGAAAGGCCATCCAGAGACTGCCCCAACTGGGGATCCAGCCCATAGACAATATTGCTGATGCCAAGAAGTGCTTGCTGACAGGAGCCTGATATAGCTGTCTCCTAAGAGGCTTTGCCAGAGCCTGACAAACACAGAGGGGATGCTCACAGCCCACCACTGAACTGACAATGGGGTCTCCATTGGAGGAGTTAGAGAAAGGATTGTAGGAGCTGAAGGGGTTTGCAACCCTATAAGAACAACAATATTAACCAACAGGAGCTCCCAGGGACTAAACCACCATCCAAAGAGTATACATGGACAGACCCATGGCTCCAGCTGCACATGTAGCAGAGGATGGTCTTGTTGGGCACCAATGGGAGGAGAAGCCTTTGGTCCTGCCAAGGTTGGACTTCCCAGTGTAGAGGAATATCAGGGTAGGGAGGCAGGAAGGGGTAGGTGGATGGGGGACACCCTCATAGAAACAGGGGGAGGGGAGATGGGATAGGGGTTTTATGGATTGGAAATTGGGAAAGGAGATAACATTTGAAATGTAAACAAAAATATCCAATAAATATCTAGCTTATTTTTAAATTTTTTACTTTTATTTTTAATTATAGTGTTTGTGTGCCTGTGAGGATATGGACATACACACAGGAGCCAATGCAGGCTTAGGATTGCCTTAAAGCTGGAGTTATAGGCTATCGTGCCAGGCTTGATATGGGTCCTGGAAATTGAATTTAGGTTTTCTGAAAGAGAATTATGCAGTCCTAACTGTCGAGCCATTTCTCTAGCTCCTCAAATTTTATTACACTTTTATTACTTACATTTTGTGTATGTACATGTGTGGATGCTTACATTTTTGTGCCTTCATTGTCTAGATTCTTTTTTGATAGACAGCTTTTGTTTTTAAATTTTTATGTTTTGTTCTTAAGATTTATTTATTCTGTGTGTGTGAGTATTTTCCCTGCACATATGTATGTGTGCCATATGTGTGCTCAGAGGCCAGGAAAAAACTTTGGATTCCCTAGACCCAGAGTTACAGAGGTTCTGAGCTACCATGTGGGTGCTGGGAACAAAACCCAGATTCTCTGCAAGTTCTCTTAACCACTAAGCATCTCTCTAACCTCCATTTTGTAGATTCTTTTTTTTTTAATTTTTTTATTATTTTTTTTATTAACTTGAGTATTTCTTATATACATTTCAAGTGTTATTCCCTTTCCCGGTTTCCGGGCAAACATCCCCCTTCCCCCTCCCCTTCCTTATGGGTGTCCCCCTCCCAACCCTCCCCCCATTGCCGCCCTCCCCCCATAGTCTAGTTCACTGGGGGTTCAGTCTTAGCAGGACCCAGGGCTTCCCCTTCCACTGGTGCTCTTACTAGGATATTCATTGCTACCTATGGGGTCAGAGTCCAGGGTCAGTCCATGTATAGTCTTTAGGTAGTGGCTTAGTCCCTGGAAGCTCTGGTTGCTTGACATTGTTGTACTTTTGGGGTCTCGAGCCCCTTCAAGCTCTTCCAGTTCTTTCTCTGATTCCTTCAACGGGGGACCTATTCTCAGTTCAGTGGTTTGCTGCTGGCATTCGCCTCTGTATTTGCTGTATTCTGGCTGTGTCTCTCAGGAGCGATCTACATCCGGCTCCTGTCGGTCTGCACTTCTTTGCTTCATCCATCTTGTCCAATTGGGTGGCTGTATATGTATGGGCCACCTGTGGGGCAGGCTCTGAATGGATGTTCCTTCAGTCTCTGTTTTAATCTTTGCCGCTCCCTTCCCAGCCAAGGGTATTCTTTTTCCTCATTTAAAGAAGGAGTGAAGCATTCACATTTTGATCATCCGTCTTGAGTTTCGTTTGTTCTAGGGATCTAGGGTAATTCAAGCATTTGGGCTAATAGCCACTTATCAATGAGTGCATACCATGTATGTCTTTCTGTGATTGGGTTAGCTCACTCAGGTTGATATTTTCCAGTTCCAACCATTTGCCTACGAATTTCATAAACTCGTTGTTTTTGATAGCTGAGTAATATTCCATTGTGTAGATGTACCACATTTTCTGTATCCATTCCTCTGTTGAAGGGCATCTGGGTTCTTTCCATTTTCTGGCTATTATAAATAAGGCTGCGATGAACATAGTGGAGCACGTGTCTCTTTTATATGTTGAGGCATCTTTTGGGTATATGCCCAAGAGAGGTATAGCTGGATCCTCAGGCAGTTCAATGTCCAATTTTCTGAGGAACCTCCAGACTGATTTCCAGAATGGTTTTACCAGTCTGCAATCCCACCAACAATGGAGGAGTGTTCCTCTTTCTCCACATCCTCGCCAGCATCTGCTGTCACCTGAGTTTTTGATCTTAGCCATTCTCACTGGTGTGAGGTGAAATCTCAGGGTTGTTTTGATTTGCATTTCCCTTATGACTAAAGATGTTGAACATTTCTTTAGGTGTTTCTCAGCCATTCGGCATTCCTCAGCTGTGAATTCTTTGTTTAGCTCTGAACCCCATTTTTTAATAGGGTTATTTGTTTCCCTGCGGTCTAACTTCTTGAGTTCTTTGTATATTTTGGATATAAGGCCTCTATCTCTTGTAGGATTGGTAAAGATCTTTTCCCAATCTGTTGGTTGCCGTTTTGTCCTAACCACAGTGTCCTTTGCCTTACAGAAGCTTTGCAGTTTTATGAGATCCCATTTGTCGATTCTTGATCTTAGAGCATAAGTGTTTTGTTCAGGAAATTTTTTCCAGTGCCCATGTGTTCCAGATGCTTCCCTAGTTTTTCTTCTATTAGTTTGAGTGTGTCTGGTTTGATGTGGAGGTCCTTGATCCACTTGGACTTAAGCTTTGTACAGGGTGATAAGCATGGATCGATCTGCATTCTTCTACATGTTGCCCTCCAGTTGAACCAGCACCATTTGCTGAAAATGCTATCTTTTTTCCATTGGATGGTATGGGCTCCTTTGTCAAAAATCAAGTGACCATAGGTGTGTGGGTTCATTTCTGGGTCTTCAATTCTATTCCATTGGTCTATCTGTCTGTCTCTGTACCAATACCATGCAGTTTTTATCAGTATTGCTCTGTAATACTGCTTGAGTTCAGGGATAGTGATTCCCCTTGAAGTCCTTTTATTGTTGAGGATAGCTTTAGCTATCCTGGGTTTTTTGTTATTCCAGATGAATTTGCAAATTGTTCTGTCTAACTCTTTGAAGAATTGGATTGGTATTTTGATGGGGATTGCATTGAATCTGTAGATTGCTTTTGGTAAAATGGCCATTTTTACTATATTAATCCTGCCAATCCATGAGCATGGGAGATCTTTCCATCTTCTGAGGTCTTCTTCAATTTCTTTCCTCAGTGTCTTGAAGTTCTTATTGTACAGATCTTTTACTTGCTTGGTTAAAGTCACACCGAGGTACTTTATATTATTTGGGTCTAATATGAAGGGTGTCGTTTCCCTAATTTCTTTCTCGGCTTGTTTCTCTTTTGTATAGAGGAAGGCAACTGATTTATTTGAGTTAATTTTATATCCAGCCACTTTGCTGAAGTTGTTTATCAGCTTTAGTAGTTCTCTGGTGGAACTTTTGGGATCACTTAAATATACTATCATGTCATCTGCAAATAGTGATATTTTGACCTCTTCTTTTCCGATCTGTATCCCCTTGATCTCCTTTTGTTGTCTGATTGCTCTGGCTAGAACTTCAAGAACTATATTGAATAAGTAGGGAGAGAGTGGGCAGCCTTGTCTAGTCCCTGATTTTAGTGGGATTGCTTCAAGTTTCTCTCCATTTAGTTTAATGTTAGCAACTGGTTTGCTGTATATGGCTTTTACTATGTTTAGGTATGGGCCTTGAATTCCTATTCTTTCCAGGACTTTTATCATGAAGGGGTGTTGAATTTTGTCAAATGCTTTCTCAGCATCTAATGAAATAATCATGTGGTTCTGTTCTTTCACTTTGTTTATATAATGGATCACGTTGATGGTTTTCCGTATATTAAACCATCCCTGCATGCCTGGGATGAAGCCTACTTGATCATGGTGGATGATTGTTTTGATGTGCTCTTGAATTCGGTTTGCCAGAATTTTATTGAATATTTTTGCATCGATATTCATAAGGGAAATTGGTCTGAAGTTCTCTTTCTTTGTTGTGTCTTTGTGTGGTTTAGGTATAAGAGTAATTGTGGCTTCGTAGAAGGAATTAGGTAGTGCTCCATCTGTTTCAATTTTGTGGAATAGTTTGGATAATATTGGTATGAGGTCTTCTATGAAGGTTTGATAGAATTCTGCACTAAACCCGTCTGGACCTGGGCTCTTTTTGGTTGGGAGACCTTTAATGACTGCTTCTATTTCCTTAGGAGTGATGGGGTTGTTTAACTGGTTTATCTGTTCCTGATTTAACTTCGATACCTGGTATCTGTCTAGGAAATTGTCCATTTCCTGAAGATTTTCAAGTTTTCTTGAATATAGGTTTTTATAGTAAGATCTGATGATTTTTTTAATTTCCTCTGAATCTGTAGTTATGTCTCCCTTTTCATTTCTGATTTTGTTAATTTGGACGCACTCTCTGTGTCCTCTCATTAGTCTGGCTAAGGGTTTATCTATCTTGTTGATTTTCTCAAAGAACCAACTTTTGGTTCTGTTGATTCTTTCTATGGTCCTTTTTGTTTCTACTTGGTTGATTTCAGCTCTGAGTTTGATTATTTCCTGCCTTCTACTCCTCCTGGGTGTATTTGCTTCTTTTTGTTCTAGAGCTTTTAGGTGTGCTGTCAAGCTGCTGACATATGCTCTTTCCTGTTTCTTTCTGCAGGCACTCAGTGCTATGAGTTTTCCTTTTAGCACAGCTTTCATTGTGTCCCATAAGTTTGGGTATGTTGTATCTTCATTTTCATTAAATTCTAAAAAGTTTTTAATTTCTTTCTTTATTTCTTCCTTGACCAGGTTATCATTGAGTAGAGCACTGTTCAACTTCCACGTATATGTGGGCATTCTTCCCTTATTGTTATTGAAGACCAGTTTTAGGCCGTGGTGGTCCGATAGCACGCATGGGATTATTTCTATCTTTCTGTACCTGTTGAGGCCCTTTTTTGACCAATTATATGGTCAATTTTGGAGAAAGTACCATGAGGAGCTGAGAAGAAGGTATATCCTTTTGCTTTAGGATAGAATGTTCTATAAATATCCGTTAAGTCCATTTGGCTCATGACTTCTCTTAGTCTGTCGACATCACTGTTTAATTTCTGTTTCCATGATCTGTCCATTGATGAGAGTGGTGTGTTGAAATCTCCCACTATTATTGTGTGAGGTGCAATGTGTGCTTTGAGCTTTAGTAAGGTTTCTTTTACGTATGTAGGTGCCCTTGTATTTGGGGCATAGATATTTAGGATTGAGAGTTCATCTTGGTGGATTTTTCCTTTGATGAATATGAAGTGTCCTTCCTTATCTTTTTTGATGACTTTTAGTTGGAAATTGATTTTATTTGATATTAGAATGGTTACTCCAGCTTGCTTCTTCTGACCATTTGCTTGGAAAGTTGTTTTGCAGCCTTTCACTCTGAGGTAGTGTCTGTCTTTGTCTCTGAGGTGTGTTTCCTGTAGGCAGCAGAATGCAGGGTCCTCGTTGTGTATCCAGTTTGTTAATCTATGTCTTTTTATTGGGGAGTTGAGGCCATTGATATTGAGAGATATTAAGGAATAGTGATTATTGCTTCCCGGTATATTCATATTTGGATGTGAGGTTATGTTTGTGTGCTTTCATTCTCTTTGTTTTGTTGCCAAGATGATTAGTTTCTTGCTTCTTCTAGGGTATAGCTTGCCTCCTTATGTTGGGCTTTACCATTCATTATCCTTTGTAGTGCTGGATTTGTGGAAAGATATTGTGTAAATTTGGTTTTGTCATGGAATATCTTGGTTTCTCCATCAATGTTAATTGAGAGTTTTGCTTGATACAGTAACCTGGGCTGGCATTTGTGTTCTCTTAGGGTCTGTATAACATCAGTCCAGGATCTTCTGGCCTTCATAGTTTCTGGCGAGAAGTCTGGTGTGATTCTGATAGGTCTCCCTTTATATGTTACTTGACCTTTTTCCCTTACTGCTTTTAATATTCTTTCTTTATTTTGTGCGTTTGGTGTTTTGACAATTATGTGACGGGAGGTGTTTCTTTTCTGGTCCAATCTATTTGGAGTTCTGTAGGCTTCTTGTATGTCTATGGGTATCTCTTTTTTTAGGTTAGGGAAGTTTTCTTCTATGATTTTGTTGAAGATATTTACTGGTCCTTTGAGCTGGGAATCTTCACTCTCTTCTATACCTATTATCCTTAGGTTTGATCTTCTCATTGAGTCCTGGATTTCCTGTATGTTTTGGACCAGTAGCTTTTTCTGCTTTACATTATCTTTGACAGTTGAGTCAATGATTTCTATGGAATCTTCTGCTCCTGAGATTCTCTCTTCCATCTCCTGTATTCTGTTGGTGAAGCTTGTATCTACAGCTCCTTGTCTCTTCTTTTGGTATCCAGGGTTGTCTCCATGTGTTCTTTCTTGATTGCTTCTATTTCCATTTTTAATTCCTTCAACTGTTTGATTGTGTTTTCCTGGAATTCTTTCAGGGATTTTTGTGTCTCCGCTCTATGGGCTTCTACTTGTTTATTTATGTTTTCCTGGAATTCTTTCAGGGATTTTTGTGTCTCCTCTCTATGGGCTTCTACTTGTTTATTTATGTTTTCCTGGAATTCTTTCAGGGATTTTTGCGATTCTTTCAGGCATTTTTGCGAATCCTCTCTGTAGGCTTCTACTTGTTCTCTAAGGGAGTTCTTCTTGTCTTTCTTGAAGTCCTCCAGCATCATGATCAAAAATGATTTTGGAACTAGATCTTGCTTTTCTGGTGTGTTTGGATATTCCATGTTTGTTTTGGTGGGAGAAATGGGCTCCGATGGTGCCATGTAGTCTTGGTTTCTGTTGCTTGGGTTCCTGCGCTTGCCTCTCGCCATCAGATTATCTCTAGTGTTACTTTGTTCTGCTATTTCTGACAGTGGCTAGACTGTCCTATAAGCCTGTGTGTCAGGAGTGCTGTAGACCTGTTTTCCTCTCTTTCAGTCAGTTATGGGGACAGAGTGTTCTGCTTTCCGGCGTGTGGTTTTTCCTCTCTACAGGTCTTCAGCTGTTCCTGTGGGCCTGTGTCTTGAGTTCACTAGGCAGCTTTCTTGCAGCAGAAAAGTTGGTCTTACCTGTGGTCCCAAGGCTCAAGTTCGCTCGTGGGGTGCTGCCCACGGGCTCTCTGCTGCGGCAGCAACCAGGAAGACCTGTGCCGCCGTTTCTGGGAGCTTCAGTGCACCAGGGTTCCAGATGGTCTTTGGCTTTTTCCTCTGGCGTCCGAGATGTGTGTGCAGAGAGCAGTCTCTTCTGGTTTCCCAGGCTTGTCTGCCTCTCTGAAGGTTCAGCTCTCCCTCCCACGGGATTTGGGTGCAGAGAACTGTTTATCCGGTCTGTTTCCTTCTGGTTCTGGTCGTGTCTCAGGCACAGGGGTCCTGCAGCTCCTGGGCTCTCCCCCACGGGAGCCCAGAGGCCTTATACAGTTTCCTCTTGGGCCAGGGATGTGGGCAGGGGTGAGCAGTGTTGGTGGTCTCTTCTGCTCTGCAGCCTCAGGAGTGCCCACCTGACCAGGCGGTTGGGTCTCTCTCTCACAGGGTCTGGGGGCAGAGAGCTGCTGCGGGCCGGGATCCATTTTGTAGATTCTTAAAGTAGTAATTTAGATGACTGTTATAAGATTTTTATGTAACATTTACCTACCCGAGTTATCTCGGTTGCATTATATATATTCAGAGTGTTATATTTAAATCTTTCAGCCAATTTTATTTTTGAAAAACTTTTATGGAACATCCTATTGTTCATGGATTATTTCAAAGTGTGTGTGTGTGTGTGTGTGTGTATGTGTGTGTGTGTGTGTGTGTGTGTGTGTGTTTAATTCTTACATATTTAATGGTTTGTGTTTTAGATTACTATTATTGATTTCTAACTTGAATCCATGTTGTTGTCAGAGACATTAAACATTTCAAAATTTTAGTTTTTATTGATTCATTGGCTATTTTAAAATGCCCATTGAGCATTTGAAAAATAAGTATCATAGTGTTAGCAAATGTGTTCCATCCATCTGTCTTTTTCTCTCTCTGTTTTTTCATCTATCTCTCTGTCTTTATCTTTTTATGGTGGAACTTCAGATGCCTCTGAGAGTAAGTCCTGAAAATACCCAAGAGTCCCTGCCGCTGACATCACAGATCCTCACCTTCTACAGTTATTTACTCTGCTCTGGTTTTAAGGAGCATGATGCTTGCTCCTAAAGTGAGCAACACTGGCACGATTTTCTACTGCTGTGCCTGAAGAACACAGTTCCTGGCAGCAGTGATCAAGGTGATGCTTCTAAGAAAACTTCTTGATGTCCTGGCCCTGAATATCTATTCTATGTTTAATTTCTTCTACACAGAGGAAGAAGCTACAAGGCTGAGGATAGAGAATGCATGTGGAGCTCACGAAAAACCCTGAGGATAATGAACTATTAGTCACATACTAAGGAGTTCACCACAGATAAAGACAGATCCTGCAGCCATAAGATGCAAGGGGGTGTGGTAATTGTAATGTTGTAGGTCAGTAGTACATAGAGCCTCTGTAAATATTGTGACGGAATTAAAAGTTAAACCACCGTTGTGTCAGCCAGTCAGACATCATTTCCGTTCAATGCAGACACAGATGGTGGGATGCTTGGAAAGAGTCCCAGTCCAGCTCCTGGACACAAAACATAAGCTTCATTAGTCTCCATCACATAGCCTTGCTCCCCTCATCAAGAGGCCCAGGAGCCCATTGTTAAAGTAACAAGAACAGCCCATTAAGGGAAGAGTCTTCACCCAGAGAAAAGTATCTCTGGTCAAGATGCATACCTAAGAGATCAATGGGGTGAGTCAATCTCCTGGCCAGAAGATGACTCCTAGGAAAGAGAGACCAGCATGTGAAAGAGACAAGCAGAAAATTGTTCTTCAATGAGATACTGCAATTTTTCTTTCCAGAATTTCCACCACCACCAGGTCCCCACCATGGGAATGCTGGGAGGTTCACTGGATATGCCCATCTTTCTGACTCAGCAAGGCACAACTCTTCTGGGTTTTTTGTTTGTTTGTTTTGTTTGTCTCTTTCTTTTGGATTCTTCCCAAAACCCATGTCTGTTACCTTCCTGATATTTCAAGCACTTTCTCTAAAGGGGAGGGTGGATACCACATAGTTACCTGTCTGCAGTTCATCTGAGGCACATGCCTGCTCAAGTCAAATGTTATGGCTTCTCTCCTTGTCCTCTCCATTCTCCCTCTCCAGGCAGTTCCTGGGTGTTTTCACTCATTTTTTTCCAGAAAAATATATCTTTTACTTATTAAACTTAGTTTCGTCAGCTATAATGTGGCATTATACAAAGCATTTAATGACCCAGTTAGAAAGAGCAGTACGAGCTAGGCATGGTGGTGCATGCTTTAGTCTCAGCACTTGGGAGGCAGAGGGAGGCAGATCTCTGTGAGTTCAAAGTCAGCCTCGTCTACAAAGCAAGTTCCAGGACAGTCAGGGCTACACAGAGAAACCATGTATTGCAAAAACAACAACAAAAAAGCAAACAGCAGAGAAACAAAAAGCATAAATTAAATACTTTAATTGTCATAAATTTCTTTTAAGATACACATTAAATACGTGCTGGATACTCTAAACTTCCCATAATCTCAGTATCACAGAATACATATAACATACAATACAATTGTGGAAAGTCCAATTAGTTTATAACATTGTACTCACCATTAACATCTTATCCTGGGAAATGAACATCTGTCTTAGAAATCCTAGCTTTTGAGTGAATCCTCAAAGTACTTCTGAAATCCATTGTACTGCAGGAAATAAAAATCACAGTATATAATTGAAAGCTTAGCTAAAAATGTTAGATGCTTAGAGATTTTGGACTGAGAAAATTAAGACCAAGACTGTGTCATGTACAAGATTAAGGCCTCCTGTTAGGAAAAAATGACTTTCTGCAGAAGCAACAGGCCTGTACTTAATCAATGGCTTTACTTCCCCCTACCCCAAAGCCTCCCTGACTATCAAACATTGTTTAAGAAATGATTTTACCTTTAAATAAAAGAATCTACAATAAATATATAAGCATTTCCATCCTCTTTATACAACTGAGCCAGGGCTGCTTGCTAGACCCCGCTCCACCCCCAGTACTGGGGAATGTTCATGTAGGTGATTGACTAGGTGTGTGAACAATGGGGATAATTCTGTGGTGGTAACAGCGACCTCCCTCACACAGATGTTATGACACTGATTTGTAAGGCCATGCTTCCACATTGATTAATTACATTTCTCTCCCCACATCAGCTCCCGGGGTTTTCTGTCTGCTCTGACCATTCCTGAGATTTTTTTCTTTTAAAATCTATTAAAATCGTCCTTGACATTCCACGATCAATGAGACTAAGAACCCCAGGAGGTGACCATAGACTGCACAGAAGGTATTTTCAAAGAGAAAAGAAAGCACTGTTGAGGGGTGGAAGAATGGCCACCTTGACCCTGACCTGCACTCCATCAGGATGAACTTATCTCATTCTATATGTAAACAGCTATTAATTTACACAGTTATTATCTACACACACACACACACACACACACACACACACACACACAAAATATTATTTGAAATTATTTGGGTAATTATGACCCAGAGAAACACTGGACTTGGCTGTGATTTTGACTAGGATAATGTTCCTTCATACTGAAGTTTTCTTTTACTCTTATGAAATATGAGATGGATACAGCCCCCACATGGGGGAAATTTCTGCAGTCTATCGAAATAATTGCAGTGCGGGGCCATGGACGGCAATTTGACAGTTAATGGCTGTATTTCACAAGTGGTAGGTAGTAGTCCAAACATGGAGTTTCCTTGTTGATGTTTCCAACAGCCTTATAAACCAATTGCCATTAATATCCTGATCTATAGAGAAGAAAGATGGAGTCAGGAGAGTTAAATATGTACTCACAATGCTTGGGAGAAATCAGAATGTTGGGAGTGCACTTGAATCCCTGAAGAGCTCTCTTTACTGTGTGTATGTTGTCTAATGCATGCTCATGATCGCCTCTCCAAGAAGTCAGTTCAGAGCTGGCTGCTGTTTGCCCATTTAGCATTAAGATCCCTGAGGATCAGCTGTCCTGGGCCAGGGGCCATACAGACATTGCTTGAGGCCTATTGATCATACTTGCTTTTGGTTTCAATCTTCAATCTTTGGTTTCAATAACACTAGATACTTCTTCTGAAACCTGCCAGGACCCCTATGCATGCTCTCTGTTCACAGGAAATTATTAGTGTCATTATTAGTAGAATAAGTGGTGCATTGTAAAAGAAATTAAATAGCTTTGTTGATAAGGAGAGACCAGGATTACACAGATCTCTTTCTTCTGAAATGCCCATGCTCTTGACCATGCATACGGGGAGTATCCTATATGTGTGTAGAGTATATAGGGAGTACCCTGTATACATGTAGACACTTAGATTATAAGAAAGAGAGAGAGAGAGAGAGAGAGAGAGAGAGAGAGAGAGAGAATTTTATTTCTCTTGATAAAAATTCAAATTTCCTGAGATGTTATTCCCAAAAGGCCATCTCTGGAACTATCAGTGGACTTAGATCAACAACTAATGGAACATCCACATGCTAAAACCTCATCCAATATTTTCCTTAGCACCTTTGGTCAACAGCTTGAAAGCACTTAAAATTGTGTGTGACTCCAGGAATGGGTTTGTTTGGCAACCACGGCAGGGAGTTAATGATTTCTTTGGCATTTTTCTGAGACTTTCAACAGAAATCACTTTTAAATCTCTCATAAAATTCTTGAAAAGCCTTGGGACATTGTCATCAGAGAGGATAGCAACAGGGTCATATTGTGAAATCTTCTCAAGTTGGAACCTAGATGCTCCGCCAGGGCCGAAACTTCAAACTGGGCAGCAAATACCAAAGAACGGCATCCTCTAAAATGTCATGATCCCCAGCACAAGTGAGTGCCAAGTGTTTCAAAGGTAAAGGGAACCCAGGATAACACAGGTAGGGCCACCAACCCTTTCACAAGGCAGCAGACAGCAATTTGGTCATAGAGGAGAGATGGTGCCACTCTTCACCACGAGACTCTGTATGTAAAAAGCTCAATTTTAATGTTATATTTTTTAAATCAAAACTAGTCTTCATGTTTTGAGTGCTACTATATTCAATGGTAAAACAATAACAAAAGCCAGTGCTTACTTTTGGCAATATTGCCCCTTGCTAGGACAATACAATCACATGAATAGCAATAAATAAATAAATAAATAAATAAATAAATAAATAAATAAATAAATAAAGGTTATAAAGGAAAGTAAGATTCATGCCAAGAAACTGAATACTAAAAAGTCTTTAACTGTGCCTGGTGCAGTTTGAATAACCTCTGATTTGTCATCACATGTTAAACCAGCCTTCACTGACTAAACCACATGTATGCACACATGCATGCAACCACGCACGCATGAGTGAGCGTGTATTCAGTAGGCGCAAGGCTCTTTACCTGTTTGGTCTCCTCAGTACTTAGCTCTCTGTTAAGCATTACAGATGAGGACTGTACACTCCAGATGAGAGCTAATACACATGGGAAGAGATCGATGGGAAGGACGAGGCAGACAGAGCTGGTAACCAGGAGAGGTAGATTGAAAAGGATAAAAGAGGAGTCAATAAACTGTAACAAATTCAACAGGAAACTCTCAGTTTCAATTTCAGTGTGTGTCCAGATGGTAACTGATTTATGTCCCATGGGTAATCACAAAAAAAAAAATGCAACAGCAAGAAAAAAAGAAAAGAAAAGAAACTCAAAGAATAAACTGGACATGGTGACTCATAGTTATAATCCCAGCATGATGAGGAATATTACTCTGAATCCAAGGTTACTTGGGGCTACACAGTGAGCCCTGACATATTTAGTGAGACCTGGCCCCAAACAGACAAACAAGCCTGTAAGGAATTGGAAGACACCAGTGATTGAAATTGTTTATTGACATGGACACTTTAAGATGGGAAGTTATGCTAAGAAATCTGAGCACAGCTGTTGAGCATTTCTGTGGTATCTGGGCTAACTGTGCTATAGTTTCTGAGTGTGTGGGTCGCCTTATAATTGTCCTAAATGACCTCTTAATAGTGTGTTTCTGGACTAGTGATCTGCTCTTGACCAGATGGGCAAGCACCTAGTGACTGTGCACCTGCGTCTGCCCCCATCATTCAGCTCTGAAGCCAAAGGGTAAGGTCTGTATTTTCATCTCCAGTTGTATTCCTATATTGGAAAATAGTGAAACCCCCTGTGGGCTTTGGAACTAATGACTACAGTGGTTGGTTGCCCTCTTCCAATCAGTCCTCAATAAACTTGCCAGGTCGGCACTGGATTAAAGTGCCTGCCCTTCTCTGTGGCTGTGGGTTTTTAAATCTTTTTGGCATGAATCATTTTTTCCAATATTAGGTAATAGCCAACATGTCCTCATGTGTCATTCATTGACTGTGGTGGAGGACAAGGGTCCTGCCAAACTGTCATTAGCTCATCATCCTGCTTCAATCTACTACTTTGGCAAATACCCTATTCACCTGAAATATTTGGCTTCACACACATTTTCTGGAAAAAGAACTGGATGAAATTTTGAAACAAATAGCCTTTGGATGGAGGATCTATATCCCAGCACATGAGACATTCAGCTTTTTCTATAGAAACAGGCGAAGTGGAATGTTTTAATCAAATTCTAAACAGAGAATGAAAAAGTGCTCCATTCATTCATATATTTAAATAGCTCTTTGGAAGTCATTCAGTGGTTTGAAGTTATACTTTAGAAGATGAAACAAGAAAGAACTCATGGAAAAAGTGCTGGCTAGCTACTTGGACCTTGGGAGACATTAAAAGTCATGTTAGTGTTGCAGGAGGTGAATAAATTCATAGTGTGCTATACGCTAAGGGAAAGGATATTTTGGCTCCCTCGTCGTGTGTGAAGTTCCTCTCAGGTTCTTGCTGTCAGCCTTCCCTCCTTATGTATCAGCATGCCCGGGATCAAAAGCTCTTCCCCATACCTCTGGGAATTGGCATCTGTACCCACCTCAAGCCATCAATAGAGTGAGCATCTTTGATTTTTCAGGATAAGGGTGCCCCGATTATAGTATGAGCTCAAGAATCAGTGTGACATGGGCCAGTAACAATCCAATCCAGTACTTAATAAAGAACAAACACAAAATGTTCCACTTCGCTGCCCTTCTCTCTCAATGCAGAGCACTTGACGCTGCCTACAGGAATAGACTAGCATTCCTGAAGGGAAGTCCAGCACACTCTCACATACCGTGTCTGAAATTGCTTTCCTTTCATTATTTGGTCAGATAAAATCCAAGCTTTTCTTCTTGAGAACATTGGCAATATGATTCATTATGTCTTTTTTTATATATAAATTACATATTTCTGTGGATTGGAAAATGGGGGGGGGGAGCTACAACTGTGGTACACATTTTCTCTTAATTAAAGTTAGTAATCTGTTTCCTAAATACTATCTCCAACCTCTGTGGATCTAATTGATGGGCCCTTCTTCCTATGGTGTGTGAGTGCTTTGGTAATGTGCATTATGTCACTCAAGTAAGGTTGATCTCTTCCCAAAATACCCAGTCCCCAGATGCCCAATTAAGTTGTTACAAAGCAACAAAAAGACTTAATTAATTACAAAGGGAATAGATACCATCTCCAGAGGAGGAGGAAAACGATCCTTCTGCCTCAGCTTTCCACACTCAGACTAGACCTGTAGCGGGTGTGGCTTTCCCAGGTTCACAGTGTCTTAAGATCTTGAGATAGAGCTCCACACCTCAACATCAGGGGCAGAGTCAATTGGTGAATGTAAAAGCCCAGTCAGTCAGAACCCATCAGTGGCATTGTAAGCCTCTTCAGTGAATGTTACTCATTGGAATGCCCATGACATGGCTATAATATTCTCTCATTTAATTATCTACCTCTCTAGTGCTCATTTGAAAATGTCTCCTGGTATCTTGGATTTATTCCTTTGGAGAAAGTCCATAATGTTGGTCTCTTGCTCTTTTGAAATCCATGCATGTGTCCAAACACCCACTCAACATCTCAGATGAAGCATGCAACCCTTTGTTCACTTGCAAAAGTCATGTTAGATTCCAAAAATACCTGAGGAAATACTGTATGATTTTCCTTGAGTGATATGAACAAAAGTTTGCCCAAGGTAGATGAAGACCCAAAAACACACCAAAGAAACAGTACCATAGGAGTCTAGTTTAGTGAACAAGTGAGTTTGTCAGGATTACTTGCAAAAAGCATGGTTAATCCAAAGGCAGTTATATTATTGACAAGTCCACCCAGAACTATTGATGACTTTAGAAAAGTTGTATCTCTCAAACTCTCTGTATGACTTAGAGGCAGCTCTTTAGGTCAGGAAACTTCTCCACAGTTCTTCCCATTTATATAATGGTAAAGTCTATCTGAGACTTGTTAGTTTCAGAAACTGCCTGAGACTTATTAGTTGTTACTGTCTTGAGCCTTTTAGGTTCTGTTTACTTTTTGATACTTGGCATGTTTCCCTTTAGGATAGAATATTTCAATCCACAAGAAATTACTACAAAACACCCACCATCTTCTTTAGTTCTTATATTTTTGTTCTACTACATACCTTAGTCTTTGAGTAGGTAAAAGATACCTGATTACTTCCTTCTATCAGTGGATAAACTTTGAGCCATTAAGCCACAAGGGGAAAATATCTTGTTCTTAGGATGTTGACTGACCATGCATTGCTACAGTCATCTTTCCACTTGGGGAAGGGGAAGTCCATCAAAAACCACTTTAGTCTGACATCAATAGTGATCTATAGACATAAACACAAATGATTACAAGACAATTTGACAGCCATATGACATCTATTTAACTGAATAATGGTAGAAGCCTTTTCACTGGGCCTATGGCCTCCCAGCTATGGGCTTTTGTCCTGGTTTGCAGTGTCAGAATTAGGGTCTCTCCTCTGGATCAGGTCTTCGGTTTAGTTTGAAAACACTTGGGAGACTAGGACTGAAGCCCTGAGGGTCAGCAGAAAGAATGGAAACAGGCAACCTCAGGAGGTAGGAGAGATCCTCCATAATGTACCAAAGACTTGGGAGGTGAGAGACTCTCAGGACTCAAAGGGAGGGTCCTTCGGTGGAATACCCTATAGTGGGGAGAAGGAACATGTAGAGCCCACCTCCAGCAGAAATACAGGGCTTCAAGTGAGGAATGGGGTTGCCATTCTATAGTCAAAACTCTGATCCATAATTGTTCCTGTCTAAAAGAACTGCAGGGATGGAAACGGAGAAGAGCCTAAGGAAAAGAAGGTCCAGCAACAGGCCCAAAGTGGGATCCAGCTCAAGAGAAGGTCCAAGGCCTGACATTATTACTGAGGCTATGGAGTACCCACAGAAAGAGACCTATCATGACTGCCCCAGGAAAGGCCCAACAAGCAGCTGAGAGTCAGATGCAGATATTTGCACCCAACCAATGGACAGAAGCTGCTGACCCCTCTGGTTGAACTAGGGAGGGAAAAGCTGGAAGAAGGCCATCCTGTAGGAGAACCAGCAGTCACAGTTAACCTGGACCCCCAAGATCTCTCAGACAATGGACTACCAACCAGGCAGCATACACAAATATGAGGCCCCCAACAAATATACAGCAGAGGGCTGCCGGGTCTGGATTCAGTCAGAGAAGATGCAACTAATCCTCAAGAGACTGGAGGCCCCAGGAAGTTTAGAGGTCTGGTGGGGTGGAGGTGGGGGGTACGGATGGGGACATCCACCCAGAGACAGAGTTTCAGGGAGGAGGTATGGGATGTGGAACAGTCAAAGGGTCAGCCAGGAAGGAAATAAAACCTGGAGTGTAAAAATATAAATAAAAAGAAGAAAAATTTAAAAACAAAAAGAAAACACTTAAATGCAACTGTAAGTGTTGTGCCATTATTGTGTCCGTGGGCACATCTTATCTTGGCCCATATCCAAGAAGGACTATTGTTGACAGTTTTCCCCAGAAGCCTACACGACACCCTCCTCTTCTGTGAAAGCAAGCCAGCATAGAGAGGGTTTTCATTTCAGTGGTGGCCTTCTGGGCTATCTTCTGCAACAGTGTTGGCACGCAGTCAACATGAGTTTTTGAAGTGTCGGATGCCTTCTTGGTTAAATGACCAAGAGAAGTAGCCCATGCTAAACTCTGTGACTTTTACCCAACAATATATGACCCCTGGGAGTGCCACGTCTCACTGCTACAGAATGACTTTATTTAAATCCCTTAACTGCTGTGTGGCTAGTTCATTAGGTTTTGTTATTTTGGTTTGGGTTTTGTTTGCTCGTTTTCGTTTTTGTTTTATTTTATCAACTTGATACAAGCTAGCATCTGGGAAGAAGGGACCTCACCTGAAAAAATTGTCTCCATCAGATTGGCCTGTGGGCAAGCCTGTGTGGCATTTTTGTAATTAATGACTGATAGTGGAGGACACAGCCCCTATGGGAGGTTCCACCCTTAGCTGGTGGACCTAGGAGGTGTAAGAAAGATAGCTTTAACTTCAAGCCAATATACAGTATTCTTTTATTGTCTCTGCTTCAGTTCCTGCCTCTAGATACCTGCCTGGCTTGAATTTCTTTCTTGGCTTCCCTCAGTGACGATCTGTAATGGGATAGTAGGCAAAATAAATCCTTTCTTCCCCAAGTTGTATTTGGTCAGAATATTTTATCACAGCAATAAGAGGCAAACCAGATAGCCATTCTTTTGAATGCTTTTTACAAATCCATTGGAATGTTTAGCATTATGTAACTAAATATTACTTTTTTTCATCAATAGGTGGGCAGAATCAATGAAGGATCAGTGTTATCCATTCTAAATAAGTACCAGTTGTCCTTGGGTAGTCGAAAGGATAGAGGGCAAAAAGAAAGATTCCCAAGAGTCAGTACAGTACATTACAAAAAAGTATTATTTCTACCATGTGGTTCATCAAATGCCAATGTTAAATACATAAGCTTAGGAGGGGACTCGGCTCAATCTAGACCAGCATAATCCCAGAAATTTTAAATGAGTCATCCCATATTCTGGCATGTTATCATTGCCATGGTGCCACTGCATTGTTTCCCCACCCCAATGGTCGGAGTGTTTGTTTCTGGTTGCCTGGATTGGCTTAGCATAAGGACCTGCTTTAGCTTGCTGTGCCTGCTGCTGCTCCTAGAAACTCAGTTCCTGACAGGCACTGGGCCAGCACTGTGGCTCTTACCATTCTGTGAGCCACACCTGGCTGCTGAAGGGATCTGAGGTGGACAAACTCTCTCCACCCTCAGTAAATTTGATATTCTATACTCAGCAAAGGGGTATAACTGTCCACTTCAGGCTTAAGATTTTTGCCTACACTTTTTTTTCTTTCTTTTTTTTCGGAGCTGGGGATCGAACCCAGGGCCTTGCGTTTGCTAGGCAAGCGGTCTACCACTGAGCTAAATCCCCAACCCCAGGCTTAAGATTTTTAATCGGCATGTCTTATCATTCATGGTTTTTTGTGGACCATTGCTCAGCTTAGAAGCCTTCCTGAGGATCCCTTGGAGAATGTTTGGCTTTCTGTTATTTTTCCCAAGAAACTCCAGCTTGACCCATACCTTGCCTTGCATATTTGCATTTGTGTGACCATCCCCTCCTGGTTGACTTCATGCTTTACAAATTGACATGCCTGTCAAAGACATTCAACTCCGTTAGAGCATCTTCTATTTTATAAAGACTACATTCTAGGTTGGGCCTCCATAAAGTAAGTTGGGCCTCCATAAGGCACTGAGAGTGCTTTGCTAGTCTTGAGGGCCCTGCTGAGTCAGTCTTTTTGTATGTTGCCTGTTAACAAACTCCTACCTGGCCCGGTGAACAGTACAAACTCCACATTCATCAGGCCTAGTGTTCTCAACTGTGCCTTTCCTTCTCTGTCACCTTCCAGTACCTAATACCTCACAGGATCCAGGGTATATAGGATTGGTTACCCTCTTATTTCTTTAGGTTATGTAGCCTTTTCTGAGGAGAGACAAGCAATTAGATTATTTAACTTTTGTGGTTGTATAGCACCCCCAGATAGTCTGAGGAGCCAGGACATAGTGATTTCTATCATTTCTTGTTGGCAAGGTCTTCTCAACTTATGTAATTTGGGGGAAAAATAAAATATTTCCTGACTGCCATGATCTCTTGTGTTAGGCCAGTATTAAAGGCCCAAACTGCCTTCAGAATCTTGAACTTCCATTTGCTCTGTACCTACAATTACATCTGATGGGCATTGTCTTAGTCACTGTTCTATCGCTGTGAATAGACACCGAGACCAAGCCACTATAAAAGAATGTGTTTAATAGTAGATTTGCTTAAAGTTTCAGAGATTAATCCATTATCCTCAGGACAGGGGGCATGGTGGCACACAGGAAAACATGGTGCTGGAGAAGTAACTGAGAGTTCTACTTCTGGACACAGAGGCAACAAGAAGAGAGAGAGCCACTGGGATTGGGTTGACAGTTTGAAACCTCAAAGCCCACCCCACCCCCGTGACACACTCCTCCAACAAGGCCACATCTCTCAATCCTCTTATTCTTTTCAAATAATGTCACTCCTTGGTGACTAAGCATTCAAATATCGGAGCCTACTGGGGTCATTCTTATTCAAACCACCGCTGGTATCTTTTATGACATCTAGCCTGTTTTCTTCTTTCTCATTATTTGACTCATCCTATGGACTCCAATACTTGGATCCCAAGAAAGGCTCTTTAATGTAGATCTAACTTTCATTCTCTCTATCATACATCCTGCCAATTGTAGGAAACAGCAATCCAACAACTCTGCTTCAGTCTCTGATTTCTAATTTTCTTTCCAAGCTGGAGGTGAATGCGGAAGTTTAGCAATCACATGCATATTCCCTGCTCTAACCAGGTAACTCTTTTCTTAGGAGACAGCTGAGACTCTGTTGCATGTCTTATCCCCTACAACTAAGGACATACAACTGATATCACAGCATGCTTATAATCATGGCTCATACTTGTAACTTTAGGGAATGCAATGTTTTATTTAATCTGTCTGCCACCTAATCCTAAGTAGAGGAAGATATCCCACTCTAGGAATACCCCATTGACTCTCTGCTCACAGATTGGTTTACCTTGGTTAGATACCTTATCACTCATCTCAGCAAACATACAACCACCTCTTCAGCAAATATGAACAGCATCCCAAACAAGAAGAAGAAGAAGAAGAAGAAGAAGAAGAAGAAGAAGAAGAAGAAGAAGAAGAAGAAGAAGAGAAGAGGAGGAGGAGAGAAGAGGAGGAGGAGAGGAAGAAGAAGAAGAGAAGAGGAGGAGAAGAGGAAGAAGAAGAAGAAGAGAAGAGGAGGAGAAGAGGAAGAAGAAGAAGAGAAGAGGAGGAGAAGAGGAAGAAGAAGAAGAGGAAGAAGAAGAAGAAGAGAAGAGGAGGAGAAGAGGAAGAAGAAGAAGAGGAAGAAGAAGAAGAGAAGAGGAGGAGAAGAGGAGGAAGAAGAAGAAGAGAAGAGGAGAAGAGGAAGAAGAAGAAGAAGAAGAAGAAGAAGAAGAAGAAGAAGAAGAAGAAGAAGAAGAAGAAGAAGAAGAAGAAGAAGGACGACGACGACGACAACAACAACAACAAGAGCAAGAACAAGAAGAACAAGAAGAGGAAGAAGAAAAAGAAGAAGAGGAGGAGAAGGGGGAAGAGGAGGAAGAGAATGAAGAAGAAAAATCATGTTAAGATTGATCCCATGAATACCCTCCACCTTCACATGGATCAACCTCAGATGCAGGTTCCATTACCCATTGCAGGGGAGCACGCATACACTCCTTTCTAACTCATTTTTTGCTTCTGTGGATCCCTGTTCCGGCCCTAATTATACTGTAAACATTTTTGAGTAATGTGGGACTGGGGAAGTATGGCAAATGTCTAGTTTCTCCAAAGAGGTCATTGATAGCAGACCATAAAAAAGGTTCCATTTAAACCTAACTTAGTCAATTAATTTATTTGATTCTCTTACAGGAGCATGAGTAAAGGACTACCTATTTCAATGATGACTTAATGGCAGCCGCTTCACTGAAAAGATCACCCCATTATGGGTGATGACACACAAAAGGTGTGTCCCTAGAGCTTCCAGCGTGACTTTCAGGCAGTTCAGTAGCGTGGAGCATTTCTTCCCCCTGGCAGTTGTTACCATTTACATAACCTTGTGGATGGGCTATGTGACCCATGTTAATTTCAGGAGCTTTTTGAGACTTAGGTTTTTTTGTTTGTTTGTTTGTTTGTTTGTTTGTTTACTTCTTGACTCTTAACAAGCCTCCCTTCAAGCTAGAATATTAAAGTTCAGAGGAAATTTCTATACAAGAAGCTTTCAGCCTACTTCTATGTAAAGACTGGAAACGCATGTTTCCAAGAACTCTGTTGGACCGGAGAGATGGCTCAGTGGTTAAGAACACTGACTGCTCTTCCTGAGGTCCTGAGTTCAAATCCCAGCAACCACAGGCTGGGTGGTTCACAACCATCTGTAATGAGATCTGATGCCCTCTTCTGGTGTGTCTGAAGACAGCTACAGTGTGCTGTACACAGTATGTAATATAATAAATAATTACATCTTTTAAAAAAATAAAGAATTCTGGAGAATCTTGAAAGTCATCTATGTTTTCTATCTTGTTCCCATCTTGTTCTCAATCTCCCACACCCAAGCCTTCAGGAAATCATTTTGTTCAATGATGGGGGCTGTGCAAGAAGAACAGTAAAATGGCTTTCAAACTCGTGGAATGCTGCCCACTGGCTAGCACATGATGATGGGTGTGCCTTGGAGAGGCAGAGCCTCAAGGACTATTTGTCCTGAGGACTTCATGCTGTTAAGAAGCATCTTCCTGCTTGCTGTCTTGCAGTCATTATTTCCATCCTAATCTCTGAGTTGTATGAAAACTCTAAGGGGTCTTCCAGCGCCCCCACTGAGCAGTATCATTGGCACTTAAAATAATAGCAATTGGTCTTTTTCAAGCATTTCTGTGGAGCAGATTAACGTTTCATCCACCACACTCAGAAGGAACCTAGAAATGTAGATTGTTAGCACTGACCACCACTCTTAGAAAGAATTTTGAGATGTAGAGTGTTAGTACAATTAGTATAAGATATTTTCGCTACTGGCTTTGATGTAGAAACTCTTGGGGAACAATTTAAAGTTCAGAAAATTGAGCGAAAGGGTATATATTTGTTTCAGGTCAGGGAACAAGAACAATGGCAGACTGACTAGTACTAGCTGACATATCACATGTCTCTATTGCCAAGGCTGCTGAGCTGGCAATCAAGGTGATGATTAATTTCTTGTACCCATTTTGCCTCCGCTCCCTGATATGATTTAATAAAAAGTCGTTGATGAGTAGATATGCACTCTGAGGATTTAAAGCAGAAATGACTGTTGTTTTTATAAAGTTTAGACTTGTGATTCTTTTTAAGATTTTTATGAGATTACCTTTTAAGATAAATAATAAAGTAATTGACCCTTTCTTTGTCACTGCAAATTGCAGCCTGCCAGTAAGAGAAACTAGCTGAGAAAATTACCTTGCTTGGTTTCACTTTGTACTCCATAATAAGTATGTGGGTTCTTGAGGATAATTTTTAATCCATAGATCATGTGAGGGCATTGAGAACATATTTTTCTCTACGTATATTCACCGTTGTTGTTTACTTTATAGTGCTTGAAAGACTATACTGAGACATATGATCTGTGGGAGAAAAAATACAAGTTATTGGAGCTTTGCTCTATGCACCAAATGTGTATATGTGTATGCATGTACACATGTAAAATGGTTGGAGCTTGCTGGAAGAGCTTCATCCACCAAGTATATATGTATGTGCGGATGATTTTTCCCTTTTCTTTTCACTGGCTGCAGAGAGTATTTTTGCCAGCCCCAGAGAATCAAGCATTGTTCCCACAGAGAAAAGTCTGCTGAATGATTGATTGCCAACTCTATGCTCTGCCTCAGTTTACCTGTTGTGTCAAAGATGGTCTTTGACAGTTCAACCTTCAGGATACACACAGAACTGAACACATTGCCTTCATCACTGGGATCTGTGTGCTACTCAATGTCACTGTCCTCTTGACTTCTGAATAGTCTTCCCTTTTTTTGTCTTTTCCTCAGGATAGACTGTGTGACTCACAGGTTAGAACTCTGCAATAATATCCTACATGCCATGAGAGAGAAATCAAATTTTATAGGAAACTTTTTATACTGGGCCTCTGATGGCCCGTCTGAGCTCCTTCACTCTCCTCCCTCTTGATGACTGCACATGAGAGAGATCACAAATGCTGAAGTCTTAAAGAATATAATTTGCTCTCATTTCTGCATATTCTGTTCTTGCCTCCTTGTAGAGTGTCCTAGAATAAGCCCTCAGAACTTCTCTGCACTGGTGAATGCCTAGTAAAGTTTGTTCACTGTGGAAAAATAAACCATCTCTCTCTGCATTCTATTAGACGATTGAATAAATTTTCATTTTGAGTAAGAATAAAAGCTGTTATGAGAGCTGCAGCAAAAAAAAATAGGACTTCAGAAATGTATCCCAGTGCATTCTCACTTCTTCCTCCTATAGGCAACCATCTAATCTTAAGTTGTATGCAAGACATGAGAGTTGACCACAAGCTCTACAACCACATGGCGTAGTTCTTGTCCCTGGAAACTCAGGTAAGCTAACATTGATCTTCCCATATGAAGTTGAATGTAATGTTTTTATCTGCTCCTGACACTTTCATAATATCAGGGTTGATTCAAGACCTGTACGACACCAATACTCCAAGTAAGATCTTCTTCAGGGTAGGAAGTATCAACTTTCTCAAATCCAAGATGAAATACAATATTTATGCTTTTCAGAAATTGCAAATCATATTCCACCAAGGAGGGCTCATCTTTAGAAATGAGATACAATACAGTTCTGAAAGGAAAAATGGGGAAATTAAACGTTTCACATTGCCTCCTTTTCTGGCTCCAAGAAGTTGACAGTAATATTGATTATGTTCTTCCAAGTACATTGTCAGCTTAAAAAAACATTTAAAATGTGTTTTCAATAATATGTCAAAATGACTTACTGGGACACTGAACCATGTGATCCCACAAAAATCCAAAACCAAAGGGAAAGCTGTAGAAACATTTCGTAACTTATTTTAAATATTCACAATTCAAATATATGGACCAATTTGAGCTCTTCTTCTTTATATCACCATCATTAGATTTAAATATTATGTGGTAGAAATCTACTGGTGTATAAGCAAATTGATGAGAATGGATACCAGACTTCTCTTTCAACAAGAAAAAAGGAGGTAGCATTTTTAGTGTCCTCTGGAACCCAGGTACTCTCTGGGTAGAATTCACATGTTAACCTTGTCCAAGAAAATGACAATGTGGAAAGAAACTCTTTCCAGAACGCCATCCTGAGGCCTACAGCCATCACAATGTGTTTGGTTTTGCTGTCTTGCAAGCCTGAGATATCTTTTCTAACAAGGTGCTCTCAAGACAGACAGGCTTTGACAGACAACATGGTGGAGGATCGGGTAATTGCTTCTGTGTGCATATAAAGTGGAATTTGTGTTAATTCCCTTTAAATAACTGCGTTAGAATTTCCTGGAAGAAACAACTAAATGGAAAAAGTACATCTGGGATAATAGTTTTGGAGAGTTTAGTCCTTAGTGCCTTAGCTCCTTGTTTCTGGGTCAGTTGTATCATGGTTGAGGGGCCATGTGGAAGAGTAGCTTCTTGTGGAAGACAGGAAGAAGTGAAAAGAACATACACGAAGGAGACAGTTCAAGGTGCAGTTCCTAAGGTAAACCCCATCGAGCCTCCTTCCTTGAGCAAGACTACAACTCCTGTTTTTTATTGACTTCCAATAATGCTATTATATTAAGAATCTTTCAAGGGATAAATTCATTAATTGTTCTGGACCCTAGTATTTAATTATTTCTGTAAACCCAAATGTAGAGTGACAGGCTGTGAGAGGTACCTTGATTCCTGGTCGTGATAGGTCGAATCCCTGGGAGACCCTAAGGGACAGCAGACTTCCCAGGAGATCAGGGCCCTCTCACATAGCTGCAGCCCCTCACAGCCCCCTGTAGATAGATCAGTCACATAGGGCAATGTCCCAAGCCCTTCCTCCACAGGTGAGGAAGTGAACTGTGGTTACTTTGGCTCAAGACAGATCAGAAATAGAAGCAGGACCACGCCCCCAAACATGTAGATGAGGTCTTCCCAAGCTCTCAGGTCAAACCAATAGGAAGTACCTGCTGTTAGACACTGACCCATCCAGAAACTGTACTTAAGAATCGTGTTCAGAAAGATTAAAGGTGTGCAGGAATTATTCCATCATATGAGAGCTTCTGTCATAAAAGCTGTAACACCGCCACTTGGGGAAGAGATCTGCTTTCCTGAAATCACCCCCAGAAGCTCCCCTGTACCCCTCACTGGCTAGTCAGTCTCCTACTTGCTCAGCCCAGCCTGAGCAACTGAGGTGGTTGAAGGAGCAGCACCAGCAGTGGATGCTACTGAAGCAGTTCCCCCTCCCTGCCTGAGTTTTCTTCCTGTTTGCCTGAATCTGTGCACCTAGCCTGGCCAGAGATCTCCGTGGAGAGCCCCGCAGAACATATCCTCACACCTAAATACAGACACATCCAGGGGTATGACCCCTAGATATTTCTTAGCCCCTAGATATTTCTGCCTTTCCTTGGAAAAATATTTTATGTATATGAGTGTTTTGACTACACATGTCTGTCTTCCATGTATGTACATAGAGGTAGAAAAAGAGTGCCAGGTTCCTTAAACAGAGAATGGTTGTGAGTCACTGTGTAGGTTCTGGGAATCAAACCCTTGTCCTTTGGAAAAGCAACTAATACGTTTAACCACTGAGCAATCTCTCCAATTTCCTCCACCCTGATATTGTTTCCTTTTACTCTTTTTCTTTTTTCTTATTTTGATTACGTTATTTGTTTATTTTCCATCCCAATTGCAGCATCCCTACCTTTCTCTCCTCTCAGTCCCTCCCACTCATATCTCCTCCCCACTGTATACCCCTGGTCCCTTCTCTTCAGGAAAGGGGAGGCTTCCCATGGATATCAAACAGCCTTGGCATACCAAGTTGCAGTAAGACTTGGTACATCTTCTCTTGAAGCTGGACAAGGCAGCCAAGTTAGGGGAAAGGGATCTGAAGGCAGGCAATGTAGTCAGAGATAGCCCCTGTTCCCACTTTAAGAGTCCCAAATGAAGATCCAGATGTGTAAGTGTTACATACATGTAGAGGACCTCGCTCTATCACAAGCATGCTCTCTGGTTGGTAGGTTGGTCTCTATGAGCCCCTATGGGCCCAGGTTCGTTGATCTGTGGGTTTTCTTGTGGCGTCCATGACCACCCTGGCTCCTTCAATTCTTTCTCCCCCTTTTCACAGGATTCCTCAAGTTCCACTTAACATTTGGCCATGGGTCTCCGCATCTGTTTTTATCAGAGAGGTGAAGACTCCCTGATGACAATTATTTTAGGTTCCTGTCTTAGTTAGGGTTTTACTGCTATGAACAAACACTATGATGAAGGAAAGTCTTATAAAGGACATTTAACTGGGACTGGCTTATAGGTGGTCAGAGTTTCAGTCTATTATCACCAAGACTGGAGTATGGCAGCATCCAGGTAGGCCTGGTTCTGGAGGAACTAAGAGTTCTACATGTTCATCTGAAGGCTGCTAGCAGAATACTGGCTTCCAGGCAGCTAGGATAAGGGTATTAAAGCCCAAACCCACCGGACACACCTACTCCAACAAGGCCACACCCTTTAATAGTGCCACTCCCTGGGCCAAGCATATGCAAACCATCACAGCTCTGTCTGCAAGCATAACGCAATGTCATCCTGAAAGGTAAAAGACACCATCAATAGGACAAAATAGAAGTCTACAGAATGGAAGAAGATTTTCCCCAGCTCCTTGTCTTACAGAAGGCTGACATCCAAAACATATAAAGAATTCAAGAAACTAGGCATCACCAAACCAAATAACCAAATTAAAAATGAGGTGTAGATCTCAGCAGAGAATTCTCAGTAGAGGAATCTCTAATGGCCCAGAAACACTTAAATAAATGTCAACATCCTTAATCATCCACGTTTATTTCATTCATATTTTCAAATGGATTATATATGCACATGTAGGTGCTCACGAAAGTCAGAAGACATTAGATCCTGTTGCAGTACTCAGTGATTGCTGCTCAAATTGCCCTGGTGGCAGCATTCATTGCTACCCACCGCAATGTTCTAGCTTCCCAAATGAAAGACACATGCACACATAGCTTTGTATTTTAATATGCCTTCAATAGTTCAATGGCTGGGGCACTTACTAGCCTCCATATGGCTAATGTACTTTCTAATAGTCCCAAATCATCACTTACTAAAACCTATATTCCATTTTCGCTGCCCCAGATCCAAACCTGCAGCCCTCCTGGGCTATGATCCCTGACTCTTACATGATGGCTATGATCCCTCTTCTGCACCTCTCAGATCTGGTGTCTCCTTCTTCCTCTCTGGCATGGCACCCCTCTACTTCCTCTCTCAATCCCTTGCCCAGGGATCCTAAAACTTCTGCCAGGTCTCTCTGCCCAGTCATTGGCTGCCAGCAACTTTATTTACCAGTCAAAACCAACTGGGGGCAGGGACCCATAACATCTTAAGTGAGGACCTTCAGATTCTCTTTCATGTTTTGGGGCCCAATTAACATAATACAAGCATTAGAGCAAACTACAACAAGATCCCCTGAAACTTGAGTTATAGGCAGTTGTGCACATTCTAGTGGGTACTGGGAAATGAGCTCTGGTCTTCTGCACAGTGCTCTTAACTGCTGAGCCACCCTTCTTCCCTTAGGCATCAGTGGTAACTAACACAATCATCTAACTCATTTTAAGATGCATGATCTTACCATATACTGATATTTGTCATATCAATTGTGAGTCTCCCTGAATCTAATGATGAATCCAAAAATATCAGAAAATCTTTGGTCCACTTAGAAAAATAAATTCTATGATTTCTAACAGTCATTCTACAAAAGGATCATATGGAGAAATGATTCCACAAAAGCTGTTGTTAGGGTTCCAAAAGGTTGAAATTTACAGTCCACGTGTCATCACTCGTAATCATTGTATTCCCATGTCAACTTGGCAAGGCCACAATAACTAGTTTTTAATTGTACACCACTCTAGCAGATACTGTGAAAATACTTCCCTGAGCATCTGCAATCAGCTGGCTTCAAGCAAAGTGACTGCCTTCTCTAGTTTGGATGAATGGACCTCTTCCTATTGGTGGAAGCTCTGTAGAGTACAATTGTTCCTGAGATTCAGAAAAGAAGAAAATCCTACCTTAATACTGTCATGTCAACCCTGTTTGTGTTTCCACTTTGCTGTCCTGACCTGTAGAATCCAGCCTTGCCACATCTGGACTGCCCAGTTGAACTAGTCAGCTCCTTTTGCTCAGTATCCTTCTATGACTATATGGCATCTTTGTACAACAGATCTGGATGGAATCTATTTTTGTACATCGGAGTTGAACATGTGCACATACATTTCAGGAATTCATCATATATAGCTGATAGTTCTTCTAGAAAGGACAGGAAAGTTACTCCACCCACGGTACCCCAGTAATATGGCTGCCTAGACAAGACCTGGACAAGCAACCAATAGACATGCTAATGTGCGAGGGGAACTCACTCAGGGCCCCATCCCTAGGCAAAAGAATCACAAACAATAAATTAATGCTGAGAAAGGAACAACTAGGTTTTGTCCCCCAGGGATGAGCCTGTAATTGTTTAAATTGTTTATCCAATACCAAATAATCAGTTCTGAAAGTACATATATATATATATATATATATATATATACACATATATATATACATACATATATATATAACACGGAAGCCCATCGATTTGAGAGGGAGTGGGAAAAATCATGGAGGAAGTTGGAAAGAAATGGAAGAGATTAATGATGTCATTACATTTTAATTGAAGATTTAAAAATTAAAATTTTTCTTCATCTCAATTATGAGTATAAATATTGAAAACATATACTTCACATGATTGAGTTGCCGTAATATACTAAATCATATTTTACCGCATCTTTTTAATTCATTTCTTGATACCAGTCAGATTGAAAGTGGTCTTGAGTTTCACATCCCACTTTGGATCCTAGCGAACAGTGAATGTATTCTGCCCTTAGCCCTGTCTAAATCCCTAGTCTGGACACTGCTCATCTTAGGGATGCTCTCCTGCAAGCACATGTCAAGTCACTGCTCCATATAGAAAGGATGAACCCACTGTGTTGCAACCAGAGCAGGGCACAGTGTGGGGCATGCAGAACCCTGGCTGTTTTTCTGCCAAGATGCTCATCAGGGAGCTGTAAGAGAGCCAGGTGCAGTAGTCCACTGGCTCGCACCCTTCTTGGGTCCAAGCCAAACACACACTCTTTGGCTTATCACGGGTATCAGGTTTCATTTCTGCCTAGCTTTTTCTTGTGAAATGTACCCATTACTGTGCTTTGCGAAAATTCATGAGGATCTGTTCTGTTCTGCCTTGGCATCATGCTGACAGTTGGAAATAGGAAGAAAGAAGCTGGGACCTGTCCAGGACTCTCCCTCTGGCTAGGAGTAGAGATGCATCAGCAGTGTAAACGTGCATAAGGAACACAGTGTATATAAAAAGAAAGTGTGAGTGTGTTCAGTGGGACTTTGACAATGTCACTGAGCTTAGAAAAGGGCACTGTGCTTATGGAACTGGGACCTGAAGTCCAGCCAAGAAGAAAGCATGATGAGCACATTTGCCTTTAAGTATTCATGGTATGTGTCTAGCTTAAGAAGCAGAGTCATGTTCAGCCATCGTACCTAGGAAGAGTTGGGTTATCTCAATATTCAGTGCTTCTGTGGTTCAGTTCAAATGATATTGGCTGTGATTGTAGCCCAACTGCAGAGTATGTGTAGTGCAGATGAAGCATTAGTTCCAGCTGAGCTCAAAGGAAGAAAAGAAATACGGGCATAATAATCACTTAATACTACCAGGAGACCATCATCATCCATGGGAATGATATGGACCACAGAAATGTGAACCAATATTTCCTGTATTACTGACTTGAAAGTTAAAATTATGCAGCTCGTTCTGTTACTTTTGAGTGATCACTATTGAAAATATTTTAGCTTAGTACATCAGGGAGAGTACGGTAAAAAGTACCACAGGAAATAATTATATAATACTTGTAATAAATGGTTTATGCTGAAGCAGGTGGAGAAACACAGATCAATTTAATAACTTAATCTCACTTTCTTTTACATTTTCATCATTGTCTTGATTGGTGCTCTCGCGAAGAGCTTTAAAAATTTGGCGGATACATGTTTGTCCCATTAACAATGACTAAAATCATAACAGTAGTGATCACAAGAATGGAGGAGAAAGGAGACTGAGTGCCTTGTGTTGAGATGAACATTGTTCTCCATGCTGGGAGGAGATGTGGAATAAATGAGTATAATTGCATGCTCAAATGGAGCCCTTGGCTGAAATATGAAGATATCAAGTGCCACAGTTATTGGTTAGGCGTGACTTATAAACTATGCAGCCAAGAACTGGACAGCTGGACTCTGAAGAAACTAGTAGCTCCAAAAACAAAAATGTAAAACCATGTGGGGGTGGAGGGGTGCATGTGTGCTCCACCATACAGAGCAACACGGCACACAGAGCAACACAGACGGAACAAAACTGAGTTGTTTATGGTCACATCCCCATGCACGGGATGGTTGAAAATCAGTCTTCACTATATTGAGCACACATTCCAAGTTCTCTGAGTCTGTGTATAAGTTACTGGGTCAAACGATGTAGTAACGGGGACTTCTATTCTCTGTGTTCTGATGCTTATCTGACCTTGGAGAGATGGGTTCTCACTAATTTCTACCCTGTTTTTCATAAAGGTAATTTTCAAGCAGATTAATGAACTTATAACTCACATCCCAGGTATATCCCTTGTAAGAATCTATAACTCAGCCCACAGTCTACCTGTCCTAATACTTCTGTGTTGGGAACCAGGTGGCCAGGGACAAATGCACAACCCATAGCCCTGAAGTCATTTGATCTAGTTAACCGTAAGTCTATTTCTTTTCTATTTCCTCCTTATCTATTCCCTTCCACAGAAACTCAAGAGAAGATATATTATGCCAGTGTCACCTCAGCCACTCAGCACATCCTAGTAGGTCCTTTCTAGAGTGAATTGCCTTCTTATTGGCAACTATGAACAGCATACTCTCTCTTCAGTGGAGGTCATCTTGTGGCCTTCTACTGTCACTACACTTCACACTTTAAATGTGTTATGTCTTAAGGACGTGGCAAACGAGTAACGAGAATGCCATTTGAGCTCAGAAGGATGAACTCAATTCCACAGTCAGCACATTTATGTCTCCAAACCTACCTACTTTTAGAAAAGAGTAGGGAAAGCAGGACACCACAAAAGAGAGATGCTCCCAACAGTTTGAAATGAAAGACTTTTGAAAATACCCAGTCTATCTGTTACCGAATTTACTGACTCTACTTAAAATCGCCATAGAATCTCAGCTCTGAGTGTGCCTATACGGCTGTTTCCAGAAAGGTTTCACAGAGGAATGAAAGCCCATCCTGAATGTCTTAGTTATGATTTCTATAGCCGTGGTAAAAATTGATAAGCATAAAACAACTTGAGGAGTAAAGAGTTTATCTGACTTATACTTCTGTGATTTGACTTTATCCTTGATGGAAGTCAGGACAGGTATCTGAACAGGGGAGGAATCTGGAGGTAGGAGGTGATGCAGGGGCTGTGTAGGAGTGCTGCTTACCAGTCTATGATTCATAGCTTGCTCAACTTCTTTTCTTATAGAACCCAGGACCACCAGCCCAGAGATGGCGCAACCTACAATGTGCTGAGCTCTTCTCCATCAATCACTAGTTAAGAAAATGCACTACAGCTGAATTTTTCATAATTTTTTATTGATTCTTTGTGAATTTCATATTATGCACCCCAATACTACTCATTTCCTATGTATTTCTTATCTACTTTCTACCCTTGTAATCTCCCCCAAAAGAAAATAAAAAAATAAAATTTAATAAACAAACAAACAAACAAACAGACAAAAACCCCAAAGACAACAACAACAGAAAAATCTCACCTGGGAAGCTACAGTATGTCACAGTGTGTCACATATACCCTTTTATCCACACATCTTTACTTGCAAATGTTCATTGCAATGAGCCATTGGTCTGGTTGGAGATTTCTGGCTTCTGCTACACTGTCAATACTGAACCCTTACTGAGACCTTCTCTCAGCTATCCTGTTTCTGTCCTGAGTCATGGATATACTGTAGCTTTGGTTCTGTAGGACTGGTCCCTTCATAATCTCTAGCAGCTTATAAGTGGGGTAGAGATTTGTGTGGGCCAACGAAAGCCCTGGATCAGGACCTAGATAGTAGCTGAATTGGTCAGTCTGCCAGTTCTCCTAACCATCTCAGCTTACACCATCAGGACCAACTCTCCTACACTTATCCCACCAGGGCCAGCTGTCCCTTGCTGCCCAGGCAAGGGACAGAGCCAGCTACAGCTGGATCTTGTGGAGGCAGTTTGTCAACTGAGAAATAGCACTCTCATACCTCCTTTCAGATGAGTCTAGCTTGTGCCAAGTTGACATAAAACTAGACAACACACTGAATGTGGACAGCAGCCTAAATAACAAGTAGAAAACAAATGGAGAGCTAGCATGTTTCTCTACTTCCCGACTCAGGAAGAAATACAGCTAACGTGCCCACTTTCTGTAGCCATAAAGTGATGTACTGCATCTTTGAACCATGAGGCAAAATGAACCCTGTTTTCCTTAAGTTGCATAACTTTCTTTTAAAAAATAAAAATTAAGAAATAAAAAGTGTGTGTCTATATGGAGGGAGAGGAGAGGAGAGAAGAGAGAGAGAGAGGGAGGAAGGGAGAGAGAGAGAGAGAGAGAGAGAGAGAGAGAGAGAGAGAGAGAGAGAGAGAGAGAAAGAGGAGAATGGACTTTCTTGAATATGAGCACAGGCATACAGAATCCATGGTGTGTGTGTGAAGATTGGAGGACATTTTGGCTGTTAGTGTTCCCCTCCCTCCTTTTTCATGAGATAGTCTTTCCTTTGTTGTTCAGGGCAACATTCTCCTGGCCAGTTGCTCACAAGTTTCTGGGCATTCTCCTGTCTCTGTCTTTCACTGTCTTTGATCTCTCTATACAGTGCTGAGCCATGCTGCGATAGACAAGCACATGCTACTGGATCTGGAAATATTTTCTTTATAGGTTCTGGAAATTCAAACCTAAGTCCTCATGCCTACACAGCAAATATATTTACCCACATTCACCCTTTAATTTACTCTTGTTCCAGCAAATAAAGCATATATTGTAGACTAGGATCTGCAAATGATGGAAAACACGTGAGGTTTTGGTTGTTGTTTTTTGTTTGTTTGTGAGGTTTTTTTTTTTTTTGGAGGGTGGCTTGTTTTCTCTTTCTGAATTTAGTCACCTTGCTTAATAGCATGCTTTCCAAGTCCACCCATTCACTTGAAAAGTTCATGACTTCAGTTTTTTCTTACCTTCATTTTGTATATGTACGACAAATTTTTTGTCTGTTCTTTTGTTGATGGACATCTGGATGGGTTCTATTTTCTTGCTGTTGCAAATTATATGGGTATACAAAGAACTGTGGTAGTATTTTAGTCAGGGTTTAATCTATGAATCTGTCTAGCCATATATTCTTGGACAAAACACAGACCCTAAGTATGAGCATCGGCCTGTAAAACAGGCCTTAAATCCAATCAGAAATGAATTCGTTATTCACATGATTATACCACTATAGCACTAGTGAGTATGTCTGGCCAAGCTATTCATTATTAGAGTTTGCAGGGGACAGCCTAACACTATTACTCCACTAATGGCACATTGTGTTAAACTGACTTCAAATTAGCTATAATTATACCCATAGAAATCAGAACATCTGACAATCCTCATCAGAGAAACTTCTTCTTGCAGTAGATGATGGTAAACTTTTCAAGTAGATGGAGATCCATAACTGGTCAAGGTGCAGAGAATAAGAAACTGCAGAATGCTTAGCCTTAAACAGGACATCAATGTCACTCTTTCCTCCCAATTCTTAGGGATCATTTTGAAGAAGAGTTGAAAGAGTCAAAGTTATTGGATGTCTACAAGGAAATGGTATTTTCTGGACACAGCAGAGTAGTTGAATGTATGAAGTCACAGAAATTGTGGAAACATGCATAGGAGCAGTACAAGTTCAAGCCAGACAAAATCCTGGCATGATGAGAGGAATGAGGCACAAAGTCTCCCACTCACCTAAGGTTCACAACTGGGTAAGATCAGCTAATATTTATCTCCTCTAGTGGTATACATACTGCCTTCCAGGACTATGATATCCAAACAGTAGGGATGAATCTCCCAGATCAATATAAGTTTTATTTTTCCATATTTTAGGATACAAGTATATGCTTTCTTCAACAACAGATTATTACTATCAAAGTTTGGAGGGGGAATAAAGGATATTGGCATTAGCCTGTAATCATTGGGTATATATGGGATCTTGTTGGACAAAAAAAATCCCAAATAAGTAAGAAATTCCTGACACTGAACTTTTCATTTGCTATCCTGTGCTGTCTAATAGGCCCAAAATTACCTCATTATAGGGTAACTCCATTTAAACTAACTATATATGCATATGAATGTGTTGTAGGAAACTTCTTACAGTAGCAGATTTTCATGTGAATTTTTCAATATGCTAATGTTAGTTATCCCTTCCTGTTAGGGTTTCTATTGTTGTGATTTAAAACACATGGCCAAAAAGCAAGTTGGGGGTAAAGGGTTTATTTCACTTACAATTCCATATAGCAGTTGGTAATCAAAGGAAGTGAGGATAGGAAATTATACAGGGCAGGAAACTGGAAGCAGAAGCTGATGCAGAGGCCATGGAGGAGTGTTGCTTGCTGGCTTGCTTCTCAAGGGTTTGCTCAGCCTGCTTTCTTATGGAAACCAGAATCACCTGCCCAGGAATGGTTCTATCCACAGTGGGCTGGGACCTTGCCCATCAATCACTAATTAAGAAAATGCCCCCCAGGCTGGCCTGCATCATGCTCTTATGCATGTTTTCTCAGTTGAGGTTCTCTCCTAATGAGTCTAGTTTGCCTCAAGTCGACATAAAATCAATCAGTACCCCTTGTCAACTTGACACACAAACACATCACTTTTCAACTAGAACCTTTCCTTTTTCCTTTACCCCCCAAGATGACACATTAATATTAATATCACAGTATGAACTATCACAGTATGGACTTTCAAAGGTTCACAGTCCTTACCAATTCCAACAGATTAAAAGTTGTCTCTTTAAAATGTCCAATCTCTTTAACAATCCAAAGTCTTTGTGAAAAGTTCAAAGCCTTTCAGCTGTGGGATCCTGTAAAACTTGAAATTAAGTTAAATAAGTTTGTTAAATTAAGTTTATTCAAGAGGGAAGAAGCAGGGCACAGTCCCAGTATACACCAAGCAAAACCAAACTCCAAAACCAAACTCAACATCCTATTTATTATCTTAGAGTGATCATGACCTTCTGGGTACTTCCAAGAGGCCTAGATCACTCCTCTGGCCCTGCCCTCTGCAGCACACACAGCTTGTCATCTAGGTTCCAGCTGGCTTCACTCTGTTGCTGCTGCTGTTCTTGGTGGTCATCCCATGGGATTGAAATGCTGGGGTCTTCTGCCACAACTGGGCTGTACTTTGACCAATAGCCTCTCATAGTCTCTCTTCATGACACCAAACCTCTTCTGTCCTGGGCCTTCAACTGCCACTAAGGCTGCACCTTTACCAATAGCCTCTCTTGGCCTCTCACAGTTCCAAGCCTCGGTTGCTCTGCAGGACATACCCCTGCATACTTTTAGCAGCAGTACCACCTGGGTGGCTCTTACAATACCAAATTTGGATGCCAGCATGACTTTACAAACATGGCCACCTCTCTATCAAAGCTTCTGTGTGCTGACGCCTAGGAACCACTTTCCAGAAGTGACATAAAATCACAAGAATACTGGTCTCTTTTTAATTGCTGCTAATTTCTCTGCTTCAGTTGACCAGCATCCAGTATCATAGAAAAACAAAGGTTTCAGTTTAGTAGTTTATCTATCTTGTTAATTAAATCTGATTCTTCAGCCCCAACTAACCAGACTATAGAACCTCAATTCAACATAACAAATGAACCGGATAGTCTTTTAACTTTCCTCTGAAACTTCCCAGGACACTCTCACATCCCTTCCTTTACTTACTCTAATATCCAGCTCATTTAACCTTTTCTCTTTTGTTGTTCCTCTTTAGCTATTTATCCCATTCCATTCTATCATTTCCTTGAAATCAGCCCTCCTTCATGATTCCTTAATAATTCTGTGGCCTGAATACCCAGCACATATCTATTCATTACGCCTGTGTGTGTGTGTGTGTGTGTGTTTGTGTGTATGTGAGTGTGTGTGTGTTTGTGTGTGTGAGTGTTTGTGTGGGTTTGTGTGTGTGTGAATGTGTGTGTGTGTGTGAGAGAGAGACAGAGACAGAGACAGACAGAGAGACAGAAAAAGAGAGATTTTAATGTAATTTTAATTTGTATTTCCCTGATGACAAGGGATGTTGAATACTTTCAAAAGAAATACTTCAGTTTGCTTTCTGTTGCTATGGTAAAGACTATAACCAAGAGATACTTGGGGAGGTGAGGGTTGACTTTAGTTTGCATGTCCTGATCTCAGTCCATCATAAAGGTAAGTCAGACAAAAAACTCAAGGCAGGAATCTTGGGGCAGGAACAGAAGCAGAGGACAGAGAGTAATTCTACTCACTGACTTGCTCCCCATTGCTTCCTCATCAAAGAAAAAATTAGGGGGGAAGGTAGAAAAAGGGGGAGAGGGAGAAATGAGGGAGAAAGAGACAGAGACTGAGAGACAGAGACAGAGAGATAGGGAGAGAAAGTAGGCTTGGCATGCACTTTTGATCTGCTTCATTTCTGGACCTGGGTTTCTTAGGCAACCTTGTGGTCCCCTGCTCCCAGGAGCTCACATTGTTGATGGTGGACTTAGTACAGACAACCTTATCATTAGAGCCCAGAATGTCTGTGCTCAAGCAATCCTATTGCCTTTCCCTTCAGAGCATCTGGAACTACAAGTGTATGTCACTATACCAGCCTGGCATGGATTTTTGAAACTTCAAAGCTTACTCCCAGTGACATACTTCCTCTAACAAGGCCACACTTCCTAATATTTTTAATCCTTCTCAAACAGTTCCACTCCCTGGAACTAAGCATTTAAATATGTGAGCCGATGTGGGCCATTGTTATTCAAACCACCATACCAGAAAGGTCCACTCTATGGTGTTCTAGTTCTAGTTAGTCTGATATATGAGAGGGTAAAGCACTGCCTTTAAAGGAAACCATGTATGATTCATGGTGCCAGGAAAACAACAGATGGACTTCTGACAGATGGACAGGGGATTCCTGTGAGACTTTAAGGAAGAGGCATTTTTCTGAAGCTTGTTAACTGTCAAATTGGGGAACAATACCCTGGGCATTGAGTCATGATGGGCTAGTAATAATAACAGCAAAGAATTGCTATGGGCCATCCAGAAAGAACATTTAGTTTTTATTCAATTATTTTTTGTCACTTTTGTCAAGAAAAAAAAGTTGTGAAGACATATGTCTTTGGGATAGTTTCAAATTTTATTCTGCTATTAGACATTGTTGATGCGGGAAAAGGCATGAGATCTTTACATATTACATGTAAAATGAATACAAAATTTATGATCTACAGTCTTATTCTAATTTCTGCTGAGAAGCACTACAAAAAACTTACAGCAGGTCAGGGTGAACTTTTCAACCAAGAGATGTGATGGGCTTTATTCCCATGTTGAAGATCCAGGGCCCAAATGGGACAACACTTGGAAAAACAATAAATTTTCTTTCTTTGGTGAAAAAGAAATTTGAGGGCCTGTAATAAAGTAAGTATCTGGCAAATATAGTCAGTTTCCTTGTGTTAAACCCATCTTGTCAAAAATCATCTAGTACAAAGAGGGGAAAATATAATGATCTTATTTTTAAATCTCTCATTTATACTCTTTCCTCTCCTCACTGTGTAGTTCACTTACTTATTCAATTATTACTTTTTGAAAATCCACCGTTTGCCAAGAACAAGCTCTTCATCTGGGTGAGATGAAACCACCACTTGCAATTTGTAGGCAAGAAGCTGTAGACTTAGGTATAAGAACTAAGCCATAGAAAGATGGAAGAATAGTGAGGTCTAGATAGGTGTAGCACATAGGGATACAGAGACTGCCTCCAGAATGGCTGGACAGTCTTTCTGAGGAGTCAGGAGCTGCTTTGATGGATGGTCTGTTGATGATGCCAGGGTGTGTGCTAAGACAAAAAGGCATAGGAATACTTACCTTGATTAGAAGGAAGATATTTATAGTTGCAATTTCCTAGCTACACACTCACCCATCATAAAGGGTCATAGAGGAAGGCACAGGGCTGAGAAGAGCATGATGAATAAAGGGGGTGTGAGAAAAGATCTTATTCTGCTTTCCAAGGGAAGGATTAGGAAGCAACTGGCTTAGGGTGGCTCTTGTGGGTCATTGCAGTGGGTGATGGGACATAAGGACTGTCCTTAGTTGTTCTGTGATGATTAAGGGAGGAGACTAGTGGATTAGCAGGTGAGCCCCAACAACATTGGAATAACTTCATACAACTGTATGTTTTGAGAAGGACTTTCATCTCTTCTTTCTTCCTCAGAAAGACTTCCTAAATTCAGTCCCATTATTAATAGCTATTTTTCAGTTTTGGTCAGCAGACAGCTAAATAATCACAATTTCTATTAATGCTTTTATTTGTAGAAGTACTGGGAATTGAACCCAGGGCCTTGTGCTTGCTGAGTGTGTGCTCTACCAATGAGCCACTTTCCAACTCTCTGTTAATGTTTTTGGTTGAGCCCTTCTACATGCAGCATGGACTATGTTTCAAAAGCATGTAAGTATTAAGCTTCTTGAGTATGTAACTGTTATTACTTAAAACTTAAGAATGCCTTAAAAAAAGACTAGACTATACTAGAAAAAAAACCAAACAGACAATGAATAAACCTAAAATGTTCACAAGGTGCCTTTTGTTGATAATTACTCAACATGTTTGACACCCAAGGGCATATCTCTAAGTTCCCATAGCAAGAAACTTTGTGTACCTTAGAGATGTTTTGCTTCCTTGTCATACCTTTGATCTCTAAAATGTGTTAATGTCATCCACTTTGTAACTCTTCAACCCTTCAGTGTATCACATGTCCTCCTTGGTTGTGATACTAATTCTGGTGATCAGTGGCCAAGGTACAGAGGTTCTGGGGTCCCAGACTAAGGCTTATACTACCCTTATATGTGGCTTCCTGTATCCAGTATACATTCCTTGAATATGGGAGCCTTCATGCTAGATCCTTGTCTAGGAGCTTGGTCTAAGGAATCCACAGTGGATGTAGGGAGACCTTAGGTTATTTTCCCTCATGACAGTTTCTCAGGAATACCATGTTGGTTACCTGGACAGCTATGAGGAGACTGTCTGGTTTTTCTCATGAATTGTTTAATGTTATAGATGTGGTGAAAGAAGATCACAGAGCTCAGGGGTCACTTAAAGCAGGATTGAAAGATCACTCTGTCCTCATTGGTCAAAGAACAAGTTTTCAACTGAAAAGTCACTTTTCTTCTCCATTTCAGCACTGTGGTCTTCAAAAAGAAAACCCTCTGCTCAGCTTACACTTAAGTAAGAAGAGACAGAATATACTTTGAAAAGACAACAGTTCTTGAAGTTTTAGCTAGACATAAATGAACCCCAAAATTCTACCAGGAAACTCCTACAGTTGATAAGCACCTTCAGTAAGGTGGCTGGATTCAGAATTAAGTCAAAAAATTAGTAGCCTTCCTATATAAAAAATGGGACAAGAAAGAAATTAAGAAAACATCATTCTCAAAAGCCACAAATAATATGAAATATATTGGTGTAACTCAAACCAAGTAAATGGAAGATCTGCATGATGAAAACTTCAAATATTTGAGGAAAGAAATTGAAGAAGACATCAGAAGTTGGAAAGATCTCCTGCACTCATGGACTAGTAGGCTTAACATAATAAAATCTGCCATTCTTCTGAAAGTGATCTGCAAATTCAACACAATTCCCATTAAAAATCCAACACAATTCTTTACAGACCTTGAGAGAACAATACCAAACTTCATACAGAAAACAACAAACAACAACAACAACAATAAAAACAAATGAAACAAAACAACAACAAAAAACCCAAGATCGCTTAAAAAATTGTGTACAAGGAAAGAATTTTTGTAGGTATCACCATCCCTGAATTCAAACTGTATTACAGAGCAACAGTAATAGAAACTGTGTGGCATTTGGCATCAAAACAGACAGGTTGGTTAGTGGTATTAAATTGAAGGATCAGAAGTAATCCACACAGCTATCCTATGGATACTTGGTTTTTGAAAAAAGAAGCCAAAACTACACAATGGAAAAAAGAAAGCATCTCCAATAAATGTTGCTGGTTTAACTGGATGTCTCTGTGTAGAAAAATGCAAATAGCTCCATCCATATTTATCACTCTGTAAAAACTCAAGTCTAGGTGGAGCAAAGACGTCAACATAAAGCCAGATACACTAAATCTGATAAAAGAAAGAGTTGGAAATAGCATAGGAGACAACTTCCTGAACAGAACTGCTCATGCAGGACCTCATGAAACTGAAAACTTCTGAAAAGCAAAGGACACTATCCATAGGACAAAATGCAGCCTACAAAATTAGAGAAGATTTTCACCAATTCCCCAACTAACAGAGGCCTGACACCCAATGTATAAAGAACTTAAGAAAGTAGGTATCAACAAATCAAATAACCTAATTAAAAATAGGATAGAGATATATACAGAAAATTCTCCACAGAGGAATCTCTAATGGCTGGATGCTTAAAAGAAATGTTCAACATCCATAGTCATTAAGGAAATGCAAATCAAAATGACTCCGAGATTTCATCTTACATTTGACAGAATGGCTAAGATAAAAAAAAAAAAAAAAAAAAAACTCCAGGGACAGATTATGCTACCAAGGATGTGGAGCAAAGAAACACTCCTCCCTTCTGGTGGGAGGGCAAACAACCACTCTGAAAATCAACGTGCCATTTTCTCAGAAAATTGGAAATAGATTTACATCAATTTGGCATTTTCTCAAAAAAATTGTAAATAGATTTACCTCAAGAAACAGCTGTATCACTTCAGGCCATATACCCACCAAACCTCTACCATACCACACGGATACTTGCTCAACTAGGTTTATAGCATCTTTATTTATAATAGCCAGAAGCTGGAAACAACCTAAATGTCCCTCAACTGAAGAAGAATAAAGAATGTAGTAAATGTACACACACTGTGCATGGTCTTGACAGGCTAAAAGTATTGATATTGTTTTGAATAGAATCATCTGCTCTCCTCCCTAGATTGATACATTCGCTGCAGTATAGATCCATCTCAATTGCTGCATATTAAAGGTGTGGTGACTTGGCTCTTGGAAGGCTTCGAGTGTTCAGCTAGTGGAGAGTTGTAAGAGTGTGTCTATTCTAGGCAACCTACTGCTATCCCAACAAGTTCTCAGGATCAAGTCGAAAACTCTTAGAATTGCAGAAACTACTAGCTAAGAGGAAAGCACAAGGGTTCAAGTACTGATGGTGGTAAGACGTTTGTCTTCTCTCTCTCCAATGCACAGCAGCCTCCACCTGAATTTGAATGATCACTAGTCTGGCAATCCAAGTGTGGATTCTCAGGTGTTGTCAATTGTCTTAGCACGTGCACATTCTCAATTATCGATAACACATCTATTGGGAGACACTGTTGATGTCATAACATATGAAGAAAATGATGGACAAAAATTACTTGGCTCTAGAAGAGCTTGTCTTTCTAGAGACACAGTTTCTCTAAAATACATTTGCATCTCAGCTCCACTTCCTCCTTCGTTTGGACTAACATTCGGTGTGTTTTCTTATACTTACTATGAGATTTATTAACCAAAATTCCATATAAGGAAGAAAGAATACCATACACTTGCCACAGTTTGCCTTGATAATAACTGACCTCAATTAGTATTGCTCTTATGCACAAAACCATGGGGTCATCCACTGGAGGCATAAGCAACTGCCAGTGACCATCTTCTGAAGAAAAGTAACTCTTTTCCCCAGCAGCCATTAAATGCCAATATCTCTTCAACTAAGGGTGAGACCTTAGGTACCCATTCCTTTATCCTGGTCTTTTAAACTGGCTAATTCTGTCTTTGAGTCTGTTTTTATGATGAACAACATTTATTGATTTAAGCAGATGCTCTGCCTTTAAGATAGATACTACCTTGGGTTAAAATGATTGAAAAGGTACTCTGAATGAATGGAACTATGAAACACACAGATGTGTCCATTGAAGTGTGTCCTTATGTCCTTATGATTTCGAAATTTCTTTGGTATTTGTTTTAATGTCTCCTCCACCCCTCCTAATTTTTCTAATTTTATTAATTTGGGTCATTTCTCTCCTTTGGTTAATTTGGCTAAGGACTTGTTGATGTTGTCTTTTCACAGAATCAGTTTTTTTAATTGACTCTTTGTATTGCTTTTTCATTTCTATTTCATTGATTTGGGCCTTCATTTTGATTATATCTTCCCATTTACCGATTCTGGGTGTTGTTTTTTTCTTGCTTTCCCAAGGCCTTCAGATGTACCATTGTTATCAATCTGTGATCTCTCAATATTTTTGATTTATGCCTCTGTCCTATGCACTTTTGTTTTAGTACTGCCTTCATTGTTTTCTATAGATTTGGTGTAGTGTGGTTTCATGTTCACTAAATTTTAGGGATGTAACACTGTTTCTTCTTGGTCTAATTGTTGACCTAGCTATCATTTAGTAGTGTACTGTTTAGTCGGTTATTATTTCAACATTTTTATTTGGTGAGACTTGCTTTGTGTCCTACTATAATAAGATCAATTTTGGAGAAAGTTGGATTGGTTACTAATAAGCGTGTATATCCTTTAGTGTTTTGTGGAATGTTTTATAGGTGTGTTTTAGGACTGATTTATAATACCTTTTAGCTTTAATATTTCAGTGTTTGTTTTTCATTCAAATGACTCATTTATTGAGTAGAGTGGATTTCTGAAGTCATTCACCATCACTGCATTGAGCTTAATCTGCAGTTTTAGATCTAAAATATTTGTGGTATGAAATAGTGTACACCTGTTTTGGATTCGTGCCTACTTAGAATGGACGTGACCTTCCTCATCTCTGCTGACTAGCTTTTGTCTGAAGTTTATTTTGGCAGTTGTTAGATTAACGACATCTGTTTGTTTCATAGTTGCATTTAATGTAACTTTGCCTATCTTTTTACCCAAAAGCAATCTCTACCATTGATAGGAGAAGTATGTTTCTTAGAGATACATTGTTGTTTTAGATGGATCTTGTTTCTAATCCAATCTCTGTCTCTTTTGTAGAGAAATTGAGATATATGTATTCATTTCTTTCGTTTTGATTATTTTGTGATGTTTTCAAATGTCTTTGATTAACTGTCCAAGCATTTTGCATTTGGTCTCTGTGGCCTTTTAGGTATGCTCATGCCTATTTTCAGACTAACATATTTCTTCCATTGTTCCCCAGAACTGGATTAATAGTCATGAATACCTTGAATCTATTTGATTCTTGAAACATCTTATTCAACCTTCTATTTTAATACATAGTTTTACTTGTATTAAATGATAATATTTTGGCTTGACAGTTGTGATCTTTCATAGCTTCAAACACATCTTTCTAAGTCCTTCTGGTTATCAATGTTTCTTTTAAAACACTAAGGTGTTTTTAGGTGCCTTTTTCTTTATAACTTGATAATGACCTGACCTTTTTCTTTTCAGCCTTTGATTCCCTTTATTTTATGTTTTTAATGTTAAAAGTATATCATACATTGTGTATTTTCTTGTTCTATATATTTAGTGTTCCCTATGCCTGAAATTGGCTGAAATTGTGCTGAAATTGGCTGAACTTCCTCTAGGTTTGGAATAGTATCCTTCTCCTTCTTCTATGCCCAGTATCTGAAGGTTATGTCTTTGATGGGGTTCCAAAACACTTCATGTACTTTTCATGTATTTTTCTAAGTTTACCATTGACTTCTACATTATTTTATTTTGTCTACCTTTGCTTCAAGCCCCAGTGTTCTGTTTCCACATAATCATTCTACTCAAGAGCATTTCCCCTCAGGTGTCACAGTCCCACTCTCAGCTGATTGACCTTTTCATTGTCAATGTTTTTTCCTTTTTGATTTCTTCAGCAATTCTAACTCTGTTGAATTTCATTTTCATATCTCAGAGTGACCCAATTAGTTTCTTAATCTCATTTATCTCTTTGTTTTTTTTTCCTATCAAACTATATTTGTGTGTTCTTTGAATTACTTGAACACAATTGTAATGATTCCACCTAATGGTGGAAACAAAGGGACTCTTTTCCTCATACTGGGTTGCTTCATCAGGCCTTAATAAGAGGGGAAGTGTCTAGTCTTATTGCGACTTGATATGCCATATTTGGCAGGTAGCCATGGGAGGCCTGACCTTTCCTGAAAGGGAAGCAGAGGGGGAAGGGATTGTGAGGGAAGAAGATGGTGGATGAAGGAACTTGGAAGTGGGGAAAAGGGAAACTGTGGTGTCAGAATTAATATATGAGAGAAGTTTTTTTTTTAAAAACCCAAATAAATGACAAGGTAATTTGCAGTCATGAACAGAAATAGGGTATTGTATTTTTTATTTTTCAAAATTACTTTATTCTAGTTGCTTTACCTTCCATAAACGATTTAAACAATCTTTTCTATGTCTACCAAGAACCCTTTTTGTCTATTTGAGAGCAATCAATTTCTTTTCTGTAGTGTGTCTCCACATCAACTAACAGGATGTGCCTCTCCATTTATTTTCAAATCTATTTCTTTCTCGTGGCTTCTGTAGTTTTCAGTAGCAAATCCTAATCATGGTCATTGGGTTATAACCAAATATTACCTTTATTTTCAAACAGTTTACAAGAATTTTATTTCGAAATTTATTATTCATTGTTAGTTTAAAAGTTAGATTTTGTGTGTGTGTGTGTGTGTGTGTGTGTGTGTGTGTGTGTGCGCACGCGCTAAACATTGGTGCCAGAGTTCTGTTTCTATTTTGTCTCCCTGGGATTTTGTATGTAGACAAGTACAGTATCTGCAAACAGTAAATCCTTTTGTCATTGTTTTTGCCATCTCTGCCATTCATCATTTTTTTCTTCCCTTACTTTGCTCTAGAATGTCCAGTATCTTATTCAATAAGGACAGAAAGAATATTATTTTTTATTTGTTATCTTAGAGAAAGTACTCATCACCATCTATTGCAACATTTGCTGTGCATATTTTGGAGATGTTTCTTATTAATGAGTGCTCCCATTTCCTATTTTTCTGAGAGTTCCACAATAAATAGAATAAATAAACATCAGAGTTTGTTGATTAATTTTTATTGATTTATTATGTGACTCTTTTTCCTTTTGCAGATTAAGCATGATAGATTATGTTGAGAACGAAATGTTAATTACAAATGTATATCCTTAGAGAAATCTTACCTTACATAGATGATAAAGTTATTATAAAAGTTCAAAATGTTAATAGGTTCATGTTATGTAATGCATATGTTATTGAACTATATTCCTATTTCGTGGAGAATGTTAACATCCATGTTCAGTTCATGTAGTGTGGACTGGTCATTCTCAGTTTTATGCTGATTTTGTATGAATTGAGTTTGGGGGTAACATTGGTTTAGAAAATTGCCTGTTAAATATTCTTTCCTTCCTGCTAGCTAGAGGAGATTATGTACAACTTATATTCTTTAACCTTTTTGTGGATTCTCTAAGAACTGCTGAGAGTAGAAATTTATCTTAGAGACTTTTGAGCAGGTGAACGCTCAAGCTGCTTCTTTCCTGCATAAGAGGCCCAGGATTTGAGAGCTACTAGATTGTCTTTTCACACTGGGCTCTCTGCAATATCCTTAAGGTATTCCAACTACCCTCTTGGATTACTCTTTGACACTGTGCTCTCAGGCTGCTCCCCAAGTTTGTGACTTAATCTATCTATTCATTGTCCTTCATAAGAGATCCTATCCTCCATCTGAGCATCAAGTGTCCCAGCGCATTCATTCTGACACATATAGAGCTAGCCTGAGGCATGAATATCCAAACTCTTCTGAGACCTTTATTTTGAAGGAGCTTTCAATCCACTACATCTCTTTCTCTTTTAATTTGGCTCATTCTGCCATCCATACAGATATTAGCCACTAGGAAAACCTTCCTCTTTATATTTAATATCTGCTATTTCCACTCTTTAAAAAAGAAGAATACCTAAAGAAACTATGTATGCATTCTTATAAGTAATGAGCATTTTTTAAAAAGATGAAAAATGCTTCCGTTTGTGAAACTAGAGAGAAACATACACATTGTGGTGCTCAAATTTCTCTAAATGGAGTCAAAAGTTAACAGAATAGAATTCCTATACTAATTAATGGAAACTTATACTGACTGTTTGCATCCATGTCCTACTAAAGTTCACAGGACATATGTGCACCAGGATGTGCCCCAACATAGTTTTAGATAGTCATTTTGTAATGCCAAAATGATGGATATTTTTGGTAAAGCATTTACATCTGCAAGAATAATTACACATCTATCTTCTAGAGCTTGCCTCTGTACATATGGACCTGTTCATATGTTTAATTATTCTGCATTCTATAAGACATAAACTGGAATTTATCAATGATAAGTAAAGAGTGTCTCAAGTAAATTTCTTGTACAGTCCTATGGCTACTAGCTGGTGGCACCTAGAAACATTTTTAAGATAAATACTGAGTAGAGTTAAGCACTCAGAAGCTGTCCAAAGATATTAGCTAACTATATATGAGCAGGTGCCAACTGGTTGGTCATATTTTCCTAGGTCAGGGGCAGATTTACATTACCAGAAACTCCCTGGGCTGAAATTGTTTCCACATACCAATAACTCTTTAAAAGCCAAGATGTACTTCCTACTCCTTTTTGAAGAACTCACCCTATGTTATTTGGTTTTAAATAGATCTCCAATTTTCTATTAAGTTTATTTGATACTGATGTAATTGTTAGAAGATCAAAGTCTGTGCTGAATAGCATCAGGAATCTTTGACCATCAATCAAGCATGGAGCTTGAAAGAGTGACAGCCATTTTTATCTGAATGCAGGACATTGGGCATTTGCACCTTGTGAACATTGTGCCCATAGACGATGAAACTTGCAACAATGCAATATTAAGCTGTTTGCAGGTTATCTTCTTAAATCATCATTGTGAACCGTTGCCAGGTTAAAAAAGAAATAACAGATTGGAGGAAAGACAAATCTCAGCTGTGCTGTCCTTACTTTATTAAACCCCAACCTCACGTGGGGTAGTAAAGGTTAACTTATTTGTAAGAGTAATGTCTTGCAAATAACTATTCAGTTAGGTAAGCCTGGTCTACTGCTGGGAGCTAGAGAAGGAACATGACAGAGAACCCCCTGTCTAGCTTCTACAGCTGTAGTATTCTGAAGATCTTTGCATTAAGATTCTTGTTGCCTTTTTCCATCTGTACAATCAGTAGCCATTCTAGATGTGTTTTCTAACTCTGAGTAGCTTGAATGCCTCATAGTATCTGTGCCCTTCCACAAATGGCTCCTTTCTGGATGTTGGCTGAATCCTTTGTTTTATGAGAGATGAGTTGTTCTGAGATAACCTGCTTGTCTTTCATGGGTACTCGGCCTCCTCTCCTTCTTCCGTATATTCATCTATGTGTGATTAGCCTCCTCTGTCATATTGTCTGCTCCAGTAATATGACCGTGGCTATCTACTTGTAGCTCAGAATGAGCTACAATTCTGCTGAATACAAAATGTTGGTGTGACTTCTAGGATCTAATTCATCAGTTGTGGATAATTTCAGTGATAATGGCTCCCATAGAGTCATATGTTTGAATACTCAGTCTCCACTTGGTAGAATTGTTTGTGCAGGATTAGAGGTGGTCTTGTTGAAAGAGGAGGTCACCAGGACAGACTGGTGCCATTCTCAGTGCGCGCCCCCCTGCCACCTCCTGCTTACGTAGGTTGTAAGCTTTTAGCTGTTCTTACCACAATGCCTTCAACCTACCATCACATACTCTCAGCCTCTGAAACTATAAGTCCATTTGAACTTCCTTTTCTGAATTGCCTTGGACATGAGATCTTATTGCAGCCCAGAAGTAACTAGCACACCAGGCTTGGTGCAAGCCCTGAAATTTTGCATTCATAACTGGCACCCCATGAAACAGATGTTGTGGATCAACCCATCAGAGCCTTCTCCTTGCATGGCTTCAGAGATAAAGGACATCTCTCTCCCATCTTTCCACCTTATCTCTATCTGGAACATCTGTGTTAGCCATTGCTTAGAAGGATGTAAAATCCTAAAAAGCTAGGATATATGTAGAAGGGAACATGCTGTTGGGAGAGTTTACTTGGATTATCATTTACAGAGATTTCCCAAGCTATGTGTAGCCCTCCTCTGTATCTTGCTTTGTTTCTCTTCTCTTATACTTTATTGTTGGAAGCACGTCTTTTAGCTGGGCAGTATCCATGCTGGCTCTGATGCATGTAGTCTGTACCTCTTGTCTCGAAACTGAAAATCTCTGTGTGTAATCTTAGTTGGTTTCTGAAGAACCCTGGCCAGGGACTCGGCATGTTTTTGCTGTGGGCTCCCAGCAAGTCATTTAGTCTTAGTTTAAACACTAAGTCAATCGACTTCTACTTGGAATGTAAAGCATCCACTTTTCTACTCATCTAGGAATACGTAAGAACTTTTCAGGAAATATTGTTTGCCACCGTGAAGCATAAGCAAGCTGTCCTTGGTAGTTTTTATAGATAACTCAACACAATTGTGTCACACAAAAAAGGGCACCACAACTGAGGAATTAATTCAGTTAGGCCTGTGACCATGTCTATGAGGAATTCTATTGATTACTGACTGATGTAAGTGGGCCCAGATGTTTCTGGGCAGGTGAATATGGAGTGATTTAGAGGGTAGGGTTCCCCATGCTTTCTGCTTTAGTTTCTGCCTTAGGTTCCTGACTTTCCCCAAGGATGGGCTGTGGCATAGAAGTGAAGGCTGAAATAAACCTTTCCCTCTCCAAATTGCCTTTTATCAAAATGTTTTAACACAGCCACAAAACAGCAAACTACAAAAACGGGGTTTTTTTTTTTAATTAAATTGAGTTAGGATTTAAAAGTTAGCTCAAATAGTATTTTTTGTTGTCTTTCTAATCTCTTGACCTTAATGGACTGGGGCCCATGAAACTGAGATTCATATTCTCTCTCTCTCTCTCTCTCTCTCTCTCTCTCTCTCTCTCTCTCTCCTTCCTCTGACGCCCTCTCTCTTTTCACTCAGGTTCCTTACTTAGCAGTTTAAATTTCATTTAGCTATTTAGAAATATGGCCTTACTTGATCTAGTAATCTGCCCATTCTACCTCAAAGATGGCTTCCCAAAGAATTGCTTGAAGGCCCATGCAATAAGCGATTCAGCATCTACAGCACACAGCTTGGGAAACACAGCTGTGTTCTCTTCTCCCACCCAGCGCTCATTTGTACAATTTTCTAGTGTTCGTTGGCATGGATGCTTTTCTATCTATTCAACATTCCTTTCTGGAAAGCTCTACACTGTCAGTCAGAGGTGCGTTTGGTGTACGATGTTGTCAAGAGTGGGAAAAATAACAGATTTCTAAAACTTTTGGGTTACTATGATCTTCTCCAAAGAACAGCTATTTGGAGCTCCCTGATTCTCCATCTGAGAGGTGTCTTAGCACTAACTCCAAGGAAGAAGGAAGCCAAGGCGTGCGTGGGTCTTCAGTTACAGATGCTGTTTCAAGCATAGGAAGTGCACTACGGGGTCAGATCATTTTGGTTTTTATATCAATTCTAAGCAGAAGTAAGTGGAATAAACTCTTGCTTTAGGGCCTTGGACATCATCCACTTGTTTTTGGTTTTCTTTTTGAATCGCAGATGTTTATTGCCTATTTAACCACGGTGCCAAACCGAAGTTTTCCTGAAACCAAGTCCTATTTGGTTTAATGTAAGAATGAAACAGTGACTATTGCTTGAGACAAAGATGAACCTGGACGTCTTCAGATGGGGATTCTTGCCAGAATCATAAACCACTGATAGAAATAATGGCCTTTTTATTGGTTTAAATATCAATAAAAGTGATTTTGGAAGGATTGTGACTTATCTCAGATAAACATCTAACATTTTTAAAGATTTTGGTCCAAAATCCCCAGAATAAGGCTCTGACCCAATGAGCCCTGGATTTCCCATGCAGCCTCATTTCCTGTTTACACCCTGCATGGATTCTGCAAGGGACACACAGCAACTCTCTCGCATGTCTCTCTTGCTGTTCTTGTTCTTAGTCCTAGGAAATAATAAAATGAGTGCAGGTGCTTTCAATCTGTGTGTGTGTGTGTGTGTGTGTGTGTGTGTGTGTGTATGCACGTGCCTGCATGCCTGTGCATGTGTATGGATATATGTGTGTATGGATATATATGTATGGATATATGGATATATGTGTGTTTATGTATATGTATATGTGTGTACCTATGTATATATGTTTGTGTATGTATATGTGTACAACTATGTATCACCTACCTTTGAGAAACATGCATTCATATATTAATATATTCCCAAAGCTTACATTTATTACTGATATAGCTATAGTATATTTATAAAATGATAGATATGAAATTTGTTTGTAACATTTTAATGTGCTATGGACTACTGTTGGTATATATTAGTGAGTTTATAAAACTATATGAATGAGGTATATATCTATTAGGAAACACAATTACTAAATTTATTTTTTGTAGTAAACATTGTGTTTCTGAGAAAGAAGAGGACAATTTTTGTCCACCTACTTGTATAGCTTTGCCAATAAAATGTTTCATGCAGGCTTTTATAGTTCTCTACCCTGGCTGTAGCCCATCGGTTATATTAGAGCACTCTCTCAGAGTTTTCTAACTTAGGAAACACTCTGCATGTTGCCCATCACATTCTCGAGTAGATTTCTTCATTGTGGAAACAGATTTCATAGCTAAAGGCAAGTGCCAGTTATGGAAGAATCAAAAAACACATGATCCAGACAACCAACTTAAAGGACAAAAATAGTGTCATTATCAAAGTTGTCAAGACAGCTAGTGACTGTCCCTGGAAAGGTGTTGGACTTAGTGTTAATGCTATTCTATGAATCATGGAAACCAAAATGCCGAGATGTTCAGTATGTTGGTGAAGTCATTACATAGGGCCAATACGTCTTTTCCATTCACATTCTGCAGTGCAGCATGATATGTGGCAAAGAAAAATGTTTGCGCTTACTTGCTTTTTCTTTGGGTTTTGCTGTATTTTTTTGCTATCTGTTGTGGTCTTTTTTTTCCCCAGAAGCAAGTATTCAGGAGACACTGCTGGAACAAATGGGACTCAAGCCCTGGCTTGCCTTTTGCTCTAAACTGGTCATCAGTGAGGAAAACTCTGGGCCTATTCATCCCATAGTTGGAACACTGATTTATCTCTAAGGGGCACATTATAGGGATGAAAGGGACCACTGGTCTCTACAGATCTCCTGGGCAGCACTGAAAAGACTTCAGGTGAGGGAGACAAGGCCGAGGGAGTAAGGACAAGGCTGCCCATATCACCAACTTGCTGCAGAGACAGAAGCCCATTTTCTGGTTAGTACTGGTGTTCATTTAAATGGCTTATCCATGAAATGACAGCTTTCTATGTTCACAAGCAATGCCAAACAGAAACAAACTCCTGGGCACCAAAGTTAACCATTTTTACCAGCTTATAGTGATTTGGACAGCTTTAAATTATAAATGAAAGAATCTTTGATGAAATCATTAACACACATGCACACATGCACGCACACACGCACACACACACGCGCACGTGCAACTCCTATAGGTGACCTCAGGTGAAGCTTATGACCAGAAAACACAACTACCATGATTTTAGCAATTTCAATTAGGCAAAAATCAGTTAGTTGTGCTTGTAGGTAAGGAAGTTCCTTTGCCATTTTTTTAACTTGAGGGAGAAATATAAACTTTTAGTTTTTTTTCTATTCCATCCACCACTTTCTATACCAAAGTCATGTGCTCATTTTTAAAAAAGAACACGTTGAGTTCTTGGTGCAGCCTCTCTTTGGGACCCTTTGAGCTTCCTCCTCTGTAATGAGCTGTCGTTCATCCTTTCAGCACTCTATCAATTCTTCAGCTCTCCACGCTCCTTTTATGTGGCTGACACATGTGTAAGCTGCCCAGGAGTATTCACCTGTGACTCTACTCATAGTACAGTAAGTTCTGCCTCATCAAGACAGGAAGTGTGGCTGCCTGAGGTAAAGATGGTGCTCACAGACAATCCCTCAGGGAGAGATTCTGACTATGTTTGACTCAGGATGAAGAAAGAGCATTCTAGCAGAACTCAGCAATGACGTGGCCAAGATTCAGATCAAATCTTCTCAAGAGGGAATTTGGGAGAAAAAGCTGAATGGTTAGGCGAAAATCAGGCAACAAGACTTTGTGGGAAGAGGATAATGAGTTGATTTTAAGTCCCAAATGAAAACATACCCATTGTCATTCTTTTACAGGTGAGGCGTGGGGGGTGGCTTCATCATCAGCTGTAAACTCCAGGTCCTATAGATCCAAGATATCCTTTTAGCCTCTGTGGGCATCAGGAACACACACACACACACACACACACACACACACACACACACACACTGCATACATGTTGGTTACTCTTGCTGGGATACCTTTAAACATGACAAGGGTGGTCACAGTGTACAGTTTAGTTCTAGTGGAAAAAGCAGGAGAAGGGGAGGGGTTGCAGGGAGGGGCTGTGAGGGGCAGAGAGGAGGTGGGGGGGCTGCAATCAGGATGTAAAAGTGAATACATAAATGAAAAACGAAACAAAATCTGTACATTAAATGTATGCTTAAAACTTATTTTTTCTCTATATGTATATGTATATTGATTAATGTGAGCATTCATATTCACATACATTAAACACGTGTCCTATGTTGTCTTATGACCTGTATACACACCTCAACATATAGTCATATACATATGTAGCAATATAGGAACTTCTCCAACATAGAGGATTTCTTTGCACTGTAATGTGATTAATAAAAAACTGAACATTAAAAAAATCTGGGCACATATGTGTAGAAAAAGAAGCCATAAGTCTTGGTACTAAATGTGGTTTGAGGCATCCACCAGGCCAATGGTTCTCCACCTGCCTAATGCTGCAGTATTTCTCATGTTGTTCCTCACACTCTGGTGACTACCTCCCTCCCAACCATAAAACCATTTTTGTTGCTACTTACTAACTGTAATTTTGCGACTATTAGGAATCATAATGCAAAAATCTGATATTTCCTATGGTCTTAGGTAACTCACAGGTTGAGAACCACTATGCAAAGAGGTATCAGAATATGCCCTCTATAGACAAAGGAAAGAATGCTATATCCATATAGTGGCTGCCGAGTCTTAGATTTTCAAAACAGGAAAGAGATATCCCCATGTACAAGACAGGGAAAAGCACCTAAGACAGTACCATCAGTTAACAATCTTTATTTAGCTTGTGTAATGGCAGCGAGACTGATCACAAGCAGCTTTGGATTATAGGAGAGATATCTCAACACTGGACATGTATTATGTGGAAACTTTGGAATGGCACCTTTAATAAGAAAAAAATCTTCAAAGGACAGACTATGTCCTGTGATTTGGCCATTGGCAGCATAGGCTGAATGCAAGACAATAAAATAATATGTCAGTTTTCTCTGATGTTATGCAAGGGGGTTACTTTATTATATATCAATAAACTCAGTTGCATGCTTGGATTAACACTTGTGCATACTATACATGGAGACCATTTAAAATGTGAAAATGTTAAAGGAGATGCAGACAAAATAAAAGACCTTCACATTAAAATATTACGATGGGTTGGAGTGATGGCTCAACAGTTAAGAACACTGGCTACTCTTCCAGAGAACCCAGGATTGATTCCCAGCACCAATATGGCTGCACATAACCAGCTGAAGTCCTAAAGGAATCCTCTTCTGTCCTCTGGGAACACCAGACTTTTATGTTGTATTTAGGAATATGGACAGACAAAAGCACTATTCATGGGCTGAAGTGATGGATTCGAGGTTAAAAACATTGCCTTCCAGCAGTCCTGAGTTTAATTCCCAGCAACAACCTGGTAGCTCATAACCATGTGTTATGGGATCTGATGTCCTCTTCTGTCTGAAGACAGCAACAGTGTACTCATATATATAAAATGAATAAATAAATCTTTAAAAATTGAACCTTTATTATAAAATTAAATAAATAAATGAATGAATGAATGAATTTCAAACATCAGATTTCATCACAATCTCAACCAAATTCCTAACTTTTTTATTTAAAAAAATGGACAGGCTAATTGTTATTGTTCATATGGAAAAACAGGAAGCCTAGAATTGCAAGGAACAACTTTTGAGAACTCAGAGTTCCTAATTTCAAAGCCACTGTAATTACGAAAATGTTACTGGCATGAGAATAAACATATATATTGATGGAATAGAATAAGCTTGGAAAAATGTTTAAACACTCCTGAACTTGAGGTGAATTGATTTTAACTAGTTTGGCATGAAAACTGAATGAAGAAAGAATGGCCATTTCAGCAATTGGTTCTGGGAAAACTGGGCTACGTGTGCAAAGGAGTAGGGTTTCAGAGCTCCCCAAACATAGAAAAGAGCAAAGATATACAGCTCTAAATCTCTGGGAACAGACAGATTTTTGCGTTCTCTGATGGCAGATGATAGAGGGAAAACCATCAATACCAACTTCCAACTTGAAATCTCACACAGACATGAGCAAGTGAACGTACCCAGCCACTCATCCGCACATACACATCTAACACACACCCCTAACACTGCAAAATCAAACAAAAGTGATTGACGGTGATGATCCTGTAGTGATTAAGAAAGCATCTGTGAATTTGATTTTCTCTAGGCAGATACATTTTCTCTTTTCAGAAAAAAACAACTCATGGGTCATCTTTTGTTTCATATGTGTCTATTAACATCACTATTTGTGTAATTAATACAAAAAAGAGGCAGATCTATGTATAATCAGATGATATAATTACCACAGGAAGGAGACTTATTGGAGGTGTGTTAGTTTGTCCCTTCTTTTTAATGACACAATCAGGCTACAAACTCCAGGTTGGCTTAGAACTTGGGATCCTCCTGACCCAGTCTTCCAGATTCTGAGATTCTGAACATGAGTCACTACGGCCAGCTCCACTCAGTGTTCAAAGGAGACCAAGTATAATCTGAAGACCTGCTCAGCAAGTAAACTGGAGGAAAGGTGGGTTGGAATTCTTGTTCAGATTTTAAGACAGGTCGACTTGGAAAAAAAATTCAACAAAGATTTTTAATAAGTCCAATATTTAAGAACAAAAAATATCATATTATCAGTTGTAGTATTTTCTAAAAATAAATGTGAAAGTTTATGTCCGGAAGAGCAGCTGGCTTAGATTATGCAACTCTGAATAGTTTGTGATTTTTTTTTCTTGTTCTAAGATTGTCTTGTCATATGCAAAATACAGCCTCCTGCTGCACAACCCAATTTCGCTCTATTATGAGATAATTGGATTTCTATGACTTTCTTTTTTTATGCTAAGCGGTTAAAGCAGAGAAGGCACACTTCAGAAGAACCTTTAATGATCACTTCCTCAGAACACAGTGTAACTTCCCCGTACCCTGCAATCCTCTCATGCTACTTGTTGAGTTAGCCTCTCTTGCCTCTGGAGATGGACTCAGAGGAACAATTAACGATCCTGTTACATGTGCAGCGCCTCTAAGAAAATATTACTTATACTGAAAGTGTTTTGGCAAAGCTAAATGACTTTGTGTTTAGGACACAGGGATCTGAATATTTTTGGATTAACTGTTCCTCCTCATTCAATAGTAATAATAGACTATGAAGGAATGCTGTGTCAAGTAGTTTTTATTGGCCAAGAATATCTTGCCAGTGTGGTGATCCTAATTTGTATTATAATGGACACCAATTTCCATAAATTCTGTAACACCTTCTATTAAAACTGTCAGTAAGTAGACGTAGCTGTGAAGATCTCAGGACCTTGGTGGGTGGGCTGTCCCTTGTTTTCAAAAGTGTTAGTGTGTGGCCAGAGAGCTGACTCAGCACTAAGCACTCACTACTTCTGCAGAGGACCCAGGATTGGGTCCTAGCACTCACGGGATGACTCGAGTTCCATGGGATCTGACACCCTCTCTAGTCTTCATAGACATGAAGGACACGTGTGACATATCTACATATAGGAAGATACTCGAACAAAAAGAAAAATAAATATTTTAAAAATAACATGTGTTGGTTCCTCTTTCTCACTTGATGAGAAGTCATGTATTCACAAATTCACAAATAGATTCTTTCCATATGCACATGCTAGTGGTGAGTGAGGAATGTAGGTTGGTTTTGTGTGTGTGTTTCTGTGTCAAGTAAGGGTCAAGTTATTCCAGAATCCAAACGTACACATTGCATGCAGTAGGTTGGTGTCTTTCTTTCTACATATTTGCATATTGTATATTGCTTTCTCTGTAGTTTATTCTTTGATAGCTTGTTTGCAGTGCCAAAGCTGTCACCATGAGTTCATGTCTATGTACCCATTCTCTCTTCATACTCTAACCTCTCTGATCCTACAAGAATTCAGTGATGCTCACTGAGAGGGTTTTATAGTTTTTATTGATGATGAATATTCATTGGTGGTTTCTTTTTAAAATTTGGCTTTATCAATCCAGATCTTTATTTTTTACTTGTAAATTTCAGAACCAATTGAGAAAATACACAAATAATAAGTATTTCCATTATTATTTATTTTAATTAACTTGTGAATTTATCTAGGGAAAATGGTTGTCTATAAAGCTATTGCCTTGTCTATGAATATTCTGTTCATCAATATTTAATCATTGTTTACTAGAATCTGAAAACATTGCTCACTAAACATTCTTAAAAAGTTTTATTTCTATGCATAATGTCAATGTCACCTAATTACAATACTTTGTAATATTTTATCATCAGAATATTGAAATTATCTTTTCTTTTTAAAACATTTATATTTTTAAGTTGTAAATTCACACAGTTAAGCTTAAATTAATCATTCCACCAGGGATTTTCATGGAAACAAATATTTTCCCTTTTCTCAATGTTTTAGGACCACAGAAATGAAAACAGAACTTTTTATCTTTTTCCATTTCCCTTTCTTTCTTTCCTCCTCCCCCCTCCTCTCTCTCTCTCTCTCTCTCTCTCTCTCTCTCTCTCTCTCTTTCTCTCTCTCTCTCTGAGCAGTTTGATGATTAAACCTAAGGCTTCAAGCATGCTAGGTCAATATTTACCCTGAGATCTCAGGCCTTTCTTTATACTTTATTTGAGACAGCATCTCACTGAGTTCCAGGGTAGTCTTGAACTCACTCTGTAGCCTAAGCATGTCTTGAACCTGAAATGTTCCTGCCTTAGCTTCCTAAATATCTGGGATTATAGACAATAGAGTCATTTTAAATGTCTATAACAATTCTTCTGAGATGTGATTCCATTTCCATGTCTCAGAATTGCATAGCTTCACTGGTACTTGTTTGATTTCAATGCCATGAAGACACGTAAAGATTAGTTTTCTTTGACATGCTCTCTGCTCAAGACACACATTTCCCACGCACTACTTGTAATATATTTTCTAGATAAAGTAGCTTACACATCATTTTGAAAAATTGTGCACACGTGGGTAACATAGTGAAGATTTATATTGTCCTCTAGCCTGTTGATGTGGGTATCTATTTTGGTAGTGCTATTATATGTATTTATTACGTATTTATCCCCAACACTCCCAGTTATTGAAACATTCTCTCATTGTATTTAGTTTCATCCTTTAATCTTCTTCTCTGGTGTCTATCCTGCTCTTATCCCTCCATTGCCCTGCTAGAAGCTCTTTCCCATGGCTCCTGACCCTCTCCAACTGTAACCAGTTGTTCTCTGCATCAAGTCTATATGTAGATGACTATCAGTGGTTATCTGAGGACCTCCCGCTTTCAACAACCTGGAAAAGCACATTGAATCTCCCTCTTGGACACTGGATTTCTCCACTTCATTTACTTCTGTCAGTTTAATTTCTCATTTTGATGAAAGATTCTTCCAGACATTTTACAAGAATGGTTGTAAGAAATATTTTATTTGAAACATCTATGCCTTCAAATATGTTTTCTTCTTCGTTGTTGTTGGCTTTATTATATATAGGTCATATGTTAAAGGCCCTCTTATAGACCACTTTCCATCATTTTCTAAATTTTAACAATGTTGCTCAAAATCCTGAAGTCATTAAAATCCTTCATAAGATCTCAGTGGATCACCTTTGTTGCTCAAATTTAATCTGGAACATGGAAGAGATTATTTCATGTTTCTGCTCTGGTGTGAGGTCTAAGTTTAAGGCCTATCATATGCTTTTGATACCTGATGAGAGTAAAGGGGCCTTCACAGCCTAACTCGACTTAGTCTCTACCGGCTTCTCTTGTAGGAGCCAAGTGACCCTTCACTGTTGTTACTGAAAATTCCTAAGTGCCTTCCTTCCCTCTGTTCCCATAGGTCACTTTGTGGCACTGTGTGCTCAGGCTCTGTGTGCTCAGTCACCCCCATTGTTCTAGGTCACAAATTCAGTGACCAACAGGGTGGATAAAACATGCTTAATTTATGAGCATCCATATTCTTTTTTTTTTTTTACTATAATGAAGTAGCCTATGCTGAGTACTTAGGAGGAAAAATGATTGTTTTATCTCACAGTTTGGGAAGACTAGATGCAACCAGCATGACTTAAGTGTTGTTAAAGTATTCTGTGGTCACATGACATTGTGGCACCATGATGATGACAATGTTTAAGATGAGGAGATCTTTGCAGCAGAAAGCTAGAGAAGGGTTAAGGGTCAGACATTGTGTATCTCTGTAAGAGGGTCAATTGTTTATAGGATTGGCAGAAAGAGCAGAGGCTTCCATTCCAATGCTAGTGTCATTGTCTGACAAAAAATATTGATGTTCAGGTAAGGATGGTGATCTTAATGATTTATTCTGTCACTGTCCTGGAAGCTGGCCCACAAGCTCTTCTCACCCTCAAGGTACTGAGGTACACATCTGTGGAAGCCCATGACATGGTTACTGTTGAGGAAAGAGGGATGAACATGTGATTCTAGCTCCACAAATACTATAATAGGTAACTAGATTACATCCCAGTTCAAAGACTTTGGCTACCTTGTCCACAGTGCTACCCTGTGTGTATAGGCAGGTTCCCACTGAAGTGCTACATGTGGTGTCATCTTGACTGTAGATCTCAGCACCAAAGACTGGCTGTGACTGCCCTGAGTAAAGAAGGAGGGACCACTGTCTCATGAACTCCTATTCACAATCATCGGCAATCCTATCTCAGGCAGGCTGAGATCAAAAGCTGTATGTCTGCGCAGTTATAAATATAAAATATTGACACAGAGGGAGGGAGAGCAAATTCTTGCACAGAATGTTGAGATTTAAATGAGTAACAGATAGCCAGTGGTTCTGCTGCACTGCCTAACTCTCTGTTATAACAAGAACAAACCTGCAGAGAGAACAAACTCACAGAGAAAATGGCTTAAGGCACCTGAGAAACAGCCAAGTGGAGGATTTGATGCTGGCTCAAAGTTAGGACAGCTGTTAACTCCTGTAAACTGAGGCTCCTAGAAGCAAGAAAAGTGAAAAATAGAACTAAGGTAGACAGGACTTCTGTTACCACCCTCAAGGGTTTCTCTAGCACAGAGAGAGGAGCAGTGAAGGAAAGAGAGAAGGTGGGAGAGACAGAGGGAGAGAAGAAGAGAAGAGGAAAGGCACAGAGAGAAGGCAGGGGGTCTAGGAACAAGAAGCAAACATATGCAACAAAGATCCACATTTTGACATAATTGAAAATGAAAAGATTGATCAAAAATGAATTACTAAAATAAAGATTTGGAAAAAAAAGCATCAATTGACCTTTCTTCTCACAGCAACATAGTCAGGGCGATTATGTTGATTAATGTCAGGGTGTACTAGACCCCACCAAGAGGCAAACTTCTAGGGTTTCAGAGAACACCAAAGTTCACATTATACCTAAAGAGCTCATCAAACCAAACCCAAACTGTGTCCTGTGCCTTTCCAGGTGTTACTGAATACAAAATAGAACATCAATGGCAATATTTAATGTCAACCATCAGAATAAATGTCTTGACTGACCGTAGTCTTAGCACTTATTGTTCTAGGATGTTCTGTATTTGTTGTGAATGTTTTGCTCCACTGAGACATAAACTTAATTGAGTCTGGGATACTTATAATAGGCTCCCAGTAGCTCCCAAACAAAAGTAGTAAATGTGGCCCAATGTAAACTAAAACAGGTACCTGAAGGAATGGAAGTTGAGTGTCCTCATGGCTTCTCCCCTAGATAACTCAAGTTGTACTGTTATCCCATTTCCAGGTTTCCCGTCCAGAAATCCAATATCCCAACCCCCCCGCCCCATCTCTATGAAGGTGCTCCTTCACCCAGCCACCAACTCCCTCCTACATTCCTGCCCTGACATTCCTCTACATTGAGACTCAAGCCTTGACAGAACCAAGGCGCTCTTCTCCCATTGATGCCTGAGAAGGCATCTGCTAAATATGAATGTGGAGCCATAGGTCAATCGCTGTGTTCTCTTGGGATGGTGGTTAAGTCCCTGGGAGCTCTAAGGTGTCTGGTTGGTTGATATTGTTGTTGTTCTTATGGGGTTACAAGGTATTTTCTATTATTTGTGACTATTATGAAGGGTGTCATTTTCCTAATTTTTTTCTCAGCCAGTTTATCCTTTGAGTAGAGGAAAAGTACTGATTTGTTCGAGTTAATTTTATATCCAGCCACTTTGGTGAAGTTGTTTATCAGCTGAAGGAGTCTCTGAAGGAATTTTTGGGGTCACTTAAGTATATGATCATATCATCTTCAAATAGTGATATTTTGACTTCTTCCTTTCTAGTTTCTATCCCTTTGACCTCCTTTTGTTGTCTGATTGTTCTGGATGTGACTTTGAGTACTATATTGAATAGGTAGGGAGAGAGTGGTCATCCTCGTCTAGTCCCTGGTTTTGTGGGATTGCTTCAGTGGGATAGTTCTTTTTGTTTCTACTTGGTTGAGTTCAGCCCTGAGTTTTGATTATTTCCTGCTGTCTACTCTTCCTGGGTGTATTTGGTGCTTTTCTTCCAGAGCCTTCAGATGTACCATTGTATGTTCTCTCCAGCTTCTTTCTTGAGGCACTGAGATGTATAAGATTTCCTCTTAGCACTGCTTTCATTTTGTCCCATAAGTTTGGGTATGTCATGCTTTCATTATCATTAATTTCTAAAAAGTCTTTCATTTCTTTCTTTATTTCTTCCTTGACCAAGTTATCATTGAGTAGAGCATTGTTCAGCCTCCATGTGTATATGGCCCCTCTGTCGTTTTTGTTGTTATTGAAGACTGCCTTAATCCACGGTGATTATTTTCTATCATCTTGTATCTGTGGAGGTCTGTTTTGTGGCCAATTTTATGACCAATTTTGGAGAAGATACTGTGAGGTGCTGAGAAGAAGGTATATTCTTTTGTTTTAGCATGAAATGTTCTACAGATATTTGTTAAATCCACTTGGTTCATAACTTCTGTTGGTTTCTCTGTGTCTCCATTTAGTTTCTATTTCTATGATCTATCCGTTGACGAGAGTGGGTTGTAGGAGTCACCCACCTTTATTGTGTTAGGTTCAATGTGTACTTTGAGTTTTAGAAAAGTTTCTTTTATGACTGTGGTTGGCCTTGCATTTGGAGCATAGATAGTCAGAATTGAGAGTTCATCTTGGTGTATTTTTCCTTTGAGGGTATGAAGCGTTCTGCCTCATCTTTTTTAATAAGCTTTGGTTGAAAGTCAATTTTATTGGATATTAGAATAGTTACTCTAGCTTGTTTCATGGGACCAGTTGCTTGGAAAATTTTTCCAGCCTTTTACTCTGAGGAAGTGTCTGTCTTTGTTACTGAGGTGTGTTTTCTGTATGCAACAAAATGTTGGGTCCTCTTGATGTATCCAGTCTGTTAGTCTATGTCTTTTTATTGGGGAATTGAGTCAACTGATATTGAGAGATATTAGAGACCAATGATTTTTGCTTCCTGTTATTTTTGTTGTTAGCTGTGGAATTACATTTGTGTGTTGATCTTTTTGGTTAGTTGAAAGTTGATTACTTTCTTGCTTTTTCTAGGGTGCAGTTTCCCTCCTTGTGTTGGAGTTTTCCATATATTATCCTCTGTAGGGGTGGATTTGTGGAAAGATGTGGTATAAATTTAGTTTTGTGATGGAATATCTTGGTTTCTCCATCTATGGTAATGGAAAGTATTGCTGACGACAGTAACCTGGGCTGGCATTTGTGTTCTTTTAGGGTCTGTATGCCATCTGTTTAGGATCTTCTAGTTTTCATAGTCTCTGTTGAGAAGTCTGATGTAATTCTGATAAGTCTGCCTGTATGTGTTACTTGACCTTTTTCCTTACTACTTTTACTATTCTGTCTCTGTTTAGTGCATTTGAGAATTTTGACTATAATGTGAAGGGAGGAATTTCTTTTCTGGTGTCCTATTTGGTGTTCTATAGGCTTCTTGTATGCTTATGGGCATCTCTTTGTCTAGGTTAGGGGAGTTATCTTCTATAATTTTGTTGAAGATATTTACTGTCCCTTTCAGTTGGGGATTTTGGCTAAGGATAATAATGACTATTATTGAAGTTGCCAAGTGGCCTTACGTTTGATCTTCTCATTTGTCCTGGATTTCCTGAATGTTTTGGGTTAGGATATTTTGTGTTTTGCATTTTCTTTGACTATTGTATAAATGTTATGGTGTCTTATGCCCCTGAGATTCTCTCTTCTATCTCTTGTATTCTGTCAGTGATGTTTGCATCTATGACTCCTGATATCTTTCCTAGGTTTTCTATCTCCAGGGTTATCTCCCTTTGTGATTTCTTTATTGTTTCTATTTCCATGTTTAGATCCTGTATGGTTTTGTTCAATTCCTTTACCTGTTTGGTGTGTTTTCCTGCAATTCCTTAAGGGACTTTTGTTTTTCCTCTAACATCATCATGAGGTATGATTCTAAATCAGAATCTAGCTTTTGCAATACGTTCGGGTAGGTAGGACTTGCTGTGGTGGAGAACTGGGTTCTGATTTCTGTTGCTTAGTTTCTTGCACTTGCCTCTCACCATATGGTTATCTCTGGTGTTAGTTGGTCTTGCTGTCTCTGACAGTAGATTGACCCTCTGTGTGTCAGCACTTCTAGGAGACCAGCTCTCTCCTGGTGGGATTTGGATATTGAGAGTTTTGGCACAGGGTCAGCTCCAGATGCAGAAGTAAACAAGAAGAATCCTGTCCTGGGCTCCTGGGTGCCAAGGGTTCCAGACAGGTCCCTCATAGCAGAAGTGGTAGTCCTACTTTTGCTCCCAGCTGTGCCACCACTCCTGGCAGACTAGCTTTCTCTCAGCGAGATCCAGGTACAAAGAGCTGTAGCACAGGGTCAGCTCTGGAAGATGTTAATTTTTTTATAGTTTTTCATTTGAAAAAAAATAAAGTTTTTAGTGAAAATTGACTAATTTTCATAGTTTCAGTACTACCTCCTATCTTGACTATGTGCACTAAGGTTTTTGATCATGGCCTGAACAAGTCTGTTTTTGAGAACAAACTTAGCTTACTTGAGACTTCTGAGCGATTCTCTGGATCTGGGGCATTCTTTTATTGTAACCATTCTCCTGAGTGTCTTTTGTTTGTAATCACTTTTGGAAGTAGTGTTCCTTTTGCTGTCCCTATTGGAGAATCTCCTTTTGGGTTATAAGTTGTCCAGAACCAAAAGGAACACACAGAACACATTCTGTGAGTGCCCAACATCTTTCCTTCTCATTGTCAGATGCAGACTCTACTGCCTATTCCTTGGGTGTTGATGCATTACTACCAATTGTTACTTGGTCACCCATTATACTTCTGCCCTTCTGCCTTTCCTTTGAGCTGTGCCTGGACTCTCAGTAGCAAGTGAGACTCTTCTGCCTTAGCTTGTAGTCAACACATTTTACTTTATACGGGGTCGTTGAAAGTCTTGATCAGGGATTGGCATACCTGTTTAAATAGATTGACCCATCTTATCTTCAGAGCAATCTACACTTTGAGGCTCTTCCTATCAGACTTCAGTAGTCTACTCCATGAACAACATTCTTGTTTGAGTTCAAAGATTCTCTAACTTCACATTCAGGGGGAAAAACAACTTTTTTTTTCAAACAAAGTGTATGTACTCATTTCGTCTCCATGGCCCTGTTATCTTTTTTTTTCTTTTTTTTTTCAGAGCTGGGGACCAAACCCAGGGCCTTGCACTTGCTAGGCAAGCGCTCTACTACTGACCTAAATCCCGAACCCCGGCCCTGTTACCTTTAACATCACAGAAGTTGCTGGAGGAAGCGGCAGTCACCACCTCTCCATTTCCCAGAGCTTTCATTGTGCTACGTTCATCATTTTTGGATTTCACCTGAGTATGTTTCCTGCCCTCGTCAGGTCCTGACTGACTCTAGATAAGTATTTCCATGTTTGTAGAATGGCAGGATATATATTTAGACTCTCACACAGTTTACCTGATTCCACAGTTGGGGCATGTCCATTTGGCCTCCTTTTCCCTAGTGTCACGCAAAAAGGATTTCAAAATCCTTTCCTTCTCGCCACACTTAGAAAGGTATTAAAGATACATTCCAGGAAAGTGAAATTTTGAGAATGTATCTTTTTATTTTGGAGGGTTAAATTCAGTTAGTTTTCTAGGCTTCAAATGGGAATTGGCAGTTGCAACTTTGGAAATACAAAGGTGGTAAAGATAAAACACCCAGAATATAATTATGTACGTCTACTATCAGGAAGCCATTTTTGCAGCTGGATGCCTATTTATCATCTCAGAAAACCCAGGAAGACCAAAGGAAATGCTCATAGTTCCCACTCCCCACCGTGGTTGGATAATTAATTTTAATCCTATTAAACAGCACTGTACAATAACATTCTAAGCATGGGTCTAAATCTGATCAACTTAATGCTTGGTTTTGTTTCTTCTCTTTTGAGTCGCTCCTCCCAGAAACTCTCCATTCAGTCTGTTACCTTCCTAAGATCTCCTTGTTCTCAGTTTGGAATTTCACATTACAAATATATTGTCTTTCACAACATAAAAATGAGCCACACACTGCTGAAAAGTAAATGTTTGGGATGAGCTCACTTGAGAAAATGAGCAGAAAGATATGTGAACAGCATGAGCTCACACATTCGCCTGGAAGAAAGAAAGAGCAGACCTGGAACACTGCAAGGGAAATGGGAGGCAGCAGATGAAACCTGACTTCCCATGCAAGTTTATGTGACCTTTCCACACTCAGTGGGTAGTGAAAAGCTTGCTTATCTGGGCTCGTTAACTAAATAAAGATGATATAACTGGAGTTTCACAGGGTGATTGACTTCCACCAAAGCACATTAGCTCATGTGAGTTCAAAGGATCTTCTCCCCACTCTCAGGTCCCACCCAGATCCCACCTTGTCTACATCTTAGGATCTTTCAGATTTATTTTACTTACTCATTCTGCACTCCTCAGCGGAATCACTCTGGGTGCTGTCTGATGCTGGGGGTTGAAGGAAAGGACACACAGTAATTTATGACTATTTACTCTAGAACTTCAGGGTTGTACATGGGCCATTGCAGCAATTGTAGCCAGATCCTAACAGAGACAGAATAATGACTTCCAGAGATCCTGAGTAAAACCTCAGGCCTATTACAACCTGCCTAGGACCTTACACTTTATTCTTATTCTTCTGAATGCCTTAGTGCTGTGCTTACAAAGGGAATCATATTCCTTTCTCCTCATATCCTATAGATGCTTAAAATCTGACAATCTTTGTTCTCTTGATCCCTCTCTACATCATTTAAACATCTCCAGTATTGCCCAGTGCCCAGTGATCAACTCTCCAGTTCCACATGCTCCCATCAAGTTATGTTTCTTCATGTACCTTAGTTTCTATTGTCTTAGGCATGGGTGATAAGGAAGTTGGCCTTTATCCACTAAACCTATGCCTTCTGTCTTGAACTACCTGGTACCTCCCATATAACCTATTCTTCCCTTCCTACAGAGGTTGGCTCTTTCTTGAAGAATGGCTCATCTCCTTCAGCTTCTTCATCAGTATGCTATTCATCTTCTACTGATGCTCTGGTAGTATTAAGTTTCTATCCTGGAGTGCAATGGCTGTTTGAGTGTTGGAGTATCCAGCCAAGTCTGCGTAGTGAAGATAAGACAAACTGAAAATGAGATAATTCAAGGAGAGTCATCAATAAACTATTTACAAGTGTGAGGGACCATATGAACTTCCAAGGAACAGTGTGACATATAGAACCTTAATACCAGCAAGGGACACAAAACAGTGAGTAGACACCGTGAATAGGGCTGTATGGGCAGCAATCCATTGTGTGGTAGGGGATTTTTGTCAAGAACATGGCTAGCTAGAATTGCCATGTGGAGAAAAAAGACTAAGGGTTAAAAAGACAGACCTACTAGGTGTCATAGTGAATGCCTTTAACCTTAACATTTGGGAGGCAAAGGCAGGTGGATCAATGTGAGTTCAAGGGTAGCCAGGTCTACATAGTAAATTCTAAGCCAGCCAGAGCTACACAGTGAGACCCTGTCCCAAATGGAGAAACAAACAAACAAACAAACAAACAAATCAGAACAAGAAACTACAATCCTGACTCCACTTTCCTTCAGGAGTACTGTGAATATTGGTCCAGCCCACCAATGAGGCAGAAAGGGGGGAAGAGCAAAAGATAACTAGGAAGAGCCCATTGCTGCCACCGTATATACAGTGGGCAGTGAAGCCGACCACATCTGGGCTTTGTCTACCCAGTGTTCTTTCAACTTTAAGCACTGCAGTACACATATATAATAGAGCAGAGAATACAGGTCCCAACTTAGAAACACTGATATAGAAAGAGGTCTGCTCTATTTCTCCTTCTTGCCTTTCATGCCATTATTCACTGTCAACTTGACAGGATTTGGAATCACAAAGTAAACACACTGAGTACTATGAAGACATTTATGGAGAGGCTTAAGTAATAGCCAAAGAGACACCATGAATGAGTGTGACACTGTCATAGGGTCTGAGACCTAAGACTCAATACTGAGAAAATGAGCATAGCTTGGGAATCCAATTCTCTCTGCTTCCCAACTGCAAATACAATGTGAGTAGCCATCTCACATTCCTTCTGCCCTCACCACTGGCATGGGCTCTACTCTAAAATTGTGAATAAAAATAAATGCTTTTACATGGTTTGGAACAGAGCATGAATAAGTTTAGAACTGTAGACAGGAGAACATCTAATTTGTTAAAAAGATTAATGTCATTAGGACAGATTTTGTAGTTTACATTAGGGCAATAGGAAAGGTAACTAACTAGTCAACTATTGAAGCTTCCAACCTAGGAAAATGCAAGTTCATGCAAAAGGTGAGAGACACAGAAGGGTTTCCCACTCAGAAACAATTGCTTAGGAAAGATCTTCTCAAGCACTTATAGGCTACTGCAACTGTGGTCAAAGGGAACCATGAAGCACCTTGAGGTAGCAACAGAGGTAGCAGCAACATACAGATGTTGCTAGTTTCTCAGGTTTGCACAGTGCACAAATGGAGGGCCACAGAGACTTGCAAAAGTGTTCCAGAAAGTCACTGAAACCATGCAGTGAATGACAGAGTCAGATTCCATACAAGGAAGCCATGAGAGTGCAGTGTAGGAGGCTGTGAAAGTGCAACAGAGACACCAAAATGTTGGAGATTCCATACCATGAGAAGTCTGATGAGGAAAGTTACAGACATGGAATTTGTCTGATGAGGAAAGTTACAGATATGGAATTAAACTGCACCTAGAGAAGAATGTGTAACGAAGGCAGCAGAAACCCAGTGGGTATCAAGGATACCAATGACTACTACCAAGAGGTCCAGATATGGGACAAGGAGATGTGAGAATTGGTATATGTGCTGCTACATTTTGGGTTTGGTACTGGTTTAAGCCTAGTCTTGGTTACATATGCCTCCCTTTCTCCATTTTGGAATGGGAATGCTCATTTTTATGTCAAATATTGGAAATATTTAACTTCTTTTGGATTATGTAGAAACTCCCAATTAAGAGATTGCCTTGAATCTTAGAAGATGTTGAACATTTGAACAGTGTTGGACATGTTAATACCTTGGAGATTTTTAGAGCTGAAATGAATGTTCATGGATTATGAGATGAGCATAAGACATTGAGAGCCTTATTGTAGAAGTTGTGCCTTTTTGGAGGCAGTATGTCACTGTGTAGGTGGGCTTTGCAGACTCCTGTGGTCAAGCTCTGCCCAATTCGGAAGACAGTCTCCTTTTGGGCGCCTTCAAATCAAGATGTAGAACTCTCAGCTCCTCTAGCACCATGTCTGCTTGCAGAATGCCATAGCTCCCACTATAATAATAATACACTGAACCTCTGAAACTGTAAGCCAGCCCCAATTAAATAGTTTCCTTAGAAGAGTTTCTTTGGCCATGGTATCATTTCACAGCAATAAAACCCTGGCTAAAGCAATGATTAAAAAAAAATCACCTGCATATGTATGAGTACAGAATCAGTATTTTCTGAATATTTCTGACATTTAACTGGTTACAATCAGAGATCTGTAATGTACGGATATGAGAGGTTGCTTGAATTTAGAGACAGCTTGCTCCATATGACTGCCATAGTTAGCAAAACCACAGTACTGATTATCATGACAAAATACATAACCAAGGAGGCCCAAGGAAGGGTTTATTTGGAGTTATGTTACTAGAGGGTTTAGAGTTTCTTGTGACCAAAAACTCTCCCCCCCAAAAAAAACAAAAAAAATACCCAAAAAAACATGGTAGCATGTAGCAGACATAGTGGCAAAGGCAGGAAACAGAGGGGGATCACATAATTAATAACACACATGAAACAGAGAGATTAACTGAAAGTTATGAGAGGCCATGTCATTTTAAAGCCCACCCCATAGTAACATATTTCCTCCAGCAAGACAGCACCACCTAAACCATCCCAAATAGTACCACCGATGGGAAAACAAGTGTTCAAATACCCCAACTTATGGGGGATAGTTCTCAATTAAGCTACACAAAGCAATTGCTAATGGGAAGGCAGAAGGTGACCAGTCCTGACTGTTTGTTCTAGTTCCTCAGGCAGAGTCTAGGAGGTGCCATCCAAGGGACTTGACTCCCAAGCTACAAGTCAGGAAGGATAAGAAGACTAGGATCTGGGCTGCACATGAAGGAGCTTTCATGGAGCAGTGGCCACTCATATATCTTCTGTCCTCTGAAGATGCTGTGACATGTGCTTATGAGAATTCACTACATTTGTCTTGAACTGTAGCTCTTTCCTGTCTCCCATTCTCCACATTCCTTTAATTCAAGTTGAAGAGCATCTTTTTAGTTGGCTAATTGATTGTCTAGACTGTTTCTTCATCTGAACACTGAGGCTTCCCCCAGTGAATAATTTTTCTTTTGATTTTCTAGGACTTCAAAAATTTTTTCAGTACAAAAAGTCTGTTTCCCATAGGGTAATATATTCTTTTTGAAAAAGATCTGTAATTTGATTAAAATCTTAATGATTGAGAAATGGAATGAGCTGTTAAAAAAATGTTTGCTGCTCTTTGAGAAGACTTGAATTTGATTTCCAGTACCCACATTGGCAGCTCACAGCTGCCTATAATATCTAGTGCCCTTTCTTGGCCTCCATGCACACCTGCACATGTGTTTTGCATACACACACACACACACACACACACACACACACGCACACACACACATGCACACAGACACGCATGCATGAACAAACATAAATAAAAATTAAAAGCTTTAAGTCTCTGAACTACTGAAAACATTACTTCAGAATAATTCAGTTATCATCAGTTGTATTTGTTATGCTTGCTGTAGTCTTCATTGGTGTTCCTGAGTGTGTTCTGAGAATTTGGGTTTTGATAAGAAATTCTAGTATTCACTTGAGAAGAGTAGCAAGAATTTCCAGTTACTTTTGTCGCGCCCTCCGATTTTCCCTAGTCTGAGAGCAGATATGTTAATGAATGCTTCAGGTTAGATATTTACTAACTAGGGATATAAATTGTGACCCAGTTCTACCCCTTTCCAATCAGAGCTTTAAAAGAATCATGAAGAGCTGATGTTTCCTCTTTTAATTGAGTTGTCAGGCTGAGTTTGTTTGTTCTGGTTCATGGAGACCAGTCACTGGGAGCTCAGCACTCATTGGTCCTACAGGTTGCCTTGACACCAGGTTCCTCCTTGGCATCATTCAATTCCTCTAAGCTAAGGTTCACTTGGATTTTGATGTTTTACTGTAATTTCTAGCAACTAGGTAATTGTCATCTTTCTTTATGTTTGATTATGTCCCAGTTCATCTTTTGGCATGGTTAGCATGTTGTCAGGAGTCTGTTAAGGAATGTAATCTCACCACTGTCAGTATTCCCTTGGGGACTGAAAGTGACAGAGCGGCCCTAGTGCTGGTGGAAATCCTATTTCCAGCCTCACATTTGCTTCAAGCTGGTCCTTCAGTTTCTGAAAGCACTGATTATCATCATCCAGGGCAGAACACAATACAACCCAAATATTGTAAGAATATATGCCTTATGGACCAAGAGGTCCCACTGGAATGCACACCTCACTTTGCTACCAAAGAGCATCTCCCTATCCCAACCCATCTGTCCAGAGAGTGAGGGGTATGAGCTAATTTTCTGGTGCTGCATTAAAACAGCATGGCTGTGATAACTTGTAAATAAGAAGGGTTTACCTGGGCTTCTGATGCCAGAAAGGGAAGAACCCAGGAATGCATGACCAGAGGCAGGTACGGTGCCTGGACCAGCAAGCTGAGAGCTGACATTGTGAGTTGAAAGCACCAAGCAAGGAACGATGCAGGAAATGGCATAGCATGGATCACTGAACTCTTAAATGCCTGCCTCTAACAACATACTTCCTCCAATAAGCTTGAACCTCCTAAATTCCTTCCAATCATCATCACCAAATAAGGACGTATTCAAATGCATGAGCCTATAGGATAGTATCGTTTGAAACATGACGCTGTAGAGGGTTGAGAGCCACAGTGCAGAAGAACAAGGTAGACCAAGTCCACCAGAGGTATAGAAGGTTATAGACTGGCTAGGCCAAAGTCCTCTTAGAGAGGACAGAGAGGGTAAAGATAATTGAGGACACGTGGTCAGCCAATGCCTCAACTTCAGGATCACTACAGTGTCAGTTATGACACAGATGTAGGTAGGAACAGCAGATCCATGATCTGGGAGTTCCCATTGGCTGGGGCCTGAGCAGGGCAGGGCCAAGGCAACAGGACTTACCACCTCTACCATCATATGGTCATCCAGCAAGGAGAACAGCATGCTAGCACTCAGAGAGGAAGGAGAAACTGGGGGTGAAGACCTTGGCCTGATTTAGTCTGCAGGAACTAGAATCAGCAACATTATCTACACAGCACAAGGTTTTTCTAAAATATTTATTTATTTATTTATTTATTTGTTTGTTTGTTTGTTTGTTTCCTAAAAGCACGTTTAGAAGATTAACTGTTTTTTAAGCCTCGTTATTCTCAACATGTCTTTTAACACCTTCAGTTTGTTTCAAATCTAAACTTAAAGATTTGATACTTAAAGAACATTTCAATTTGTAAGTTTACAGCTTGAATTTTTTCCAAAAGCAAAACAGTTTAACAAATTACAGTTACCTCCTAGAAAGGAATCTGAATGCCTGTAGGAAAACATTGCAGGGGAAGCGGTTGTCTGGCTACATGGGGGATGCATGGTATGGTGTATTCAAACAATGGGAGACAGGATTCATAAGAGAAAGGCAAGAAAAAAATTAGCAAAATAAGACAACTCTGGGATGAGATAATATGTGGTTAATATTCACTGCCTGGAAGCTAAAAAGAAAGCAGGTGGCTATGCCAATGAGGATCCCTAGGGACTTGTGTGACTGAAGGTAGAGGCAAGCTAGTTGTGTGAAAAATGAGACAGATTTAACTGAAGACATGTGCATGCCATCGAATCTTCTTACTCCTCTGTTTTCCAAGTTCTCCAAATTTAACACATTGGAAAAATCTGACCCTCTCTGAAATCTATATTCAATCACTATGTTTGCCTACTAATTTTTATTTTATATGGCTGTCACACATGCCCTGCCCATGTTCTTCTGGCCAATAATAATGATACTACCATCGACATCAATAATGATAGCACCACCATCTCATGCTTGTATTCGTGTCTTTGTTTCACTGGTGTTGAAGGAAAATACATGACTGAATTGAAAGTGAGAAGGAACTGCAGAGATGCTGTACCAGAGACAACACCTATGTCTCTGTCTACTAGTTCCTAGTGACGTCTGAGCTCAGCTGAAATAATACAGCTTCAAGGGAGGTGTCTGGAGATGTGTAGCCCTCCAGTGACCTCTCTAAGGCAACAATTCTGTGTTTTGCTGACCAATGGAGGGGATGAGTTTGGTGTACTATAAGAACTCCAGGGATCACTGTGTTAATAAAGAGGAATAGACAAAAATTCCATCAAATTCCAACTACTTTGTGTAGCTCACATTTCCTATTGCACTCAACGATCAATAGCAGGGGTGAAGAAAGCCAGCATGCTTTGCCTGCCCAAGCAAAATGTCAGCTTGAGTGGCAACGCTCACTAATGACACATATGGTACCTACTAAGTGATGAATCAGGTCCATTTGGAACCTAGAAGAAAGAAAATATGACTCTCAAGATCGCCCCAAAGGGCTACAGGGGAAGAGCCAGCCGAAGGCTAAGATCTTGGAGATGAAGTGGAATTTTCCAGTAGATTATGAAAGGATGAGTATTGCATGCAAAAAGAGAGGATAAGACAAGACAGTAAGAAGCTTTAAAGAGAGTGATAGGTTCTTGCCAACTCCATTTACTGGCTGACACTACAACTGTGTACCCTGAACAACAGAAATTCCATCTCTTGTGTTTAGTGGTGGCAATGTAAGTTAGCATGTCAGAATGGTCAGCTCTTTCTGAGATTCTGAAGGATCTCCCTCAGTTTTCTTCCTTTTCTTTCTGTCAACTCCTACTGGTTGTGGACAATTTGGCATTTATGAGCCTGGGTAAGTGGCACTCTGGTCTCCGCTCCTTTTGTCACTTGGTGTTCTCTGCATGTATTGCTGTCGACTTTTCCTAGTCCCCAGTTTGCAGGTCTGTGTATCTGATCATCTGCTGTCCTGCCTTTCATCCTCCACCACAGTTTTCTACCTTAGACATCCTAGAAGCCACATGGGACCTAAGTAAGCTGGGTGAAGACCTAGATTAAGTGTCCAGAAATGAAAACACACTGTCCTCATTGAAAAATAACCAGATGTCAGTGCCTGGGCCATTGCATGGTTTGCAACAAATGCTTAGTAAATGAGAAAATCAGAGTTAAGCCAGACTTCAAAACTACAAAATGCTGAAACTTTGACTTCCAAGTAACCATGATAAGGTCTGAACATCTGTTGCAAAACCCCAACTGTGTACGTGAGCACATTGAATGAAAATTCTCTAGGATCTATTTAGAATTGTCCTACTTCTGACTACTACCCATCACTAATTCACAGTGTTATTCCTTATTAATTGTCTGGAGACAATTATTTTGTCAAGAATGTGTACTTTAGAAATCCACGAGACTTTTGTGTTAGCAAAGAGGAATAAATGAAATTCTCATTGGAAAGTGCAGCTGCTTACAACTATTTGATAAACAGAACCATCTCTTTGGGGAGAAGGACTCTCCATATTTTGAGTACCTTCACACCCATTCTGAGGAAGCACTACATATATAATAAGCATATTTCTTTCTTTGCCCTGGCCAGTATGGCGCTCACTGAAATATTGTAGTTCATGCTAAATACATACAGCTGGTTTTGGGGCCTGAATCAAAAGAGTGGCCGGCAGTGGAAGAGGCTGGGATTACTGACATATGACATTTGGACACAGAACATGGAGAATACTTTGTAAGCCTTATTATTTTTTGCCGTAGATTAGAAATTGGAAAGAGAACATCTCTTTGTACAAGTCTTTTAAAACATTAAGCTATGAAAACAATGGCAGTCACGCAATGCCCTTTCCTAGTCCATTTCACACCACTTCATTTGAGTTTGTCCTTTTATCTGTGTAATTATCCTCTCGGAAAGCATCACAATTTTTTTTCTAGTCCAAGACATTTCAGATCTGTATTAGGAACAATACAGCCATGAGTAAATAAGTGACTAAAACGTAAAACATGAGAAAAATGATTTTAAATAGAAAATGACGATGAGCTTCTTTTTTCCAATAGGATTTTGGCCACTGCTTTTTCCAGAAGGCCATGTGTTTTGATTTGGTTTTATTTAAAAATATTCCTTGAGAATTTCATAAGTGTATACAGTGAAATATGAAAATATCCACTCTCCATATCCCCTTTCCAACTACCCACCTTCAGGATCTCTCCCTAAAGAGCCCCATCCCAACAGACATTATTGCTTTATAAAAAGTTGAAATAAAAACGTCACACACCAAAATCACCCATACCAAAAGTCTATACAGCTTGATGAACTAAACCGCGAGAATAGGCATTTGAAAGCTATTCTGGAGCTTTAAGGAAACTCACCACTTTCAACAGTGAATATATTCTTTGTACTCATCTATCATTGAAACCAAAGACTATTGTTCTCTTGAGTTATATGACGTTTGGCAGTGACATAATTTACTTCTGGATAGGAATGTATGTCTCTGTCCATATGTCTTCACACTAAGGACCTGGCTTTTCTTATAAACATATTTCTAGAAAATAATTAAACTTTAATATTTTATCTAGGCATTTATTTTCTGTAAATGCTCCAGGATTCCAAAGCTCTCTGGTTGGTAATGTACATAATGGAGGAGTATGCATGACAGAGGACTAACCAAATTTCATGGGTAATTTTACTCACTCACTCATCAGCTTATTCATTCATTCATTCATTCATTCATTCATTCATTCATGCAATAACTGTGTATGAACCACCTTTTATTCTTCACTTGGACAATTCAGATGAGAAACGGTGCAGGTCATCTCTGGTCATGCCTCTCCACATTTCTTTCTTTACATCTATGCTCACGTCTGTTCTCCTGTCTTCTCATGTTTTCTCTGATTATCTTCCTGAGGCCAACCACACCTCTTTTTCAGGTAGCACTCCTGTCTTTTTCTCAGTCACCCCAGGTAGGAGCCATCACTCACTAAGCTTTATTGGTGCCTCTTCATTGACCTTCTTCGGCCTGCAGTAATATTGATTCTCAACACCTCTCTACCCTGTGGTCTCAGGGCCCCAGGACATTATTCTCTGTGTCTGTCCCTTCTGAGAAGAACAGAGAACTCGTGCCTGCTTGGCATTCTGTAAATGCTTCTTGGTTTAAGTTCACTTCCTACAGATAAGGAGTAGGGCATTGCCCTAAACATGAGCAAGAGATCACATTCACAACTCAGGCAGTAGCCAACAGGATTATCCAACGTGAGTCCAGCTTAGGGTGTCATTGGTTCGAGAGTGTTGCTATCAACTGGGCAGAACAAAAACTGAGAGGGGCAATGAGTCTGAGGTAAAGGGGAAGATGGGAGAGAGGAACCAGGAAATGTAGAACAGGAGAGAATTCAGACTATCTTTCCATTGCTTGGCCTGAACCTTGTTGCTTAGTTGTACTCCTGGTTCTGGGAACAGGCAACATGAGAAAAATACTTTCCAGGGGACAGAACAAGGAGCAAGCAGTAATCCTCACCCTGAATGGAGGCTGACTTTCTTGATGGCATGCCTCTCTTAGCAAGTGTCAAGAAAGTGCAAAGAGGCACCTGAGAGAACCCTGTCAGCCTACACTGACAGTGAGTAGTAATGGTCCACTCCCCTGTAATAGTCTGTGTTGATCTTTGTTCCTTATAGCCACTGTCCTCATAGATTCCACCAACCCAATCAGGTGTGGGGAACAGAAGTGAGAGAGGAAGGTGAGGAAAACAGTAACTTCTTGTCAGAAAACTCGGAGGAAGTGGTGTTGTATCTATCTGGGTGCTGGGAAGATTCTGACTCTGTCTCACAAAGCCGTCTAACTTTGCCTACTGTGCTAGAAAATCATCAATCAGTGATTTTGTAAAAGTTTGTGGAAATGGAAGCTCAGGAGGTCAGCCATGCTCCAGCTCCAGCAGTTGGGGTGGGAACTGAGGCAGGAGTACGAGGATCTATGGACCAGCATGGGCTACTTACAAAGTTTCTAGCCAGCCTTACCTATTAAAAAGAAAATAATAGGAATAATTGGGGCTACGATTGGGTCTGGAGAGTTGGTAGCCAATCCCTGTTAGATGGGAGTAATATATCTTAGAGCACTGTTGCACGGTGATCACAGCATAGCTCACAATTACTATTTATGTATCCCACAAATAACTACAAATAAACACCCAAAGTTTGGCATGTAAATAGCTATAAGAAGATAGAGTCAATTAAACTGATTTGGTCTGTTCACAATACATGCACTGAAATGTTACAGTGTGCTTCATAAATGTGTATGATTATTACACATTAATCACAAACTATAAAGATGTCCAATTGAATTACAGTAGAGTATCTCATAGATTACATATAGTTACAATAACACTATCAGATGGTTGAAGAACATTACTGATTGTTTAACCTGAGGCTCCTGTGAGAGCAGTTGACTGCTGAACGCTAGAGGAGAGGCTTGGTAAAGAGATGAGCCAGAAGATTCTGGTTAGCTCAGGATGAACGCATAACTGGCTGGAACCTTGGGAATGTTAAAGTGGCGGGCTGACATGATACACCACTAGCACGCTATAGAGTAATTGTTTTATTCCATTGTGTACACATCTAAGAATGCCTTACCCATAGTCCCATGGGAAACAACTCTTAACTCAAGATACATGTAGGATCTTCAGACATTTCTTTACAGTCTCTTTTCAGAGTTGTCAGGGCCAACACTTTCCCTTTCCCTACAATGAAGCTATATGAAGACCCCGTATCAGCAAGCACTTTTTGGTATGAGCAATAGTGTGGGGGCTTGGTATCTGCAGATGAGATGGATCTCTAGGTGGGGCGGTCTTTGGATGACCTCTCCTTCAATCTCTGTTCCAGTTTTTGTCCCTGTTTTTCCTTTGAACAGGAACATTTCTGGGTTTAAAACTTGGAGATGTGTGGGTGGCCCCATCCCTCATCTGGGGGCCCAGTCTATCTACTGGAAGTGGCTTCTACTGGTTGTTATTTTCAATTTGATGGGTATTTCAGCTTAAGTCATCTCCGTTGGCTCTAGGAACCTCACAGTTCCCTGGAGTCTGGGACTTTCTAGTGGCTATTCCAGTTTTCCATCCCACCATATAATACATGTTTCTATTCAATTTCCTGATCCTTTGTACTTCTCTCTTGTGCCTTCCAATAACTGTTTCTCCTTTCCCCTTCCCCCTCCCCTCCTCTCTCCATTTCTGTTCCCTCCCTTTTTCTAACTCCTGTGATTTTTTGTTTTCCATTCTGTGTAGGATCGAAGCATCTACATTTTGGTCTTCCTTCTTCTTAAGCTGCAAATGATTTGCGGGTTGTATCCTGGGTATTCTGAGGTTTGGGCTAAAATCCACTTATCAGTGAGTACATACCATATGTGTTCTTTTGTGTCTGGGTTACCTCACTCAGGATGATATTTTCTAATTCTATCCATTTGTCTGTGCATTTCATAAAGTCATTGCTTTTAATGACTGAGTAGTTCTCCGTTGTGTAAATGTGCCACAATTTCTGTATCCATTCTTCTGTTGAGGGACATCTAGGTTGTTTCCAGCTTCTGGCTATTATAAATAAGGCTGCTATAAACATAGTGGAGCATGTTATAGATTGGAACATCTATTGGGTATAAAGCTTCTGTAAGGCAAAGGACACTATCAATGAAACAAACGGCAACACACAGATTGGGAAAAGATCTTTACCAATCCTACCATTCAATATCCAAAATATACAAAGAACTCAAGGACTCCAGAGAACCAAATAACCCTATCAAAAATGGGTCACAGAGCTAAACAAAGACTTCTCAACTGAGGAATCTCGAATGGCTGAGAAACAAAGAAATGTTCAACATCCTTAGTCATCAGAGAAAGACAAAGGACCCTGAGATTCTACCTCACACCAATCAGAATGGCTAAGATCAAAAACTTAGGTGACAGCAGATGCTGGCAAGGATGTGGAGAAAGGGGAAAACACCTCCATTGCTGTTGGGACTGCAAGCTGGTAAAACTGCTTAGGAAATCAATATGGCGGTTCCTCATGAAATGGAAATATTTCCACCTGAAGGCCCAGGGATAGCACAGGTAGCGTTTTTTTTTTTTTTTTGTTTTGTTTTGCTTTTCATTCATTCATTTATTTATTCGCTTTACATCCTGATTGTTGTCTCCATCCTCCTGGGCCCCCTTCATAAATTTCCTACCCCATCTTCCTTGCCTTCTCCCCTGGAAGACTGCAGGTCTCCCTTGGATTCCCCCGACCTCATCATATTGTTTCTCTGCAATGTTAGGTATATCCTCTCCTACTGAGGCCAGGCAAGACTTAGGGCAATGAATTCTATCAACAGGGAACAGATTTAGGGACAGCTCCTGCACCAGTTTTTGGAGGACCTACATGGACACCGAGCTGCACATCTGCTGCATAAGTGGAGGGCATTAGGTCCAACACATATATCCACTTTGGTTGGTGGTTCAGTGTGAACCCAAGGGTTCAGGTGACCTGACTGCATGGGTCTTCCTGTGGCCCCTCAATTCTTCCTCCAACTCTTCCATAAGACTCTCCAAGTTCTGTCTAATGTTTAGCTGTGGGTCTCTGAATCTTTTTCAGTCAGCTGCTGGGTGGAGCTTCTCAATTAAGAGTTATCGTAGTCTGTTGTTGGCAACCATAGCAGAGTATCACTAATAATTTCAAGAGTTGGTGCTTGCCCATTGGATGGTTCTTAAATTGTGTGTGTTAGCCGTTCCCTCCACCTCTGCTCCATACTTATCCCTGCATTTCTTGTAGACAGGATAACTTTTTCAGTTGAAAGTTTTCTAGGTGGGTTGCTATCTCTATTGCTCCACTGGGGGCACTGCCTAGCTACCGGAGTTTGCCCCTTCAGGTTCCAGAACCCCACTGCTATGAGTCTCAGCTAATGTCACTGCTGGGAGCCTATCCCACTGACCATTTCTGGGTACATCCTCAAGAATACCCCACAACATCTTCCACAACTGCAGATACACATGCATTATCCTGGCCATCTGGCGCTCTTCCTATTCCCTCCACACTCCTGATCCTGACAACCCCATTCCCAGTCCCAACCCATCTTTCACCCACTTCTGCTCCCTCCTTCTGCTCCCTAGGTCTATATTGTTCCCTCTTCCAATTGTGATTCAAACATACTCGCTTGGGCCTTCCCTCTTGTTTAGCCTGAAAATCTCAAGATCTTGAAAAGAAGAACAATAGAAGCCCAACTAGCACTGTCTGAGGTGACTTTCTTGATAAACGTAGGCTGGTGATCAATTGATGAGTAACTTTTCATACCAATTTTTTTCCCTCAACATTTTAGGTGTAACAGGTGAAGAAAAGACATTATTCCTAATCAACAGCACACATTCATAACTAAACAACATCTTATACAATATCCAAGTTGAAGCAAGCAAAGTAATTTTTCTGCCATTTTTTCCTCTTCACTGTGATTTATGATGATAAAGAATAAATTCTCTTAAAAAGTGAAAATCTAAAAATCTTAAAGTATTACAGATCTAAGCTCTTGTATTAAAAATTCACTCTGCTCTAAATCCTCAAGATAGACATCTACATATTAATAATTTTTAATTAAATCATATTAGGAAGCTGAGGTAGCATATTAAATACCATTTGAGGTTCATTCTGCAGCTTCTGCTGTGTATCCACAAACAACCAACGGCTCCTCAGGAAGTATTTATGACAGTCTGGCCTCTTAGGCCACTTTCAGATATCCAGTCTAGAATGTTCTGATATATTCACATTGAAAGGTTTTTACTCATGATTAAATAGGAGACCGCCCAATAGCCATGTTTGTGTGTTGTTGATATTTAACTTTTTAATGTTAGCTATCATCATGGTGTCTAAGCAGAGCTCTACTGAGCTTTTTTTTAAATTAAATGAATAAGTCATTAGAGAGGCTGACAAGTGAATGCCTGGAATAAGGGCATTTACTATAACTGTGGGAATCAGGGATCGGAGAAGTTGATTCTGAACACAGTTCACAGAGACAAAGTTCTTTGAACCTGTGGAGCATGTTTACCAATTTTCTAAAAACTTGATTAGAAAATGAAGACCTAAGCATGTGAACAAGCAAATTGGGTATTTATTGCTTCTCCATTCATTTTCCAAATTTTCCTGTGATCTCACTCTGTCTCTTATTATATTGGGTATGTGTTTCTCTGTCTGTCTATCTGTGCATGCATGTGTCTGTCAGTGTGGGTGTATGTGAGTCATTTAAACATTGATGCAGTCCATTGCCTAGTCTTAAGTTTGTCTTGTCTTCTCTCAGGTTTTCCAAGCTATTTTACCCTTGACTCACTTGGATGTCCATGGTATTCTGTTTAGTTAGAGAAAATTAATTTTATAATTATACCAATTTTAAGTTGATTATTTTTCTAATTAAAGTATAAATCACCTGACTCTGAGCCATGTAGAGATAATTACCATAAACTTGTTGGAGATTTATTGATGCCTGCCTTTGTATGCTTATATTGCTCTTTGTAATATTTTCTTTTATGTTTATAGATATTTTTAGGGCAGTATCCTTCTCCATTTTTTCATCTAATCCAGCCATATTTCCAAATCCCACATAGCCAGTGTTATTAGTGAGATGGGTAAATTTCCACAGTATTCTTCATCAAATCTTATATACAGGTTATTAATTTTATTCAAAAATCAGAGTACCTTAAGAGTTTTCAAAACCCAATAATAAGATATAAATCAATGTTTAAGTAGTAGAAATTATGGACCTATTAAAATGGCTGAAATCTAAACTTCTCTTTCTTATGAAGCTTATTAAGTATAATTAGTATATATTAAATGGGCAAGTATGCAAGAATAAGTTTTGACTCTTCAAAATATTTAATTATTTTTATCTTATTCTTATGATTACTCAATCCAATTTTCAGAGCTAAACATATAAGCTGTTTTCTGTCAACAAGCAATGCTGGAGAGAGGGTTTAACGAACTTGCTGTAGGCATGTTATTGTGCACTGTGTCAAGATTATCGATGGATTATTGAAAAACTGATTTCTGTGCCCCCACATCTGGTTGCGATTCTTATTCTACATATCTCCTGCCTCGATGTTTTACAATCATCGTTCCCCATTTATTCTTTGATTTGTCAGTAAAACCTGACCAGTCAGTGACTGAGCAAGAGAGACTTCCTCCAAGCCAACAGAGTGAAGGAGATAGAGGAAGTGGGAATTCAGTTACAGGGAAATACTATGAAAACAGAGTCCATGTGAAAACAGTTGGAGCAGAGAAAATCATGATATGCAAGTATCTCAGTCAGGGATTTGGGATGGGAGATGGCAGCCAGATTAGCATAGAGGATTCAAATAGATTAATCCTGCTCAGTTGTTGTGCCCTTAAAACTTGATAAATAAAAATATAGTCCAGTCTCAAATTATTTGGGAGCTAACTGGATTAAGAGAGACACTGTAGCACTTATGTAAAAGCCACTAGCAACCTGCTGTTCTTGCAGAATACCCAGAAGTCAGTGTGGGTATGGGAACTCCATTCTAGGAGATCCAACTCCCTTTTCTGACTTCTGCAGGCACTGCATGCATGTGGTCCACAGACAATCATACACAGAAACAAAGCAATGTTTTCATTCATTGTCAAAATGCTTTAATGATAATCTTTACTTCGAAAAGTTTAAACTGATTAAAACTCTATTCAATTGTAGTTGAGGATAAAAGATGAGAAGTGACTACAGGGAAAGGATGTTGGGGTTTTATTTATGAAAGAAGAGCTAAACTTTTTTTAATTTCAGGAGCATTGTATGAATCAAAATTTCTTATATATAAAAATAGAATCAAAATTATACCTATAATATCATTTTTAAATTGAAGATGAAGATTTTATCCTAAACAAGGAAGACAAATGGCCAAGGGGCTTTCCAAAGGAATCAATAGAAAGAGAAATAAAATCTCTAGATTTCCTAGCTGTCGAGAGATATGAGTCTGTTTAGTCTTTAGACAAGAGACAGAAAATTACAAACAAGTATGAAATATGTGGAAAAGTATTTTAAATGACAAAATGTTATTTTTGGGTTAAGCTATCCCAAGTGTTCAGTGGGCCATCCATTATTTTTCTCATCAAACATATACTACCAAACACACACACACACACACACACACACACACACACACACACACCACACACCACACACACACACCACACACTTATTTACACAGATATGTGTGCGTATGTGTATGTATATATTTATGTTCCTATGTATAAATGTATGTTTACATGTACATGCATTTATATGCTTGTGTGCACATATGTAAGCATCTTTGATGAGGTTGGATGCTGGAGAGATCCAGATCTATTGTGTTACTTGTAAAAAGTAAGGCATTTGTGCTGAGGAATAGTTTTGCTTAACTGTAAAGAAGATCAGCACTAACAGCCCATGGTATTTGGTGAACAGCTACTGTACCTGAGTTGTAATAGATTATGTCACAGGATCACAATCCCAAAAATCTCTTCACCTTGACAACGCCTCATGACAGTTCTAAACTATCCTCTGGTTTTGTTCCTTTTATGTGTTTAATTAGAATTTTGTCTATAAGAAGTTCCCTATTTAGTAGTAGATAATACTGTTCAATGTTTCTGCCTCTGGTGTCACACTGGCCACTAGCCCAAGCAATCTCGTATTGGACTTCCCTCACTTGTTCTCCCCTGATGTCATCTGTGCCCTGGAGCTTTGCTATTGTGGATAACTCAGACTAGCTTCTCTGAGTTCTAACATGCCAAAATGAACAAAAGGAAGCCATATTATTTTCTATTTGGCCTGAAATTACACAACTTGAGAAAATGGGGTAGACGCTGAGGTTTCTGGTACAAAATTCCATCGAGCAGAGGTCAGGGACGTAGCCACCTTATGGCTCGTGTAGTTGCCAAAAGTATTACTCACCTCCATTTTTGGTTCCAAAGGCATTCAAATGTAGGATAGAAGGAGTTCCAACAAGTTTGAACTACACAGGTTGGGTGTTGTCAAAGCATGTTCTTTCTCAAAAGCTAAGTTAATATTTTCTTGCCAGAAAAGGCGGGGGGGGGGGGATATCCCCTGATCCAAAATACCAACATGGGCTCAGCTTTCTCATTATCATAATCAGGGTGAATTGGCACAGGAACACAGTGTTACCAGGCATGTTCTCACCTTTGTATAAAACGTTGAAGTTTCTGGAGTCAGGGCATTATGCACGCCCCATACAATTCCTTAAGCATGTTACAAGCTTATGAAGACTTGGGAGGGTTGAGTTGAGACATTCAATACTGGTAACACAGTCAGACTGGTTACCACTGCTGAGATTAAATCATGGGTTTGGCCCGCTAACTGTTTTTTAGGAATGCTTTGTAAAATTACACCAGGGTTTCTGAAGAGCATTAAAGGCCCTTTGATACAAAAGACAGAGATGTCTACAGCTGCAGACTGGATTTCTTAACTGATTACACAGAACAAAAAGAAACATTCTAGAGACAAGAGCAGCAAACTGGGTTTCCTCCCATTCTTGCTGGGAAAGCATTTTCCTTTGTACACCACAGTGGAGAACACTGCTGGGCTCTGTCACATCCAAAAGGAAACTTTAGGAACTGTGGTGCAGTGTGGAGTCTATTCTTATTCTTGACAATTCTTTGAGCATAAAGAATGTCTCCCAGCTCAGAGCTGTGAGTGTGTCTGTCATGCAGCAAAAATCTTCTGAAGCCTACAAAAAGGACCAGACAACAAACCAAACTTTATTTTATAGCCCATTGAAAGTGCATTGGCACAAAACACATCCATCTACCACTGAATGATATTTCTACTTATTCGTGAGAGTCCCTTAGATACTTTACAGATCAGGTTCTTCATGAATGAGGTGGAGTCCATAAATGTGCTGCATTTAAAAGTGACAGATATGAGAGCAATGGCTGTGTTAATTAAAATACGTAAGCCATATCATATGTACATATATTCAAACACCATGTTTTACACTGAGTATGTATAGGGACTATTGGAATATATAATTAACATATTAATATGATTAACATATTCATAATCCATAATGAATATAATTGTGTGAATATGTATGTTAATTGAAACTACATATGCATATTGTGTAATATGTACAAATAGGTATATATAATTTCAATTAGCATGCCAATATAACTGTTTCTCATTGTTTTTTAATAGATAGAAATGACTTGATATCTTATTTGGTGAGTTAAGGAATTTATTTGGAAGTTGTCCACAAGAATGTGTGCATCTAATTTTCTCAAAATAGTTTGTTCTGTAACAATAAAACAATACAATTTCTTAATAGTTTGTTCTGTAATAATCAGACTGCTGGTTTTGTGAATCATACAGTGAATGTACATTGTATTGTGAATCATGCATTATATATTCTTTGAGAAAGATAAAATGCATAACTATTAATAAGACCTTTGATGTCAATTGGGATATTCTGGAAACTGCTATCAATTAAACTTCCTGTGTTTGATTCTATCTTTTTCTCCAGCTACCAGTCTTCAAATAGCCATACACCCAGATGGCATCTATAAGTCAGGATAAGGAGTTCACACTGTCCTGTTCTCTTTGGATAAACAGCATCCACAGGATGAGTTCCAACTCCCACAAGTGTGAAAAAAGTAGACGGTGTTGGGAAATACAATGAGTTGGCACTCTCCTCTTTTCTCCCCTCTGGAGAAAAGCAAGGAGTGGGATGCCTAGTCAAAGAAGCAAAAGTAGTGCCAGTCACTGTCACACCAGTGGAACTCAGTAGAGTTCAATGTCTCTCACATTTGCCTGCAGAGAGATACAGCTATTCAGAGTCTCGGCTGAGATAGTGTTGTTGGGTCCTCAATGGAAAGCACACACACACACACACACACACACACACACACACACACACACACACTCACTCTCACATATATACATACACACTCACACATACATGTACACTCACACCCATATACACTATACACTTACACATACAGACACCTCATACACATGTGCTCACACACAAATATACAGAAACAAACACATATAGTAGCAGGGGGTATACATTCTTACAAATGTTTGAAGAACATTCACTGAATGGATACCAGTCTTGTCTAATACAAATAATATTCATGCAAAAATTGAAATATTCTGCTTATTATAGTCTCAGAATCACCACTAGAAAACTTTTCAAAATGAGTTAACAAATTAGTTAAACTAAATTTCTGATATATGGACAAAGCACCGAGAAGAAAAGAGAGGGATGAAACACTAAAACCGGATTAGAAGGAAATGATCTGGGAACAATTTGTACTTTTGTGTATTAATAAATGTACTGAACATTTCATGTGTGTTTGTGAGTGGCACAAGGTACATAGTTATGCCGGAGTTACCTTTTTATTTTCCTCCCATTGGGAGTTTATGTGATAATTGAACTGTTTTTTAATCTATTTTCTGATGCTGTATGTCACATGATTTATCTTTCTGTATTAGGGTAAGATACATCTTCTTTAGAAAGAGGGTAAATAGGATTTGATCATATGAGACATGATTGCTTTGAATAATGTTATCAATGAATTTAGCCTGGTTGGCACAGTACCAGGTGGTATGTACTTCTTCACATATTTGAAGAAATGCACTGAAAAAATACTAGTCTGGTCTAAAGCAAATAGCAATATTGATGCAAAGGTTGAAATATGCTGTGTACAGTAGCTTATCCCAGTAGAATCCACGAGACCTAACAGGAAGAGCTCTAGATAAGCCTCACATTTAACAATCAAATGTATAGTTTTGATAAAAAGAGGAAAATCACAATCAAACTACTAAAATAAATTTTTAAATGTAACAATTTTTTTTTAAAATGAAGGCACACGCTTTATAGTTTGCAAAAGAAATAGCTACAAATAGTGATATTAGGAAAGAAGGCTAAAATTGGTGGTCTAAATTTCTACCTCAAAATGAAAAAGTGAAGAAACAATTCTCAAAATAAGTAGAAGACAGAAAAAGTCCTAAAAAGGTAAAAAGAAATTAATACAAGAAAAAAACAATCTCCTATTGCCTAATCAAGTTTATCTGAATTTCCTATTTGTATGACATTTGATAGAAAAAATAGTATACTGAAAACATAGAATTAAAACAGGTTTCTTTGATAAAAACAATAAGATGGGCAATATAGGTACAATTCTAGGAAGAAAGGGTGTGATTCCAGGAATGGGGACTAAGGCGACATCAATCAAGGTGAGCAGAATCAAAAGGGAAACAAAACAACAGACCAGGCAACCTTAAAATTATATTATTATGAATAATCTTGTGAGAATTAGTATATTGTTATAGAAGCCAATCAACATATTTTCAATGATTCAACTTTCCAAGAATAATGTATGAAATCTTAGTGACCTGATATCTGCTAATGTAATCAAATGTCTTCTGAAGCGCTGCTGTCTCACGCTTCCCGATTCGGTCTGACTGGTCTCAGCCACGAGCTCTAGCAAACATTTAAGAAAGAGTAATGAACATTGTCCCCCACACACTCTGGAAACAGAAGAGGAGCGCTTTGCAACTAAATTTCAAATAGCAAAAGCAGACATGAGTCACTGATTTTAAAGTATATTTCTAACTATATTGCCATATGATTTGACATAAGATCTTTTAAAATGTAATCAATAGAGCCCAGCAGTCCATAAAACTATAGTATACAGTGATCAAAAAGGCTCAGAAACATAGGCATAATTATCTGGGGATTTTAAAATAGTTAAGAGGGGAGCTACAAGGATATAAAGAGTGCTTCACACACACTTTCACCTTTGTCCACAGCGTACATAATTACAAGGCAATACTGTAGCCAGGAATATGGCTTTGCTATAATGTATATATAGTTCTTCTCATAATTTTTGATAAAATTCTGTCTTAAAACCTAGACATTAGCAGCCGGTTTGGAGCAACTGTTTCTTCACTTAATGAAGTTTGTGGGGAAACTATGTGTAAACATGTTTGGATGGCAATCAGCTTGTGTCATATCCATAGAACTGAAGAGGTCACCTCCTGCAGCCATGCATGTCCCCCAACCGAGGGATAAGAACTGTACAGAACACCAATGGCTTATGATCTAAGATCAAGATTTGACAAATGGGACTTCATAAATTTGCAAAACTTCTGTAAGGCAAAGGACACTGACATTGGGACAAAACAGCAACCAACAGATTGGTAAAAGATCTTTACCAATCCTATATCTGATAGGAGGCTAATATCCAAAATATACAAAGAACTCAAGAAGTTAGAATTCAGAGAATCAAATAACCCTATTAAAATGGGGTACAGAGCTAAATAGAATTTTCAAATGAGGAATATCGAATGGCTGAGAAACACCTAAAGAAATGTTCAACATCCTTAGTCATCACGGAAATGCAGTTCAAAATAACCCTGAGATTCTACTTCACACCAGTCAGAATGGCTAGGATAAAAAATTCAAGTGACAATAGATGCTGGCAAGGATGTGGAGAAAGAGAAACATTCCTCCATTGTTAGTGGGATTGCAAGCTGGTACAACCATTCTGGAAATCAGTTTGAAGAAAATTGGACATTGAACTACCTGAGGACCAAGCTATACAATTTCTTGGCATATACCCAAAAGATGCTCCAACATATAACAAGGACACATGTTCCATTGTATTCATAGCAGCCTTATTTATAATACCCAGAAGCTGGAAAGAACCCAGATGTCCCTCAACAGAGGAATGGATACAGAAAATGTGCTACAATGTGATACAATGGAGCACTACTCAGCTATTAAGAACAATAAGTTCATGAAATCCATAGGCAAATGGATGGAACTAGAAAATATCATCCTGAGTGAGGTAAACCAATCACAAAAATCACACATGGTATGCATTCACTGATAAGTAGATATTAGCCCAAAAGCTCAGATTATCCAAGATACAATCCACAGATCACATGAAGCTCAAGAAGAAGGATAATCAAGTGCGGATGCTTCAGACTTTCTTAGAAGAGGAAACAAAAATATTCAGAGGAGGAAATACAGAGATGTTTGGAGCAGAGACAGAAGGGATGGCTATCCTGAGACTGCTCTACCTGGGGATCCAGCCCATATACAGCCACCAAACTCAGACAATATTGCTGATGCTAAGAAGTGCATGCTGACAGGAGCCTGATATAGCTGTCTCCTGAGAGACTTTTCCAAAGCATGACAAATATAGAGGCAAATTCTTGCAGCCAAATATTGAACTGAGAACAGGGTCCCCATTGGAGGAGTTAGAGAAAGGATTGAAGGAGCTGAAGGAGTTTGCAACCCCAGAAAAACAATACCAACCAACCAGAGCTCTGAGGAACCAAATCACCATCCAAAGAGTACACATGGACGGACCCATGGCTCTAGCTGCATATGTAGCAGAGCATGGCCTTGTAGGGCACCAGTGGGAGGAGAAGCCCTTGGTCCTGCCAAGGCTCAATGCCCCAGCATAGGGGAATGCCAGGGAAATGGGAAGGGGTGGATAAGTGGGGGAGGGGAACACCCTCATAGAAGAAGTGGGAGGGGAATCGGATGGGGCTTTATGGAAACCAGGAAAGGGTATAACATTTGTAATGTAAATAAATAAAAGAATCCAAAGAAAAGAACAACATCCCACCCCCAAAACTTTTGACCCAAAATTTGTCCTCTCTAAAAGGCATGCAGGGATAAAGATGTAACAGAGATGGAGGCAATGGCCAACCAATAACTGGCCCAACTTTAGACCCATCCCATGGGCATCCCTCAATTCTTGACACTATTAATCATACCCTGTTATGCTTACATACAGGAGCCTAGCATAGCTGTTCTCTGAGAGGCTCTACTCAGCAGCTGACTGAAACAAATGCAGAAACCCACAGTCAAACATTCGATGGAGCTCGGCGACCCTTATATTAGAGTTGGGGAAAGGTCCTGAGTGGGTTAGGAACTTCACCAGAAGGCCAACAGTGTCAACTAACCTGGACCCCTGGCAGATCTTAGAGACTGAGTCAGCAATCAAAGAGCATACATGGGCTGGACCGAGGCCTCCTCACCCCCCAGCACATATGTTGCAGAGATATGCCTTGTCTGGCCTCCATAGGAGAGGAGAAGCTTAATTCTGCAAGGTAAGGGGACACCCATAGGGACCATCCTCTCAGATTCAAAGGGGGAAAGGGATGGGAGGAGGGACTCTGTGAAGGAGGACCAGGAAAGGGGGGCAGTGTTTGGGATACAAATTAATTAATTAAGTAAAAAAGAGAAGTTACTAGAAATTTCATACTGCATCTTTTCAGAGTGTCACAATTCAATTTATCTGTTAAAGTGAGGGAGAACCACCCACATTTTCACAATCTGTCACTTTATTTTCATAATAAGAAATACTAAATATCTACTAAACAGAAAGGTTTGCGTCCTCCTAGCATGGGAAATATCGTTTTTACATGAGCATTTTTCACCTACATGTAAGTATGCTCTTATTCATCCAGATATACAGAAATTACTTTTTAATGTACTGTCCCACTCAGCAACAAAAAAACTTAAGATAATTCTAGAGACAGAGATAGGCACTTATTTATGGGCTTTCTATTAAGTTCCCCTGGGAAGCCTGAGAGTCAAAAGCACGATCATAAAAATGCGCTCATCACTCTTAAGAAGCAGCTAGCTTGCTCAGATAAGATCCTCAAAGTCTGTGCCTTCACTTTAAACTCAAGTTGAACTGTGCCTGACCCTTGAGAGCCTTGGTCCCCACCCTTCGAGGCTTTCCATTTTCAACCCCTAGACTTCCTGATAGGAGCCAAGTCATTAACATGTCAGCACCTCTCTACCTTAAAACTGTATCCTTCACTGTCTCTTAAGCCAGATAAAAATACGGATGAGTCTGTGACTGTTTGCTGAGGTTTCACCTAATATAGCATTCGCCGAGTTAAAAACTTTGTACCCCTGACATCTTTAAGTGCTTGTAGAGAAGGATAAACTTTGGTGATGCCATCTTGTTGTTAATGAACAAGTTCCCTAAGACAATTGATAATGCCTACTTTGATGAGTGGGGTTTCAGTAATACAGACTCAATCTGCCAAGTCTAGAGCAGGCCTGCTACCGCACTGCAATGATATCAGCAACATAAGTCCCTAAATATCGTTTTCTCAGAAACTGGCTTTTTCTAGTTTCAACTACTCTAGATATGTCAACAAAAACAGGGAGAACGCCTACTAATAGTCAATAGAGGGTCAGATCTGATGAGTGTGAGAGAGTCCATTCAGATTTCAGATCTTTCACTCTCCTGTCAAAAATCTCCCCAGAGCAGGTCTGCCTCCTGATGCACCTGCAGTGAGCCCTGCTCAGGAAATATGTGAGCATTGTATGGGACTTCCTCAAAACAACTTCAGTGTTGCAGTTCTGAATCCCAAAGATTCCTAGCATAGCTTGGGGGAACAGGAAGTCAAGGGTCAATAACAGCATGACAATAGGTGTCCACAGTGATGACAAGTACTCTGTGTAGACCAGGGAAGGAAAGCTCCATGAACTCTCTGGGCAATGAGGACTCCGGATTTGTTATTTGGGAACAATAGGAAATGAATTCCAATTTACCATATTAGGTTTACCCATGCACTATCTCATGTCTTCTGCTCAGCTTGGCTGTGTTAAACAGCTACACCACGTATCTTCCATCCGATAATGTGAATTCTATTCAATTTGGCTTTCTTCAATAATTCAATTTATTGAACTCCACTTTTGTATGTTCTATTGGACTTTTTGTTTATTCATTTCTCTCTCTTTTTTATTCTCTTGGAATTCTGAATCCCGAAGATTCCTAGCACGGCTTGGATTCCTTTAAGTTGTTTGAATGTAGTTGTAATTATTTTTTTTTAATTTCTATGTCTACCTACATGCCTTTGAAATCTTAAAATTTCAAAGCTTTCCTTCCGCTTGTAGTTACATCTTAGGAAACCAAATGGATTCACAACTCTAAAACATGACATCTGATTGAGGATAAAATCTGTCCACTGTAGGTCGTAGTATAAGAAAATGAACACGAGTAGAGGGAGGTGAGAGAACGAAATCAGTCTTATTTTCCTTGCCTGTATATTCAATGGGACTAGTCCTCTTTTTCTTCAGTGAGTGTTAGATGGCATGAGTAGTTACCCTAGCTTCTAGCTCTGAAAAAACAGTCCCCACACCATCAGCCCTTGGCTGTCAATTAATGAACCCCAAACGCACAGACCTCAGCACAAACATCAAATATAAAACAGCCTTGCCAAAATGTACAAGTCTCATGTTAATTGATCCCCATAAAGATGATCTTGAAAAACATCCAGACAGAGAATTCAATAGAATAATTATAACTAAATCCAGAGAGCTTAAAGGAGACACAAGGTAAATAAAGAAGATAATACAAGATACAAAAGTGGAGCTCAATAACATGGGATTACTGAAGGAAAACCAAAGTAAGATGATATTGGAAGTGAAAAACTGAAGAAGCCAAATCAGAAGCTTTACCAACAAAATGTGGGAAAGAGAATATCAGGGATGGAAGATAAAGGGACCCCTCATTACTGCTGATGGCATTGCAAACTGGTGTAGCCACTCTGGAAATCAGTGTGGAGAATCCTCAAAAACTTTCCATATAGCCCAGCTATTCCCCTCCTCGGTAGATGCCCAAAAAGACGACAACTTGCTCCACAGATCTTTGCTCAGCTACGTACATTGGTCCTGTATTGACGATCACTAGGAGATGGAAACAAACTAAATGTTCTTCAACAGATGAGAGAATAACAAAAAATATAGTATGTATACACTGTGGGGTACTATTCAGCTATAAAGGGAAATAAAATTATGAACTTTGCAAGTAAATAGATTGAACTAGAAAATTTGTATTGAGTGAGGTAAATCAGCAGCAGAAAGAAAAATGTCACACATTCTCTCTCATTTCAGTCTCCTAGCTCCAAATCTTCAGATGTCAGGATGTAATCTGGACAACTGTAGAAACAAAGAAAGAAAAAAGTCATTGTGGGTAGGGGGTTGGGAAACAATAGAGAAGGGAATTAGCTGGATAAAAGTGATACTGTGGTGGGGAATGAGACAATGGGGCAGGACTATAATTGTCATAGGGGCAGGGAGACATAAATACAGAAGAAAGAGAGAGAGGAGGGTAAATAACAGTAAAGATGTCTGGAAATGTTATGAAAAACTTATTACTTAAAATATCTATAGTATACATAAAGTCAGTGTATAAATATATATTACATAGTTTAAATGGAAATTTCTCATCTGCGCTGAAAATTCTCCCTCAAAAAGCCAAACACTATTTAATAAGAACCCCAATACCAGTCATAAGAAGTTCTTTTTTAAGTTGTTGGTCAGGGTTGTCCAAGAGACCCCCAATTCTTACAGAGTACTGCTGTTACTCCTGTTTCCCCTCAGAGGTTGAAAGTAAGTCTTCATTGCTGAAAGTAACATGATCTTAAGTCTTAGGGCTCAGAGGTTCCTGAGCTGCAATTGACCTGAAAGCCTCCTCCCTGAGGACTAGCTTCCATGGTACCAGAAGGCTCCTTGTAAGCTTGCAAATGAAGGACGCAGCTTGCAAATGAAGGACGCAGCTAAGAGCCCTACTAAGTGGTGATGCCTAGGAACCACAACCACAACCAGCATGGCACAATAACCCAAAGGGCATAGCAGGCATAGCAGTAGCAGGCATATCTTCAGGGTAATCAGTAGCCCTCTGATTGGACTGAATCCTATCTCAACAAGGGATAAATCATGTCTGATCTTGGAAATCTGGGCAACTACTGATGGCTAGCGAAAGAGTGGTCTTGAAGGAGAACCTCCAACTGCCACTTTCCCAAACCAGCACAGTCTCTCAGTACCCTCTGAATATTTATACTTATATCCACAGCTAACTAGTTATCATGCTTCATCCAGGAGACATTTCTTTGGAACAGAGAGAAATTATTGCAGAAGACCACAATCAAAACCAATCAAAATGAAGAGTTTCGGAGTTCCATCCTTACTGATACAACTACCAAATAACGCATTCATCTAAGGCTCAGAGAACATTTCAGACGAGGGTAAGGAAAGAATGTAAGGAGTCTCCTAGGAGAGTCGGAAGATGCACTGTAAAATTGCACCAATATGGCTACCTAGACATGACCTGAACTCATTGATTGATGTACCTACAGGTATGTGGGTACAAAGAACTACAGGCAACCAAGGAGTTCTTAGAGCAGAAGGAATAGTCATCCCCAGGAAAGAGCATGTGAATGACTTTCCTGCTTATATAATATCAAATGGTCAGCCCTGAAAACACACACACACAATTTAACATTTCACAGACTAAGCAAGGCATATTTATGTATTTAGTATACACATAGACACACACATGCATACAATTATGTAACAACAATCAATAAAAAAAGAGGTCATGAATTTGAAATAAAGCAAGGAGGTATATATTGAAGGATTTGAAGTGAGAGAAAAAAAGGCAAAATGATTTAGTTATACTATCGTCTCGAAAAATAAAAATAATAATTTAAAATAAATGAAGTGACCACAGAAGTCATGATTATAGTAAGGAGTAACTCAAGGATTATTTTCCAAGGGAAGGAAGATAGAATACAGGATATTTGAAGGCAAACACAGAAATAACAGCCTAGGAAAGTTTAGGTGAGTTCAAGATAGCAGAGTAAAGGAGGAAGTAGGAGGAGCCACAATAAATACCAAAAAGTTTTGGGAAAGCCACATGGAAACTGTGGAATTTAGAAGATTCCTAAATTATGAATAATGTGTAAAATGAGTTTAACACTCAGATACCAAAGACTATCAAAAAGCTTAACATCAAACATGAATTACTTCTTTTGACCTGTTTATCTTGTAGATGTCCTCCAAAATATTAAATATTTTGCTATTACTCTTGTTTACCTTGCAGAACTTGATGGTAAGATATTATTGTTGGTGATACCATATACTAAGTCATAAAACATAGAGAAATAAAATTAGCACCCATCTGGAAGCTTCATTTGTGTTGGCTCCCTTTCCTAATGTTTGAAGGTAGTAGGACTACTACTTAAGAGAGTAATGATCAATGTTTTATCTAAATATTAACACTACAATAGCAACTGGCCTGGAAAGATATGTCCCAAGATAATATTGGTATGAATCTCATGGGAATAATCAACCACTTTGTGATAATATTTAAGGCCCATTCCATGAGGTAGAATTTATGCCTGTTACTGTTAACTAGACAAAACACATACTTTTATACCCACAGATTACTGTATTTCTCAACTTCCATCAAAGAAGCTTCTATTTACAGAAGAATATAGAGAATACAGAGACCCATATGCATGGAGAATCAGAGACAGTGGACTGTTCAGCTGGAATAAAATATCTAAATTGTTATGAAGATCTCACTAGAGATTACTTTGATTGAAAACAGAAGCTGAATGAAAGCAATAAACATTTCATAACAGAATCTCTGTGACCACCATGAGAAGTAGAGTTGGTTTATTGCTTCTGTACCTGGGTCCCAAGTCATCCCACTACATTTACTTGCCTGGATCATTCCTAAACCCCCTTTCCAATGTTACATATTTACTTAACTCTTCTTTTACCTATAACCTTTTATTCCTCTTCTCTCTATATGCCAGCTTACCTTTCTAAAATGGTAATGTTTAAACATATTTCAAGAGCTCCTTACCTGAACGTAGCCCTTCAACTTCTAATCTTGCCTTGCTCTGTACATTTTCCCAAGCTGATTCCTCACACTGATCCATCACTGATAATTAATAATCACATATAGATTCTTTTTAAAAACAACTTGAGAAGAGCAATAATAATTTCATATGCTTTCTCTTGATACCCAACATCTTTTATCATAGTGGATTATATGCAAAATGGCTCAAGTGTGCAAAATGCAGATATTTTGAAAACAGAGGAGAATAAAACATGTGAGGAAGCCTTTAAGGACTTTGCAGAGGGTGTGGCAACAAGAGGTTCAGAATCTGAATGTGGTTTGCTGGGTGGAGGGAAGTGATATACTTGTTAGCCGAGTCCTACTTTTCTTGGTTGTCTAATGAGACAAGAATGTAGGACAGCATCATGGGACAATCACAGGCCTCACTTCCAAACGATTTCCTTATCAGTGATTTATCACTTGCCAGAGCCTTCTTCTATTCAGTAAAGACTGGCACATCCATCACGTCATACATCTAGGGAAAGGCAGTTAGAACTGGCTTCTAAACTGCTATCTTGTGAATGACTTTCCTTTTCTTGTCATGTGTTTATTTTTCCCTCTGGATGAATTATGAGATCACAGACTGGGCATCACCTTGTCAGACATAGCTATGCTTTCTGTAATCTCTTTAGAAATATCTTACTCTATTCTATTAATATAATATAAGTAGTAGCCTTTGGTATGGTGCAACAGAGAAAAAAAGAGTATCCTTAGATAAGTCTCCATTTGTGGTTTGTAAAGAAAGTCATCCACGTAAAGCACCTAAGATCAGCTATTATGTCGAGAGAGGAGACATGAGCAAGATATGGTAATAGAACACAACCCATATGTAGATAAGTATATATAGAAGGAAATAATATGTAAGCAAATTCCTCCACATCTGAAGAAAAATCTAAAGTGTACAATAGCTAATTATGTATGATTTTCTTTAATGAAACTGGTAGAGATTCGGTAATAAGACATAGTGTATGTAGATGATGAACTGTTAGCCAGCAGCCATCTTAGGCTTGAAAGCCATCTCACAGCAAAGACAAAATAGATTCTTCTTGTTTATGACTGAATCTCTGTTTCTCATGGATTGGGCTAGGCCCCACCTGTAAGCTTAATTATACTTAGTTCTGCATTGCTTGTTTCGGTAAACAGCAGTCCAGTCTTTGTTTCCTACAACTCTAACTTTCTTTCATAAGTGGTTGTGGCTGCCTTGTTATGACTACCTCGCTATGACCACCTTGCCAGGCTGTTTCTGAAATCCATGCATTTTTGCCCAATTCCCATTTGGAGATTCCCTACCCCTTACTTCACCTATGTCCAATATCCACCTCTTGAACCCTGTAGATTGGTGTTTTTATGGAGGTGAAGACAGGCACAAGATAAGGCAAAGCCTGGGATCGAGCAGTGAAAAAGTAAGGTGGGACAGAGCTTTTTGTAAGGCAGGAGAGAGGGGAAAAAAGAGGAAGAAGCAAGATGGAGGCAGAGAAGGACGACCCAGATCTCTGGGGCCTTAAATGGCCACAGGTAGTTATGAATATTTCTTAAGGGATGGATTTTTATAGGACAGTTTGTCTTATCTAGGTGGGCAGTTTATATCATTATCAATTGGTTGTGAGTTTATTATGCAGACGTTTTGTGGATTTAAGACGTAAATCTGATTGCTAAATTACAAGCTATTGAGTTTTGATTTTAATCACAGATTACCATAGATACCATAGGAGGCCGATGCTGGGAATGTGAGCAGAGTCCACGGCAAGAGAGTTGCAAGAGGGCACAGCTGGGCCCAGACAGTAGCCAGTAGCGGGGTAGGGTGGAGGTTGGGAGCTTAGCAGGAAGATGCTTTGCTGACTGAAATGAAAATACCCTACAGATGCCATGTGGCCCACTGGTGCTGGTACTAGCATGGGTTGGTAGATTATTTTATTAATATTACCACAACAAACCCTTCCTTAGGGAGAGGTAGCACATGTACAAGAATAAAAATTTTTGTTTTAATTATTTGCTTCCTTTAATTAATTTGTCTATGATGATTTGTGTCTTTGGTTCTTCTTCTCACATCTTTCGAATTAACATCAACATAACACAATTCTTTCCCCTAGAAGACCCTGAAATAACTTATTCTAGAGACAAGTGCAAGTGACTGTGGCCTGGGAACACAAATTTAAGTCTCCTCAAATTCCTCTCCCCACTAGTTCATCAAGTTTTTACAGTGACAGAACAAAGAAAGTCATAAATCAATGCGTGATTAGAGCAACACAGAGAGGTAGCAGCTGTAGATCTCAGATGCTGTCTGATGACTCTTGTCCTTTTGGGTGAAAACTGTGGTCTTGTTAATATATTCCAAGCTGTTTTTATTGGTTAGTCAGAGGATGTTTGTTCTGATACACAGAGAGATACAGAATAGCTACTTGGTGGGCTAAAGATACAAGAAACAAGATACAAGATACAAGAAAATTGTAATTAGGCTTTGAAAATTCCATCCTCGCCACATTACAGACATTCTAAGCAGTCAATTGAACTTTGCAGACTTGCCTTCTTTTTCCGAGTTCTTATTCCCTTTAACCCCATATTCTAGATATTGGCTCATTTTCTACAATGGCTTAAGAGAAAGGTGTGTGTATTTTCACAGGCACTGGGTTCTGTAACTGTTGTTACTCACATGAAGGGATACTTAATGACACATTGACAGCTTTTCTTTTGGCATAAACAGACATACTCAGCTTTCCCCACAATTCCAGGGAGGTGACTGTCTCAAACTGAGGATCCAGGATCCATCCACTTTGTCAGTGTTATAAATCATTACCATCTGAATAGAGCCCAAGGAATGCTTGGAACCCCGGGGCTGAGCAAACGAAGAATAATGAGTATTTAAATGCTGGGCTGTACATGACAAAGGTTTTCCCTTTCTTGACAGGCAGTCTTGGTGTCCTAGTTCCCATGCTAATACACTTCCAGAACTGGAGTCCGCTTTCTTGTTTATGGGAATCACCTTGATTATTTGCCCATCCTCTGGGGATGCAGCTTTCTGTTTGCACCTGTGAGCAGTCACAGACACACCCCACTACAGCTCAGCAGCTGTAGTCACCATGACTACAACTGTGTACCATGTCCTGGTCCTCAGTTTCCAGATCCAACATTCTTGAGCATCTCTTTCTATTAGAGCCAAGGGAAAAAGTCTTTGCTATTTGTAAATCCAACCCTTTCCCAACCTGATAACTATTAAAACTAGGAATGCCCCTCCAATTTTCCAAGCTTTTGACCAACCTAAAATTATTATAGTATATACGTATTAAGGATATTTTCAAGACAATATGTGCTTTTAATTATTTCCTTTGGGCTCACTCCTTAGGACACACCCAGTAAAGTGTGGCTTTCCTTCTAGTAAATAAAATCTATCATTTTTATTATTCCTGCCACGGCTAAGAGGCTTCTATTTCTTCTAACACGTGACATCTTACCGTCCTCAAAGCCTGCACCAAATGATGCTCTTAAAAAGGTTAGCTATGTAGATTATTTCACAAGCTTGTTTATATTCTTATAGTTAGCCTTCTTACTTAGAATTGTATATATATATCTGACACTTCAATTGGGCTGTGAGGAATGTGTACTACTAGAGTCTGACACCATCTATCTCTGCGTCCTCACAGCCAGAGCAGCTCCTGAGCTTACTGCTGTAAATCAGGTTATCCACCCACCTGCCTTTCAGCAACTCAGCATCAGCAGTGGCTGCCAGGTCCTGCACATTTCTGCAGTCCTATGAGCTTTGTATGCTCTCTATGCAACACAACACATTCGCCCTTTAAAAGGTCCCAGCTACCCTAGATTGCTGTCTTTGCTGAATTTGTTCTCTCTATACCACTTACACTTGTCTTTCTGTGTCTCTCTCTGTTGTGTCTTTGTTCTCTCTCTCTCTCTCTCTCTCTCTCTCTCTCTCTCTCTCTCTCTCATGTCCCCACTTTAAGAGTGCATTTTGCTCTCTCCCTCCCTCTTAGTGGCCCACCTTGCGCCCCAGACCTGCCAAAAATACCTTTCTGTTCCTTTATCCTAACACCTACATGCTAAATAATGAAGCTCTCTGCCAAGGCAGTAGTTTGGGTCCTGCAGAACTGCTCGGGATGGGAATTCTGAAATCATGCTTCTCTTGGCTATCTCCTGTGGGCCGGTTCCACTGCCTCCTTGTTGAGAAAATGGGCCCCAGTGAGTTGTGAGCCTCATGAATTTTGTGGCAGAAATGCTTCACAAATTAAGGGTCTGTGGAGTGAACCAGGTTCACTGTGTATCTACCAAAAGAATGGACACAGGTAAAGGCGGAGCCTGAGGAGACCTTTGTTGTGGTCACAGGTCACTTCCCCACCTGGCAGCTTTAAAAACTGCCTAACAATTTCTTCAATTAGAATGGAGATATTTGAGAGAGAAGCTATTTGTTTGAGATTTCCTGTAGTTTGGAGTCAGTCTCCAGAGACTACAGAGACTCAGGGATGTCTGGGAAATGGATTCTCATTCAGCTGAGGACAATGTTAGGTCTCAAACTCTGGGTCAAAGCAGATTTGGCAGTCAGGTTCTCCCAGCGCCCCTCACACCCTACAACAGGGTATGGCTAGCACATCCTACCCACTACCCTGAACTCTCTAGCCCAGGACCTGGGCTCCCTTCCCCCAGAGTTCTTCCCTATATAATCCATCCATTTTGCTTACCCACCCCTTTGAGACCTGAGCAGTCCTGGCTGTTGCCCCTGGTTCCCTCTGTCATCTCTCCTTTCCACTCCCAGCCTCCCTACATGACCTAGCTCAGCCTGGTCATGTCCACTCTAGACTCTCCCTCATGTCTCTGCCTCTGGCTATGTTCTCCTACATATCTACAATAAGCTTCTCCTCTACCATGTCTAGGAGTAGCCATGTCCTTTCCTTTGTATTTCTTTTTTTCATTCAGACAAGAAGACCAGATCAGTTTGAGCACAGACAAAACCCTACAGGGCCCTGAAGATCTTTCCTCATGTTTCCCAGTTTCTACTGATTCCATTTACTTTCGATGTAGCATTTAGTTTAATGAAAATACATTCATCTTAGTCGATGAGTGGAAATTTTAATGAGGTTTCTGAACCGAATAAAGTAAATAGAAAATACTTGGCTCTGGTAACTATTCAGAAGAAAGAGAAATATTGCGAAATGAGGGCTCTGGATCATCTAAATGGTAGTTAAGTTCAAGCAAAGCAATATTGCTTATAAGTGTATAGTGAGCTATACAAGAAGCTCTGGGCTCGCTGAAGCAGGATCAGTAGCTGTCACTTTTTATACCTTGCTGAGGCCTGTCAAGGGCAGGGCAGCATAACTCAGCCATGCATGTTTCTCTAGCAATAGAAATTTAGTCAAGAATCCATACCGTAAGCTTTCCACCTGCAGGGCAGCAATTTCCTTAGAACTACCTAACCACAGAAACTGTAACCAAGGCAGGCTGAGGACAGTAATTCATTGAACTTTTGGCCTTTGCCACGTTGTGCTGGTTGAGCGGACGATAGGCAAGTCTGAGGGGGCATTTTCATGATTAATGATTGTTGCAGGAGGACCCAGCTCACTGTGGGTGGTGCCACCTCTGGGTTCGTGCTCTTGGACTGTATTAAAAGCAGATGAGCAAACCATAAGGAGCAAACCTGTAAGAAGCACTCCTACATGGCCTCTGCTTCAGTTCCTGCCTCTAGCTGCCTGCCTCGATTTGAGTTCCTTGCCAATTTTCTGCCAGTAGTGAGCCTGGAAGTGTAAGAGGGAAACCATTTTTTTTTTGCACTAAACTAACAAATTGCTTTTGGTTCGTGTTATCAGAAAAACAGGGAAACCAAGCTGGAACAGGTCTAGGAACCACACAGAGAGTTTCCTCTAATCTTGCATGCTCTCTTAGAACTCATCTGTATACTACTAGAAACAGCAGCCATTTAGGATAACTTCTATCATGACGGGTGGATATTTGAACACTGTTGATTAACTTATTATTATAGATATAGTTGTTGGAGGTGAGGACAAGTCAGTTGAGTTGAGAAAAAGGCAACTCAGATAAACAGAATTGTTCTTCGTGGAACATTGGAACAACTATTTGTTTTCTTCACTACTGGTCATTTAAGAAGATTCTACTCTGTGCCCTATAAATTATGGAATTTCCCTTCAATGCTCATAGAAATCGCATTAGCTTCCTTTGGTCTGAGCTCCAGAAATGATTCCTTATCATTTTTCCCGATGACTCTTTCTTCAGCCCTGATCTAGTCAGTACTCATGCTGAGGGTTTGTGTGGGAGTCATTGAATTCCTTCTTTTCATACTTGTCTCCTCTGTGTACCCTGCTCTGTGAATCTTCTGGACTCCATCTCAAATTTCGACTTTGAAAGACTCAAGTTCTACCTAGGTTTGTTGAATGATGACCTGAAGATTATCTGGAGGGAATTCCAAGCTCTTTCACTAGAAGCCAGTACCTGTCCTTATTCAAACTCTTGAATGTCAGTATTGAATATATTCTAACTGAGTTTTATTGTTGTCTTGGAAACAAATCTGGTACTTTTTATTCCACCTTGGTCAGAAATGGACATTCACACTTGAAGGATTGTAAATCTGCCTTCTTCAATGCCAGCCTCACTTATTTCTTATTATGAATTTATATGCCACTATCAAAATCTTTATCTGTGTCTAATCATCCTAATGCACTGTCAGACCATCTCTCTCAGCTAGATATATTGATAAAATCACTTCTTCTCTCAGATTATTCATTTTTGACATAATAGTTTCTGTGCTGGAAGCAAAAAGAGTTGAGGAGGCCACTCAGAAGTACACAGAAGTGATTTTTTTCTGTGGTAGTGTTTTCTGCTTAGAATAAGCAAATATAATAACAAAATAAATGTATATTCATACATTTAATGGATTTATTGAAAGATAATGGCCAAGACATATGAGATGCCACAAGAGAAAGGATGATCCAAATGGATGCTCAAAGCACTAGTTTTTTGGTGGTTGTCCTAAAGATAAGTCTCTAGGATAAAGGAAAACAGTGGAGGTGAGGCATGTGTAGTGTGTAGTGTGTAGTATGTAGTGTGTGTGTTTGTGTGTGTGTGTGGGTTTGTGTATTATGGGATAGGTTAAAGCAGATAATCATTGATATTCTTTGAAGTCCAGCTAGTATGCAGATTAAAAATGACCCTGATAGGACAGAGAGGGGAAGCTTCATCTCATGGGCTAAATGCCTGGGACTCTAGGTTTCACATTTGGGAGTCAGTTAAAGTCTTATTTATTTATGTGCAATCGGGAGGGATTTTGATGATAAAGCCTGACGAAATTTTGAAGAATAAGGCATGAGAACAAACGAATCAGGGAAGAAGGCACTTTGGTGGGGCAGGGCTGTGGTTTCACTAATGAGGGAAGTCGCTGCTATGCCATAGCTTTCGGAATGGAAGAAAATGACATTTAGGGCATTCCAGAACACCTCGTTTGCTTCTTGTGTTTCCCTCAAATCTTCTGACAGAGCCATCCTCCCTTACTGTCTTAGCTAGGGTTCCTATTGCTGTGAAGAGACACCATGACCATAGCAAATCCCATAGAGGAAAATATTTAATTGGGGTTGGCTTACAGTTCACAGGGGTAGCCCATTATCTCTTCGTAGACGCTCTCTTATAGTCCTCTCTTAGGAGAAAGTAGACGATTTCTCCTCCCCTGCTTCCTCACAGAGTCCATACCCACTTTCTCACTGTTTATAAAATGAGGGGTTTACAAAGTATGGCTTTTTGGGGTCAAGCATGTCCTTATCACACTGCAAGTAAAATATAATTAGGAATGATTTTAAATGTTTCAAATCCTTGCAATTGGCTGGCTGAGATCACAAGACTGGCATTCCATCTGAAATAGTTCAGACAGAGAAAGACAGTTCAAGCTCAGCAGTTCCTCAGCTTGACCCGAGCCTTACTCAGTTCTGAGCATTTTGCAGACAATTGATTTCAAACTAGAATCTTCCCTGAACACGTGACTGGGTGACTAAGTTCAGTGGCTCTTGCTTCCCTAGTTCAGAGGCTTTTCTAAATTCAAACAGTGATGAATGATGATGAAGTCAACATTGCAACTTGTTGCTAGCCCTGAACACACATGGGAATTGCTCCTAACTTCTACATCATGGTGTCCCTAATCATGTGTGCTGTAACCTTGCCTGGCCTAAAACTCATCCACAGCACATGTGCATCCTGTCTCGGGAATAACTTTTACTATTACTCTTTTCCGAGCCTAATATAATGTCCATTTCCTGTGGTTACCCAGAGCTCTGCCTTTGTGTGAATGGGCTCGTGCCCATGTCCCCAAACTCTTACTTATATTTGTCCATCCGTCTGCCCATTCATCAGCTAGGTAGGTCTGCCTGCCTTTTACGCATTAATGTCTGAAAATAAGAAATATCCTATGGTACAATGAGAGGGACCACTAAGTTAACATGCAAAGCAGATTGAAGGAGGCTGAGCATAAGCTCTCTGGGTGAGAGGTCAGGAGTGAACACAGGCCTAGGGGTGAGGAAGGAGGGGAAAAACTCACTTGGACAAAGGGAAATTCATGCTCAAGATGAGAATTCAAGGGTAAGTGAGCTGTAGCTGTGTACTGAAGAATAGAATGATTGAATAGTGGCAGAGAGAGAGAGAGAGAGAGAGAGAGAGAGAGAGAGAGAGAGAGGCAAAGAGAAGGGGGAAGGGGAGGGAAGGAGAAAGAGGGAGAAGGGATAAAAAGAAGGGAGAGAGAGGAGAGAGGAGAAAGGAGAGAGGAGAGAGAGAGAGAGAGAGAGAGAGAGAACCCAGGACTAGACAAGCTGTGACTGCTGAGTTAGGAAAGTCTAAGGAAGCAGACAGCACACAGGCCTATGCGTTCCCTTGAAGCTTTTAGACTTGACTCTGAGTATTCCCAGTATGATTACACATGAAAACAGGTTGACTCTGAATTCTACAAAGAGTCTTTTGCAGGCAGAACAGAAAGAACAGAAATGAAGTTTTCAAATCTGATCACTTATGGCAAAGAAAGGTTAGTATTTGAACACAGCACCAGTGGGTAGTGTGTTGTGCTAGAAAGCAATGTGCACTTGAGAGAAGACAGAGATGTGCATAGTATGGCTGCTGCTAGGAGATAGGGTCTTGAAGGAACAAGAGACCCTCAGAGTTCCTGACTTGGTCTATGGGGTTAAACATGATTTGTTTTACCAAAGTGAGGAAAACAGGAGAAATGATGAGCGTTGTTTTACATTTGGTGATTATAAGGGGTCTGCTGATCTAGAGTTGGAAATATTCATAGGTAATTGAAGATGTGAATCCAGAGGTCAAGGGAAGAGAAGCCATCTACCGTGAAATAATCTAATACCCCGAGATAATAACCAAGATGGCTGAAAAAAATCACATGTGATGGTCAACATATCTGTCACATTCACTCAATACTAGCCCCACCCTAGCTCACATGCTCAACTCTCATTATGGAGCCAGTACAGATTTTTTTCCTTTGTTGGAGCATCCTTAGCACATGGAGGCTAAGTCACCTACTTAGTTCTCCTCAGCCTGCGAGCTCATATGTAAGACTCCAACCTCAACTGGAATCTGTGTTTCCAATACCTCAAGGAAATCCAAGTATATTTGCCTTATGAAGACTATTCAACTCATATATATGGAGTGAGTGAAGAAATGAATGAGCTTAAACCAGAAACGCAATCCTCCCTCTGCAAGCCCAGCTCTGGAATATCTGAAGTAGAAAACATCATGAGAGTCTCTGTTCAGATGGACTCAGCCTTCCCTCATCTTTCAAAGATTTATATAAAAACCTTCTGCCATGACTAAAATAGTAGCCATGGCCAGGTGAAGCCTACCACCTGGTTGATGATAAGTAGGCTCTATTGTCAGATTTCTGTCACAATTAAAAATGCCTGAGGTAAATCAACTATGTGAAAAGGAAAGGTTATTTTGGTTTACAGGTTTGGAGGCTTTAGTCCATGACTGATTGAACTTGTTAGCCTTGGACCTGGGGGCCATGCTTCATGGTACAGAGTGTTTGTGCCTCATGACTAGGATGCAACAATGAATAAAAAGGTTAGAAGATGAGGCCCAACCATCCCCTTGAGGGTGGGAACTTGATGATCAGAGTTCTTCCCATTAGACCCAGATTCTTTTGTTTGTTAGACTTAGATTCTTAAAGGTCTCATTCTGACCAAGTAATGTCAAGGATGATGAGCAAGGATTTAAGACATGAACTTTGGGGACATAAAAGAGCCGAGCTATAGCAGCCATGCCAAAAGTGGTTTCAGAATCTGCCTTGGCAAGGCATTGTCTGTCTACAGTCTAGTAGTAGTCACAGATAAAGCCCAAGTGTATTCTTGGGTTATAAGACTGAGTTGACAGGCCCCAGGCAAAAGTGAAATTGCAGATGAGTCTGGAATGTGAGGACCAAGTCCATGGAGGCTTGTAGGAGAAACCTGACTCTGATATCAGGACCTAATGGCACAGTGGCCTGGCTTTTCTGGGCTCTTGGTTTTTATATTCACTAAAATGGAGCCAGATGTGTCTGTATTTAAGGGCTGAGGGAGAATCCAGACTTCTCTATATTCTTAACACTAAGTTTGTATGGGAAGACTGCTGTTACTTCCCAACGGGTCATTAGGAGAAAGCAGGTGTATTGCCCAAGTTCCTTGCCACACTAAAGATTATGGAGAAAGATGTAGATTAATTATAAGCCACACACAGGTGCTGAGTAACAACAGACATGAGTCATGTGAGCAGTGTCTGATGACAAGTTTGAAATCAAATTTTCACAAAGAACTGTGGCCAGGTCCAACAATGGGAAGAAGGCAGGTGACATTTTCAGTGGACATGTGTAGTAGGTAACATTAGACCTTCATATGTGACCCATTCCATGCTTCCAAAATTACTTTTGTTTTTGTTACATCAGAAACTTTTGCCTTTATCTGCATGGCTTGGATTTTAGAACCTTTATTAGAGAGTTATTAGAGTGGCTTATGAATTATGGTCCAGCTAGTCCAAAATAGTGGCTTTCTACCAATGGGAAGTTCAGTAATTCAGTATTTATTCAGTTCATGAGATGGGTTGTCTCAGCTGGCCTTCAGTAAAGACCAGAATCCCGAAGAAGTGTACTGTAATGGCAGCGAAGGAATTCACAGGAATTGCCAGACAGAGTAAGGACAAGCCCGCAAAGAGCTTCCTCCTTCCATATCCTTTACAATGGCTGCCACTGGAAGATGTGGCCCCAATTAAAGATAGAACTTCTCACCTCAACAGATATAGATTAAAGGTGTGTCTTTCTACCTCAAAAGATCTAGATTAAAAGTCAATCTTCCAATTTCATATAATTTAGTTAAGAAAATATCTCTTACAGGTGTTCCCAGCTACTTGGATTTTAGTAAATTGACAATGTGGTCAAATTGACAACCAAGAATAGCCACCACAGATGGCAGGGTAATCAAGAAAGGACAGACACACAATCACAGACGCTGTAATGCTGGGATCTGGTGGGGTTCTCTAACCTCTACTACTACATCCTAGAACCTCAGTGTTGTAGCACAAGGATGGGGTGGTAGGGAGTCCTGGTGAGTGGGTGAGCCCCTATAGGTGAGCAATAATAGGCTGTATATACAGAAGGAGGAGGCTGTTGTTACTATCTTTGCATGCACTGATGAATCATTCATAAACACTCATTCTTGGACTCCAGAGGGCAACTTTGCCACCCTGCTTCAGCCTGGCCCATATGGATAATGGCTTTACCAACAGTCCTATGGGTCTGAGGCCTTGGGAGTCCTCCACATGTCCACACCCATGTCAAAATTCATATTTACTGAGGCTGTCACTCACAGAGGGCTTCCTTCACTCCCTACAAATTAATGTATGTGTATACCATGCAAAGAGATAATTCACCTAAACTTATTTTTTATATTTTCATAAGATGATAGACATCAAAAGAAACCACAGAGAACTATTGAGGCCAATTTGTTCTTGAGCTTAATAAGAATCTAGGCCATAAAATGGCTCTGTAGTGCTGCCTTTACCATGTTCTTCCTGGAAACATATATACGGGTATTTCAATAAAGGTAGGAAGGTTGAGAGACTGTTGCCTCTGAAGAGTATTAGTTCTTCCCTCAATTTTGCCATTGGTGGAACTTTGAGCCCTCCTAAAAGGTTCCTTTTCAACTAGGAGCATTTGCTGATGAATACAGAGTAACCATGAAGAGGTAATCCTTAGTTTCCTGAAAGTGACTAAAGATTGTCAGTGATTAAAGACTGCCAGGTGTGATGGCACACACCTTTGATCCCAACCCTAGGGAGGTGTAGACAAACAGATCTCTGTAAGTTCAAGGCCAGCCTCATCTACATAAGTTTCAAAATAGCCAAGACTAAGAAATAAGAGTGAAATAAGATACTGTTGGATGGGAGGGAGAAAGAAAGGGGGGGGAACTGAGGGAGAGAGGAAGGAGACTCATTCTTCTTTGGAAAGAATGAAATTTTCTTTTATCTAACATCAAAGAATGTCTGAGCTACAAATGTCTAAGGGTGGGAGGAATACATCTTGACACTTGTGGAGCAGGGAGAAGGTACTTCAGGTCACCAGCCAGGACCCACACTTGGCCCCATTTTCTGAGCACATTGCCCTCCCTGCTCTTGAATTCTTTCCCTGTCTTGCATGCAGTGGATGTGCTCTCCCCCTCAGAGATTAAATCAATGTATCTTTGTTCTTTGCTAATTTGGGATTAATCTGGCTAATTTCATCCTCTCTCAGGTCTTAATGATTATTAGAAGTAAATACACTCATTTAGTCAGGGCCGTAAGTCTACGAAGTACTGTTCTTCAGTATCTTGATAAAGCATGTTCTGAAAATGGGACGTAGAGTAAGAACAACAGTGGGTGAAACGAGACTTTAGAACATCAGCATGGCTTAGGAAGGCAATGATGTTACACATAACCCTAAGGAAGATAGCTAAGGAAAATGGGCCAACCAGACCATCCTAAGTAAGGAACTCAGAGCACTTCCCTGGACAAGCAGTGCCCATCTGGAAGCAGGACACTGTTACAGGAAAGTATTTTCAGCATTCTGAGAATCTAGTCCATGTTACAAGCTTTGGCTCCAACAAAGAACATGACAGATTTAAGGACTAGAAAGCAGCTGATCCACAGGGCAGAAAAAAATGTTCATCATTACCAGCAACTGTTAACTAGCCCCGATTCCATTTCATTTTCCCTTGATACAATAAATATATTTACTGGAAACCAAGGGGGAAAGAACAAGGAGGCATAGGAAGAAGAGGATTGAGTGAGAGTCTAGATAAGCCCTGGAAGCTGTTGAAGTGGCATTCCCATTACAAACTTAGTCTCCATGTACTGCACCTCTATTCCCAGCCTTCAGCTGAGGCCCCGCTGAGAATGATGAAGAATTTACAAGGCTTTACAAAGCCATTCAGAAGTTCTCAGAACTCCAAAACCAGGAAGTTCTAGCAGGAGGCCTTATCCAACATCTGTCTACTCACATGGTGTTATTTTCTATCTGATTCCTGGAAGAATTCATACCGCATTTTAGGGAGGAACTGTAGAAAGCCAGCATTTGCTTGGTCTCAGCTCTGCCCATGTGGGTCACAGTGAGACAAGCTGTACCACCAGTCAGGAGCATTATCAAGGGTCGTAATGAGAAAGAAGGCATGCAGAAGAAGCTCAAGGCCCTCTGAAATTGGCTCAGATCTTGGGGACCACAGTCAATCAGCAACAGTGTTCTGGGAACTTAAGAGGCTTGAGCCCCACATGCCAATGTTTATGTCAAATTCCATGTACATTCGACTGAACTGAGGTCATGCATCAGGGTTATGTATCCTGTTGGTTCTACAACACCAATAATAGCAGCAACACCAGAAGGAGAGAATTGTATGAGAACCTAGATAAGCCCTGAAAGCTATGGAAGCTTAGTAATTAAGAACTCTTGCTTTTTGGTTTTCAGCATCCATAAGGCAGCTCACTACCATCTATATTGTGGGCTCCAAAGATATGACACCTTCTCCACCTTAAAAGAGTTAAGGTACAACTCTGGCACAGCTGTTCCCTGAGAGGCTGTGCCAGAGCCTGACTGATACAGATGCAGATACGTGCAGCCAACCATCAGAATAAGCGCAGGGACCCCAATGGAGGAGTTAGGGGTAGGACTAAAGGAGCTGAAGGGGTTTGCAACCCTATAGGAAGAACAACAGTATCAACCAACCAGACCCCGCCAGAGCTCCCAGGGACTAAACCACCAACCAGAGTACACATGGACGGACCCATGACTCCAGCTGCACGCATATGTAGGAGAGGATTAACTTACCTGGCATCAATGGGAGGGGAGTCCCCTTGGTCCTGTGGAGGGTCAATGCTCCAGCATCGGGAAATGCTAGGGCACTGAGGCAGAAGGGGGTAGGTGGGGGGCGGAGCACCCTCATATAAGCAGGGGGGATGAGGGAGGGGTTGCGGGTTTAACTGGGAAGAGGGATGCCATTTGAAATGCAAATAAATGAAATAACCAATAAAATTGTTTAAAAGGAGTCAAGGTACTTATATCCTTTGTCCATCTTATATTAACATCCACTATCCTGGGCTGGTCAGACCCTAGAGCTGCTTTCTGGCTCTTTATAGAACCCGTGGACAGACACATCAGGCACTTTATCAACAAGGGCTACTTGAACCAACGACATTCAGAAGGTAGCCATGCCTCTGAGTCATCCACCTACAGATTATGACTTGATGGGAGGGGTTTACAAGAATTATTTACACAGGGGTCCTCAGTGTGAAGACCTTAGACACAGCCTCCCTGAGGACATGCAGACTCAGCATCTCTAGATCAAATGAGTCTGAATTCCTGGGTCTAAGCCAGTTCTTTGTATTTTTGCAAGGCTTCCGCCAATTCTGGTATGTACTCAAGGCTGGGGAGCACCTGTTCAAGCGACTGTACAATAAGCATTCATCCTCCTGACATCAAGAGAGCATCTATTAAATGGCAACAGGTTGTCCTCCCAGATCCTAAAGATGAGTGGACAAAGCCCAGGGTCAAAGTTGCAATAGGACAAGATGTTATTCAAGTCAGGTTGCATGGCTCAGGCATTCGTGGAAGACATTCAGGCTGTTAGTTGGTTAGGAATATCTTATATTATATCTGAAGTGTGATGCTTGCTTCCCAGCCGACTCTTTCCCAGGATTCTAGATGTATTTGAATATATCAAGTCTTACTAACATCAGTTTTCATGGATTTGAGCACAGCTCTAGTTGAACAGGAGAGCACATTATGATCAGGTCAAAGAATGAACAAATGAATGGTTCCTAGCAGAGGAGTAGAAGTGACAGTCAGGCAGATGGCTCAGCAGTTAAGAATACATGCTGTCTGGTTCCTGGTTCCATGAGGTAGCTCGAAACTGCCTGTATCTTCAGCTCTGAGAGTATGACATCCACAGGCTGCACATATGTATCATGGCCTTACTTTTGGTCACAGTGCTTATTTATCACAGTAGAAAACTAGGGCCCCACTAAACACACACACACACACACACACACACACACACACACACACACACACACACACACGCACACACACACACACGCAAATTTGAAAAAGTAATTCAAATTCAGTTCACTAAGGACTTTTCCACTATGGAAATGAATGAGTCCTGTGCGGGCCTCGGGTGCAGGGGACCTGACTGTTACAGCTGGAAGCTGAAGGCAGAAAATTAATCAGATGTGAGACCCATGTGAGATTTGAATATATAAAGGACATCCTGACCCGTTCTAGTATCAGAGGAGTGCTTTAAATCTAATTTTAGATTACTGTAATAATGGGTAGAAATAGAAAACATTGAATTAGCGAAGCACCATCCGAGGAATGTGCATTTTATTGACGTGTGGAGCGTCTGGGATGGCCAGCACAGCTAAAGAGTTAGAAACAGCTGATTGCACAACGCAGTCGGATCTAAGCCACCCAAACAGTCTGACTCCCAACAGAATTTCCTCAGTGGACAAAACTCAGGAAGCTGCACATCTGGTGTGGCTGATTGCTACACAGCGTGTGAAAAAAAAAATAAAGTGAATGGCAGAACATGTGTAGAAGACCCATATGCCCACACCCAGTAAAGTCCCCCGGCTCAAGGATCGCTATGGGAGCCACAGGGCCTGGGAATCTCACACACTTTGAGCCATATTAGAGGGATGGTTCTTTTGTCTCAACTATTTTTGGAGTGAAAAATTAATTCCATTTGTCCAACAGATACCAACATACTTTTCATATCTTTATCAAAGCCCCTCAAACCTCAGTGCTAATTTTATTTCTCCTTGATTGCTTTTAACACTGGGATTTATGAGATGAATAAGAAAGCACACATCATTTTTAAAGGTCAGGACTTCTCCTCTTCACCATGCTTACCATATGACCTTCAGTTATTGTATTTGCCCCATAGAAAGAAGGAATTAAATAAATGGATTAAAGGATCATCAAGGGCAATACAGGGGCTTGTGTGACAGATACTCCAGGAAACAATGAAGTGAATCCTCATCACAGCATCCACTGTTTGCTAACCCCTTCAATGCCATGTGGTGGTTTAAGATGTCCACCTCTGGATCTCACTATCGGTGTGCTCCAGGAAGGACCCCCTCCCCATTTAGACTTCTGGATGTCAGCTGGCCTTGTTCCTCATGCTAGAAACTGTTCATCATTGTCTGCAGATGATCAGTCCACTTATCTCACTGTGACCCTGTAGGTGTTGATTCAGTGTTATGGACTTTTCCACAATGCAAGCACATACACAAGATAAGAGTCAGAAAAGCTCTGTTATAGCATGGATTCTGAATAATTCTGAAGTCTCATGTCCCGCCTGGGGCACTACTGGAAGATGAAACCTTTAGGAGGAAAACGAATTGAAAGAAAGTTACATCATTTGAGGCATGTCCTTGGGAAAGACATTAGGGTCCAAGCCCCAGGCACCCTCCTATCTCATTCTTGCAACCTTGCTGCCACGAAATAAATGAACATCCCATGCCATGCACAAGCCATGTTGGATTAGCTCTTGGTAGAACCTCAGATGTTTTGTCCCATTATAAAACCAATGAATCTACTTCCAACAGAGAGTCCAATCCCTAACCCAGTCTAAGAGGTGAAAGCTAGGGCCTTAGCATTTAAGTTTTACATACAAAATTTTTAACAACATCCTAGTTTTATTATGTGGCATAATAAAAACAGAAAATACATAGTCTGCTGTGTGGAAAGCAAATGGTTGGATAAGACTGGGCTTTAGATTTCTGTTGTTTTGTATTGAAATATTTAGTGAACCTCCCATATCTGGTGACTTGTGAGATCTAGGGTAAGGGACTGGGAGTCAGAAGAGTGTGTTGGTTGCTACTGCTAATGGACAGGGATGGTGAACAAGAAGACAAGAATTGAGAAAAAAGGAAACAGAAAGACCACACCTTTAAGAACTCACAAGAGATAAAGGGGTGATATGGTAGAGGTTACCAGTAATGTGGAGAAATGTTTTCTAAATGCATTTAAATCTTAGCATTGCAGCTAGAATCAAATGAGTGCTATGTCTATTATGCCCAGTGTGGGAAAAAACCTGAATGGATGTTCCAAAGGAAATGTCATTTAAACTGTGGCATCCAATAATGCACTATTTGGATTTTATTCAATCATTCAAGAAAAGGGCTCCAAATGCAGTCTCTCTTTAAGTCTAATAACTTCAGTGTAAATTGTTAGAGAAATGAGGAAAGACTGCCAGAGATATTTAGGGACTTTGAAGACATTGTCTTGAAAAAGAGCGGGTACAAATTTAGTATCTAAAAAAATCACAAATGTAGGAGAAATATGCATTACTTGGGATTAATGTACTGCCAGAACCACAACACTTAAGGGAATCTTATCTGTACAGGAATGAAGTTTTATATATATATATATATATATATATATATATATATATGTATATATATATATATATATGTATATATATATATATATATATATATATCTCCCCTCTACATGAAGAGGCAAAGTATAAGAGGGAATCTTCTCAGAATTCTAGGGTCTAGGAGCATGCCTTGAAGACAACATTAAGTATGGGTGCTGTAGCTGAAAATGAATCCCCACACAGAAAAGCCAACAGCCAGGAAGAAAAATAAACCAAGAGGCTCTGATGAGGGGTAGAAACTGGAGAATGTCCCAGTTACATTTCCGCTGCTGTGAAGAGACATCATGGTCAAGAAAATTATGTAAGAAAGTGTTTATCAGCACATACAGTTTCAGGGAGTTAGAGTCCATCATGGTGGGGAGCATGGCAGTAGGCAGTCAGACAGCACCATGAGGCAGAGAGAACTAACTGGGAATGGCTTGGGCTTTTGAAGCCTCAAATCCCACCCCAGTTACACACCCTCTCCAGCAAAGCCACACTTCCTCCAGCAAGAGCACATCCCTCAGTGTTTGCTAAATAGTTCTATCAACTAAGGACTCAGTACTTAAATGTATGAACCACGGGTGACCATTCTTATTCAAACCACCTCAAGGGATATGTAAGGAAGATTTCTTGGCTACCAAGAAAAAGGCTCTCAAACACTTATACCCAAGGGAAATTCAGACTATTCCCCACCACAGAATCTCTGCATGGCTTCCTTTATTTTCTTTCACACTAAGTGTACATTGAGCTTATGCCAGTCCTACTTCTCCATGACATAGAAAGTGCAAAGTAAGTAAGGAGGTAGCAGTTTTTGTCTTCTTTGTTCTTCTACTGCCGTGCATGTGCATTTCCCCACAGTGATCTTGTACTTTGGATACTACGCTTTCTTTTGGTTAGGATTTGAGGGAGGATGGATGTGGTTTTTGTGAACTGTAACTGTTATAGATGTTGGCATGTCCTTTTTCAGGTACATAGTTAGATTTTTATCTCTAATCAATCTTCTTGAGGATAAACATGCCCATAGCCCTGTGTGTTACTTTGAAGTATTTTTATAGAAAATAAAAAAGTACATATCACAGTGGGTGGTAATACATAAAGGTTGGTGTGTGTTTGTGTATTTACTGAGTTATTTCTCTTCTGATACAGTAGCCAGCTACAAACCAAAAAGTGGAGGCTTTGCTACTACGGTCTCAAAATAGACATGGCATAGGTCATAAATGCTAAACTAACTTGAAATATATTTGCAGGATATGGGAAAACAAAATTAAACTTCATTATCCCAATTCTGGGACACTGGGAATTGTTTGTTTCTGTAGCGAAACCCATCCCATCCTGACTAATAGAGTGTCTCTGAGGGTGCAGGCAGCCTTGTAGTTCTTTATGGAAAATATATGCATTTATGTTACTGAGATACAGGCAGATTTTTTGTCAATATTTTACATTGATTAGATGTTTATACATAAAATAATCATGAAATGATTCTTTCTTTGTCATTCCAAATGAAATGCCCACATCACATTAGAAAAGATGGGGGTTGGGGATTTAGCTCAGTGGTAGAGCGCTTGCCTAGGAAGCGCAAGGCCCTGGGTTCGGTCCCCAGCTCCGAAAAAAAGAACAAAAAAAAAGAACAAAAAAAAAAAAGAAAAGAAAAGGACTTGCTTTCCCTTACTCCCCACCCTACCCAGCATTTACACAGTCCCCACCAAAGGTGGATGCACAAAACACAAAACCAGAGCAACAGCCTTCTCCAGAGTGGCTTGGGACTGTTGGATCATAGATGGATACTGATTAACTCTCAAGAAAATCCATGCAACCAGTCAGTGAAAGGCAGAGGATATCCCCCAGCCGTATGCTCATCTTCACTTGAATAAACAAGGACTTTAAAGCCAGCAGTGAAGACCTAGAAACGGGGGGGGGGGGAGAGGCACCCAAAGGTATCCATCTCCCTGAAGAGAACACGCCCTCTTGCATGAACACATCCCTTGGGAGAAGGCCTCTGCCTGTCTCCCTGTCTTCCTTCACATCACTGCTCCATCTGATCCTTTCTCTGCTGGATTGATCAAGCAGTGAGAGGAGGCTATGGTGACAATGACAGTTGTAGAGGCAGTGGTAATGGATCAGTAGATAGTGTCCTCAGTAGTAACTGCAGTCGCACTGCTAGTGGAATTGGGAGTCTGGGGTGAGTGGGAAAAGTGGCAGCTGTAATAGTGGTTGCAACAGCCGTATCAGGAAGTGAGTTCTTCTACTATTAACATCAGAAGCGACTGTTTTAGCAGAAGCAGTAGGGTAATAGCAGTAGCAACAGTAGTATCAGATACATCATTTACAGTAACAGTATCCTAATGGCAGCAGCAGCATGGCTCTCATCCTGTACTAATGAGACTTTTTGTCACTAACTAATGCCTCACAGAAACATGGTTTGTGTTTCAGGAGGCTTGTTCTATGATTCAGGGTTCCAATGGTCTTGGGCAGAACATCCTGGCAATGAAATATATGATAAAGAAAAATCTTTACTTCATGAAGCAGGAAGCAGGCTCAGATAGAACATTCATTGTTATGGCCCAGAGATCCATTTCTCTTGGCAAGATCCAAATTTCGAAAGCATCTTCTACCTCAAAAGGTAATGCCACAAACTGGGACCAGGCATTCAATGTGGAAGCCTGTGGGGGCATTTCATATTTCAGACAGAGCAGACAGTAATGGTAGCCATAGTAGTTGCCATAGCAGCTGTTGCAGTGCAACAGCGATACTTATGGCCTTATAGTCAGCAGTGGTGGTGAGAGTAGTAACAGCAGTTTGATGCAGCTGAGACATGTGGTGAACAACTGGGTGAAGTCATGCACTGATACTGGAAAATGTAGCATTGGTGAACATTTCATTCTTTTCCGCGAATGAAGTCATTTTGTTTTCACAAAAATGAGAGGACCCAGCATCCCAATACCATGGCTGTTTTACAGAAGAGAAACCACAGCTTCCAAAGGTTAAGCCACTGACCTGGACTTCCATTGCTTAGGCATGACCATCTCAAATCCAAGAGAGGCTTCCGGCACCCATAGTACCCTGCCTCTGGAAGACAGTGGAAAAAGCTACAACTATCACAACATGAAGCTATTTCTGGCAAAAACCTCTGGTCTGATGGTAGGGCTTATCAGAGTGGGAACAGATTCACAGCAGCCCACGGTTACTATGCTGTAGCAGTGTTATAGCCAAGGACTCTGTGGTCCACATGAGGTAAAGGACTATGGAATCTGGGCGGGGGGCGGGTTCTTAAGTCAAGCGCAACAGCATTCTCTGGAGGACTTAGAGATGGGACAGCAGGATACTTCTGGATTTGTGATTTCAGTGGTGGGCAGGTCTGAGAAGTAACATTTGTGACAGTCTCAGGACATGCCCACCATGCAAGTCAGAAACACTGAGAAGCACATCTTAATTTGCTACAGTTCAGGGGTTGCCAACTTTGGGTATGACATTCATGTTTCTTTACAGGAGGCTGACTAACAAGTTTGCCATGAGGTTGATGTTCCTGGAGTTCAGACACTTGGTAAGGATGAGATCAATGGCATGTGATGTGCTCTGCGGAAACCTGTCATGGACTCTTATGAATCACTTGTGTTTGTTCTGAGAATAATGAAGATGATGAAGATGTGGGTTCTGTGTGAGTCCCACACATAAGGAATGTCTACCTGTCCCTGCCAGAATACAAGGACCACATCAGGTTTATAGAACATGGTGGAGAAACACTTAACTGGAAAAAGATATCCCTACACAGTCTCATGACCTTGACCTACCTTTTCTGTGGCACCCTCCTTCATCAGCCCCACACATCTCTTGGAAGTATTACAGCACAGTAGTCAGCACTGATCCAGCCTTCGCTCTGAGATGGCCATCTCTTTCCTGTCAGCACAATGTAGCCCTCCCAGTTTCTGGGTCTTGGTCAAAGGCCAGCAGCTCCAGAACATTTCGTTCACAGTTCCCGCCGAGTTCTTACCCCACCAGTGTCCTTGTTTGCATGGCTGCATCCCTCAGGGGGCTATGTGTTCCTGGAAATAGGAACTGGGTCATATTCTTTGAATCTTTAGCACAAAAGGCAACACAAGTCGCGTTTCTATAAACAACTGTTGAATTAATATTTTCCGTATTTCTAACCTTTAAAAAAATAACAAACTTGTGATCGATTGCTTTAAGCATGAGGGGTTTCCGTCCTTGCCAATTGGCATGTGCTTCCAGCTGTCGCTGAGGATTTGTGGAGGACTCATGCTGGCTCTATTGACAAGCAAAGTGATACATTTCACATCTGATCTGTGGAATGCCTATTTCTGACATGCCTACAGAGCCTTATCACTTCACTGGAGGTGTTCACTCTTAGCTGTGCTAATTCCAAGGTAGCACGACCATGTAAAGAAATGACTGTAATACCATCTGCTACCACTCTGCCAGAAGAGTGACTTGTGCTCCACAAGATGCACTTGCATGATTAGCTTCACAGTAGCACGGTGACATCCCAATTAGCAATGAGATTTCACGAGCCAGAACACTAAAACTAAACTGAGACTAAGGTGCCACCACAAGGAACCGAAGCCATTTCCCACTGAGACCCTACGATTTCATAGCCAAGGCTTCCTTCTTTTTTTAAAGCCTCGCTCTGTTATGAGTAAGTGAGCAGTGCTTTCTAAGACATGGCAGAACCCACAAGCTAATACACCTTCCTAAAAATGGTTTCTGGAGCCATGGTGCTTAAATAATGCCCACAGGGACAAGGAGGCCACAGGAGATTGCTCAGGTTTGTAGCTGTGAATGATAAGGAAATGGAACATTAAATTAGCCACCATGCTTTTCAGAAGACAATGGCCACACTTGCTAATACCATTCTACTTTGTCCTCAGTCCTTCTCTTGAGTCTTGTTCACTGCTGTTTCAGAGTTAACTGTGGTCTCTGAGATTAAGGAACTCTTGAGTGTTGAAGGAATGAATGAGAAGCATATTATGCTTTGTGTGAGCCTCCACATATCTTCTATGGTCCCTTTCCCTCAGTCTCAGTTGGCAGTTCACATATTTCTATGGAATTTTGATGCATATAGACCTCATACCATCAACGCAAAGATATTTCTCTCCATAAGCATCTAGGTACCTGGGGTCTGTGGAAAGTACAGATTGAATATCTCTGTGGTCACATCAGTCAGTTCTGGCTGAATCAACCTCTTATCTATATATCTATCTATATCGATATATCTATATATAATTCATATCGATCCTATCTATCCAGCACTATCTCCCTAGAATTTCCCTTCAAGGTTCTGATTCCCCCAGAGCTTACATTCTGTCTCCTTGTCTGCAATCCTGAGACGACTTGGATGGGGGCAGATTGAGAGAGCTGAGCACTCAGAGTTGTTGTACTCAGAACATGAGAGCACACACATGCATGTGCGCGCGCACACACACACACACTCATACACAGAGAGAGAGAGAGAGAGAGAGAGAGAGAGAGGAGGAGGAGGAGAGGAGGAGAGGGAGAGGGAGAGGGAGAGGGAGAGGGAGACGGAGACGGAGACGGAGACGGAGACGGAGACGGAGACGGAGACGGAGACGGAGGGAGAGGGAGAGGGAGAGGGAGAGGGAGAGGGAGAGGGAGAGGGAGAGGGAGAGGGAGAGGGAGAGGGAGAGGGAGAGGGAGAGGGAGAGGGAGAGGGAGAGGGAGAGGGAGAGGAAAGCTTAGTCCAAATATTAAAAATATAGGCCTTGCTGATTTGGAGGCCTCTGTCTTTCCTCCAACTCCCATGTATCAAGTCACTCACAGATCTCTCCACACGGTATCTGGCTACTTATGGATTGGTGTTCCCATCAGATAATGAGTTGTTTCTAGGCAGAATATGTATCTTTCTTTGTTTTTTTTTTCACTGTACTAATAAGGGCAATGCCTATCATACCGGAAGTAGGCCAACTAGTCACCAAGTGAGGAAAGGAACGTGATCTAATAACACTGTGCATCTGCCAATGACTGTATTGCTCTCTGATGGTTCCTAGACTTTTTCAGTTATCCTGGTTTGCAGTTTTAGTCAATCCAGACACCTAAGTTCTGGTACCTGTGAATCAAGGACCCTGGCCTGCTGTCACATAACTTCCATCCTATAAACTCTAGGGATTTTTTAAAAAAATAAATTATTGTGTGTATTGTATGTTTGTTTGTTTGTTTGGAGACAGGATTTTGCTAAGAGCCCCTGGCTAGTCTGAAATTCATTATGCAGACCAGGCTGACCCCAAACTCATAGAGATCCACATACTTCTGCATCCAGAGTGCTAGATTAAAGGTTGCATTACTACTGCTTGGCACAGTAGAGAATTCTTGAGGACTAGTGCTTCCTCTCACTCCTGTCTTTCTACTCTCCAAGATGTTAATACTAAAAAGACTTCTTTCCAATGATCATATATGTTACGCGGAGCATTAATGCATTCTCTGTGTATTCAGTATTCTGTGTATACAAAACAGAATCTAGAATGTCCCCTCTTACCCACATGCTGAAGGAAAGTTTGGTCTCCATGATGTTATTAGGAGATGGTACAAACCTTAGAAGATGGGACATACTTAGAAGGATACATGTCCCCCAGGAGTATTCTCCTGACTGCCTATCAGAATCCTGACACTTCTCCATCTTTTCTTTGCTTTCTGTGAGGAAAATAGTTTTTGCTGTGAGTCTTATCATGGCCTATATTGCTGCCACAGACCAAGGAAGAACAGGAACAAGTAACCATAAAGCCATGAGCCGAAGTAAACCTTTCAATCTTTTTTTAGATCCAATTGATAAGATATAATTGCCCACTTAAACATACAAAGCCCGGTACCATCCATCCCTTACAAACATTGATAACAACCTGTAAATACACAGAGC